>NW_027150669.1:0-531327 GCF_020800215.1 Phytophthora ramorum | reverse complement strand
AAGCAGCCCGCGTTATCGGTATCACCGCACTCAATCTCGTCGCACTCTGTACCGGCGCAGTACCGGCCGTCTGCATCATCATCACACGCGCAGGTGCTGTTGCCCAAGCACGTGCCCATGTCGTTGCACGCCCCAGTGTCACCCGCTGAGCAGATTTCGCACTGCGGCCCGCTCCACCCGGAGTAGCAAATGCACTTGCCACCTTCACACCCTCCGTTGCCCAAGCAGGTTTTGGTGCACTTTGCGTAAATGGCGACAATATCTTCGACATTCGTAGCTGGCAGCGTCTCCAGAAGTGCAACGCGCTCGTCGAGTGGAGTCACCCAGTCGTTGTCCACGAAGCCGCCCGTGTCAGCAGATTGCGGGTTGAAGGCCCAGTAGAACGACCCGATGGACTTGTCCTCCAGGTACGCCGACACGGCGTCGGCCCACTTCTTGTTCTTGTCCTTCATCTGAGCCCCCAAGACCCAACGACCACCGCCTGGCCGGTTGTCTTGGGCACGAAGCCAAAGTATTCGTCCCAAATATCCGGCATGTTGGCCGGGAAGTTGGAGGCCGTCCACCACGGAGCCTTCCAGTCTACACCTGGCGAAATGAGGTGCGGGCTGTACACCAGTCGCTCCATGTTGCTGAGCTTGACCGGGTAGTCCTTGGCTCCCTGCAGAGACCCGCCCGCCTGCCCCCACTCGAGACTCGCGCCCTTGATGTTAGTTTGCACTCCTTCCACGAAATGAGCAGCCTCGGGCACTTGCTCAGCACGGCGTTGCCGATCTTGGCGGCCTGCAGGTTCCAGTCCGTGTCTTCGTCTCCTTTGCCCCACGTCGCCTTCCCCTTAGGCTCGTTCTTAATGTCAATGGCGAACACGTTCCACGCGCCCGGATCATCGCAATACCTCGTCGCGAGCTTCTGCAACGCCGGGGTGATGTCACGGGCACTGCAATGTCCGGGAAGTTCGCCTCGGACGCCTCAATGCGGTGGCTGTCGAACATGATGAGGATGTTGCGCTTGCGCGCCTCCCGCACGATCACGTCCAGCACCTCCAGGTACGTCTTGCCCGCCAGCGACGGCGAGCCTCCCGTCTGCGTGCTCTTGACCTTGGGGTCGTCGATCACCGAGTCCATGGCCAGCGGCAGCCGCAGCGCGTTCATGTCGTAGCTCGCGAACAGGTCCATCGCGTCACCGATGGTCGTGGCAGACGGCCACAGACCTTGCACCACCAGCTCAATCGTTTCTGTCATGCATTAAAAAGTTAGGTTTTGCACTGGAACGCGCCAGGAAGAGACACACACGTACCGCCGCCGAACCAGTTGATGCCCTTGATGTGGAACGTCTCGTTGTCCGCCTTGAGCTGCCCGTCCACGGAGCGGAACTCGATGAAGGTGTCACCAGCCTCGCAGCCGGACAGCAGAGCGCTGGCCGCAGCCAAACACCCAGGAATCGCGTCATGATGCAGATGGGGGCGGACTGCACGTTGCACACTGCAGCCTGGAGGTATTTGTACCCTAGAGAGTCAGCCGAACAGCGAAACTCCCGCAACTGCTCACAATGTTGCACGAAGGTGGAAATTTAAACCGTACTTAAAAGACCCCAAGGGTGCTACGACAACCTATTCCTGCGAATACGCTATCCCACAACGCAGTCTTATATCGAGCGGCAGCCTTCCCGCCAAGCATCAGTATCAAAATAGTAGTTTATCGAGCAGCTTCATTAGCACATGGGCGTCAAAGTGGGGGACACGGTGCTGGCGTACCACGGGTTGATGATCTACGACGCCAAGGTGCAGAAGGTGGACAACGGCCAGGGCGTGCTGGAGGCGGAGGGCGAGGGCGGCAACGCAACGGCCAGCACGCAGTACTACCTGCACTACCAGGGCTGGGCCAAGAAGTGGGACGAGTGGGTGCGCCACGACCGCGTGCTGGAGGCCTCGCCAGCCAACCGCGCGCTGCAGAAGCAGGCCAAGCAGGAGGTAGCGCAGGCCAAGAAGGACAAGCGCCTGGCCAAGAAGAAGAAGATTAGCTCGGCCGGCGTGGACACCCCCAGCTCCCGCAAGAGCCCGTTCAAGCGCCTCAAGCGCAGCACCGACAACGACTACGAGGAGTTCCCAGGCCCATCGACGGAGGAGAGCGCAGCCGCCAAGCAGATCAACATCCAGATGCCCTTCTCGCTCAAGAAACAGCTCGTGGAGGACTGGAAGAACGTAACGCAGGCCCCGCATAAGCTCGTGCCTCTGCCCAGGAAACCCAACGTCAGCCAGGTGAGCAGGGAGAGGAAACAGTGTGGGGAAGAGTCGTGGCTGATGTTTTTATGTGTTTTGTGGGTGGTAGATTATCAAGACGTACTTGGAGTTTAAGAAGAGCAAGGTGCATGAGGACGAGGCCAGTGAGGAGAAGGAGTACAAAAACATTGAGGGCATCATGGAGGGCGTGCAGTCGTACTTTGACCGCGCGCTGAGCTCTATTCTGCTCTACCGCATGGAGCGCAGACAATACCAGGAGCTCCGACAGAAGCAAGCGGAGGAACTGCCGCTCTCGCAGATTTACGGCGCCGAACATCTCATCCGGCTTTTCGGTGCGTGCAACAGCAAATTGTCGTGATTTACCTGCTGGAACCATCGATGACTGATGTCGTGTGTTCTGTCGACTCTTGTGTACTGCAGTGAGATTACCCGTTCTCCTCGCAAGCTCCAACATTTCTCCTCGCGAGCTGCACCAGATCCAGGCGCGACTCAACGACTTCCTCAAGTTCATCCAGAAGAACTCGGCCGCATGGTTCGTCACAGAGTACGAAGCCGCCTCGGACAAGTACGTGGAGCACGCCACTGCGTCCTCATCCTAAATGAGCAGCAAAACCCGCAACAGCAAGTGTAATGTGCAGCTATCTTCAATTCACTCGTACTTATCCCTATACATGGCTACACTCTCCTTTTCAGTCTTGAAAGTCTCCACAAAATAGGCCATGTCGATGACTCACTGGACGCTGTCCATGCTGCTGTACGCCGTCACTAGTTGGCAGGCTTGGATCCTGGCTGCGGGTATGCTGTACGCTGCCTTCCAGCTGCATTACCTGCCCGAAGGTCTGGCCAAAGTGGTGGCCCGCGTGTACTTCTACCCGACATGGCCGCTCACGTACCTTTCGCGACGGAAGAACTACTGGACGTTGGTGGACTCTCATGTGCTGTTGGGGGCTGCTCCAATGTCCTTCATGCCCCATGTGGACGCTCTCGTGTCTCGCGGTGTCCGCGCGGTGGTCAATTTGTGCGACGAGTACGCGGGCCCCGAGAAACAGTACAGACGCCAGCACATTCAGCAGCTCCGTCTCCCGACGGTGGACCATTGCGAGCCGTCGCTCGCGGCCCTGGAAGCTGCGGTGGCCTTCATTCGCACCCAGAAGCAACGGGGCGTGAGGACGTACGTGCACTGCAAAGGGGGCACTGGGCGCAGTGCGGCCGTGGCCTTGTGCTGGCTCGTGGCCAACCGCGGGATGACGCCGAGAGAGGCGCAGGACTATCTCAATGAGAAGCGCCACGTGAGGAAGTCGCTGTACCTGCAGCCGAATGTGTTGGCGTTCTGCAACAAGATTCAGACGCCCAAGGCGAGCGACAAACAATCGGAGCGTTCAAGTGAGCCCGAGGAGTGAGCAGTGCGCTGAATTGAAGTGCGATAGAGGAACACACTCCGGACAAAGCGATACCTTCACAATTAAAACGCAGTCGCTGGTTCTTTCGATGGTACTGGTCTCCCTTGACAACAACCTTCAGCTAACCTAGCAGCCAACGATAAAGGATGTGCCTTCTTCACCGTAGACCGGAGTCAGCTCCTGCAGTAGCTAGTTGGAGCGGAGGACAACCTCCTGGTTCACGAACTGATCCAGGAAAATGGACGTCCAATTCCCCCGCATCCTGTCGTTCGTCTTGGTCTCTTTGGCAGATAGGCAATGAGGTCTGACAGCGCTGAGTCCACTCCGCACGAGGTTACAAGGATAGCGCCACTGTTCGCAGCATGCGCAGTAGTGTACTCTGTTCTCAACAAACAACTTGATCAAGGTCTTGTCGTAGGGCGTGTATGGTCCCACGAGCCCGTCTTGGTCTGCTTGATCATGTTCGGCAGCGATGCCTCGTCGTGGTATCTGCGACCAATATCGGGATCGCATCGATCGGCTTCCGTCTAATGCTCAATGGATCGGCTTACCTTCAATGCCCAATTGATCAAATTCGCGTCGAAGTATTCGTGGCCGCTCAGCGCAAGTGCAAGCTACGTCTTGATGGGAAAGACCTGGAACTGATGCTACACGCACTGGTCAGTGACTCTTCGAAGTACTTACCTCGACGACGTCCCCACCACACGATCTGGCCTTGCTGAATCTGCCATGCAATCGTTAATACAGCAATTCATTTGAATAATAGTTCATATTGATTCGGTCGCAATGCTGCTGCGTTCGACGCGAGTCCTTCGTGGCGCACTCACATTAGTTCTCGTAGAAATTGCCAAACCTGTTGTAGATCAACTCTCGGTCGTACTTGGAGCGGGCGCTCTCGTCGGACAACACGTTGTACGCGGCTGTCATCTCCTTGAACAAGTCCGCGTGGGTCGACGTCTTCGCTTTGTCTGCAGCGGCGACGAGCAAAAGTTAGTGAACGCAGCAGCTCCGTTGATAACCCGAAAGTATCGTACCTGGGTGATACACGAGTGCCAGCTTGCGGTACGCCTTCTTGATTTGTTCGCCCGATGCCGCTTTTTCGATCCCCAGCACGTCGTAATGCGTGCGACGCTGGGTCTTAGGTGCCATGAATGATGCCCGGCCACCGGCACCTGATGACGGGAATCTGCTGCTACCATAGCTACTGCCGTTGTTGTTGTTGTTGCCGCCGCTGCTGGTGCTTGTGCCGCGCCGGAAGTTCTCGTGAAACCTGCTGTCATTCCACGACGATTCTTCCCAGCGATGTGAGCGCCTCTGACGTTGTTCCCGTTCAGCTCGCTTCTTGGCCGCTTCTCGCTGTTTTGCTTCTTCGCGGGCTTTGGCGATCGCTGCCTTTGCCTCGTTGCGCTCGCGACGAACGTCTGCCGTGGCTTCAGTAGGCAATTCATTCGGTTGTTCGCGTAAATAACTATCAAAGTCTTTCACCGCTTCGTGGAACATCTTCAACGCCACATAGCAACGGGCTCGGCGCAGCAGCGCACGGGCGTATTGCGGCTTCCGTTGCAGCGCTTCGTTGCAGTCAAGAATCGCTGTGTGGTACCGTTCCAAGCCCATCTGAGCTGCTGCGCGATTGCAATAAATAATTGCGCAGTACTCGAAGTGCTGCGGGTCAATCTGCACTGCCTCCGAATAGAAGCGTACTGCCTCCTGGTACTCTCCTTCTTTGAACCGAGCGTTACCATTGTGCTTGAGCTGCTTCATCTCCTGCCACTGCCGCTTCAGCTGGAACACATTAGAGCTGCACGGCGCCACGTCTTCCACACGTTGAGTATCCGAACTGCATCCTCGACTTTGTTCTGATAATGCAGCGTGGTTGCCCACAGCAGCCCCAAATCAATGCCAACGAACGCGATCTTTTCCACTGTCCTGTCCTTGAGAGACTTGGCGTTTCGTCCTCTCCTATTAGCTGGACTTGACCGCTTCCCATGATTTGCAAGCTGCTTCTCGACAATAGACGTACAGAACGCAACAATTTCGCCAAACTCCCTATCAGCCAACCACGAACACAACCTTTGCGTTAGATGCTTCCAACATAAACCGAAACCACCAAGTCTGCACAGGTATACGCACTTTTGGTGAAGTAGGATACGGGCCTTTTGAACCTGTAGCTTCCGACAGCTTGGCGCAAGTGCCAGCGCACTTTCGGTGTGCTCCAGAGCGTGCTTGAAGTCTCCACTGCCCACATACCACTTGATTTCACCTTGTAGCACCGTCAATTTCCTAATAGTTTCTTCCACCTTGATCAGCGAAGCATGATCTGCTTGGTCGCAACTCCTCACCTCGCCTCCGTGACCTTCCATGAGCTGCTTAGCCGTGTCGATGTTCGCTTGAGCATGAGCAGTTTCACCCAGCAGAACTTGAATCCGACCAAGCCGCAAGTACGCGCGAGCGTACGTTGCATCGACTTCGATCGATCGCTGGCACTCACGCTGCGCTTCAGTGATTTGCGTCAGCATCATCAGACATGCCGCTCGGTTTGCGTGGAGTTTCGCTTTATCGGTTCTGAGCTCAGCCGTATCCGAGCTATCGTTATGATGAAGCTGGGATTCGAGAACCTCAATGCTTTGACGGTAATACTCCGCTGCCTCTTCAAATCGCCTTTTGCCATGAGCGACGCCGCCGAGAAGCTTCAGCTCCAACCAGTCATGCTCGTCTTCGCTGTCCATGTCAGCGTCGCCCTCTTCACGGTGATAACCCGTGGTTGCGGGCGGTGCGGAGCTAACGCGATCATTACGAACCCCAGCACCCGAAGAGCTGCTCGAAGAATTCGGCGCGATCCAGCAAACGCCGGGCGGGTTCCGCCTTCATTACTTGGCTGAGGCTTGTCATGATGAACTGATCCATTTGACTGAGGAATTGAATGACTCGAGTCTTGGGACTGCGATACAGTAGCCTGTTGCTGCTGCGACCGGAAAAAGGGTACGCCAGGTTCGTTTGATGTACTCGGCTGCTGAGCTGTCCCAGCAGTAAAGTTGGTGGCACTTGCTCCAAAGGTAAAAGGTATACCTTTGTTAGCTGTAGGCCTTACCACATCGGGATTCCCTTCGGATGATACAAACGGCGACGAAGACGGATGGTTGTGAAAAGTTGGAGTCACGAACGGATCTGCGGGCGGACTGCGGCCATACGTGTGCCGCAGACGAGCATTCTTGCGGCTGCGCCTATTGTCCATACCGAAAGGAGATTGCGACGTCGATGTCGACGCGGAAGCGCCAGGGGAAGGTTCAGGTTCGTTTTCTCCTCGCTTGGCATCCTTCCTCGGGCTGTTCTTGTTCGTGAACATTCCACTTTTCCTGGGACGCACTCGCGAAGTATGACGCGAGTTCTTTTTCGCGCCTGAGTTTCCAATATTGAAAGCACCAAACGCTGCATTGTCCGTCTGTGTCCCCGCAAATTGTGAGCTGGGTCGTTCAGCCTGCGAATCAATTGCTGCATCTCCGAATTCAAATGGGTCATGCGAGGTGCCCTTGCCAAACAGAAACTGCGCGGGTGGGCCTACAATCGGCGTCGCCGGGGCGGCTCCTCTATTCGATGTGCTGAAAGGCGAGGGGTTCGCTTCTGTTGGGCTCTTCGGGTTTGAGCTCCCAAATACAAAAGATCCGCTTGTATTTTCAGCAGAAGGCACAGCCTCCATTCGACTGGCTGGACCTCCGGGTCGAGAGAATGAAGTCTCAGATCGTCGCCGAGTAGCTGGTGCTGTCTGGAAAAGCGACGGACCGAACGAAGCAGAAGTCGAGGAGGAAGTCTCGTTTTGTTGCGCTGCAAAGACCGAGCTTGAGCTAGTTTTCTTCTTCCGGCGGTCTGAATTTCGATGCGCGTTTGGTCCAGCGACGCCAGTGGTAAAGGATGCAGAAGCTGGAGTTGGATCGCTATTCGTCTCAAACCCTCCGATTGAAGTGCCTGCGTCGGGTACTTTTGCTGCCCATGCAGATCCTTTCCCTCTTGCTGGTGCTGCACCGGATGGAGCTGGGGCCGGCCCAGTCGAGTGAAGCGAGTCATTGCTGTTTTGCCTGGGAATAACAAACGGTTTTCGATTCTTGTACCCTTGTCCAAACAGGAATTCGGCATTCGTGGGTGTCCTTGCAGGCTTGACGTGTGGGCTCGGGCTACGCATCAAAGTATCGTCGCCCATCAACAGGCGTGGCTGCATTTACTGGCGCTTGAGACGCAGCACCACGACTGGCAAAATTGTACGGCTTCGGGGCTTTGCCGCTCCGTCCGATCGTAAATCCGCCATCAACAGCCCCAAAAGATGCAGCTGAGGCGCGTCGAGGCGTTGGGCTGCGCATGTGCGTGTCGTCGCTGCCATCGCCAAACCTCTCGGATCCCGAGCTACCAAACGTAAACCCGGCGTTTTGGGCACAGAAGCCGCCTTCTGCTCAGCTCCAAATGCAGGTGTCTCGACTCGCGGTGCCTTGAAATTAAACATCGGGCTGCTCGTCTGCCCAGCACCTGCCGCGTCCTGTTTCTCTTCCGTGGCAGATGTCGGGAAAGCGGTCGCGCATTCCCTCGAAAAAAATGTTCCTTGGTCGACAGCGTCGAGAACCTCGGCGACACGCCCGTGGGCTGTCTCTGCCCGGCCGAACTCGGCCGTCTGAGCTGCTTCTTCGTCTTCTCGGTGTCGTTCGCCTGGAAGCTCCACCTGCCAGCCTCCACGTCGAACGTGTTGGCCTCTGCCGGCTTCTCCACGCTGCGTCTCTTGAACGGGTTATCCACAAAGGCCTCTTGCAGCTCCTTCCACCCGGAAACACCCCCTTGGGCTGCGTCAGGTCAATGATGTCCGGGTCCTGCTTCTGTCCTCCTGAATCGTCCTCTTCCTGCCCCAGAGTGTCCTCCTCCTGCTCTAAAGTGTCCTCCTCCTCGTCCAGAGTGTCCTCATCGTGTGGGTCCAGGTCATCCGTGTCCACCGACTGCGTGTCCGAGTCTGGCGGCTCCAGGGACGTCTCGGACGGCGCATAATCCTCATCCTCGTCGCTCTCGGGGGACCGCATCGGGTACGAGAACGAGTCGCTGGGGCTGGAAGGCACCTGGCCGAAGCTCGACCACTGGCTGCCGTCCGACGCCGCGTCTCGCTCGTCCTCCGAGCTGTCCGGATACTCCACGAGCTTCACCATGGCGAGGAAGCGCCGCTTGGACCGTTATGCGCGGAATGTATGGGCTTGGGGAAATGGTGAGAGGTAGGGGTAGTGATCACCTGAGTTTAGTGACATGGGAGAGGGGTTTGTATGATAAGGAAAGTTGCAGACAGCGGTCACAAGTTTGTATAAACAGGGAAAGTTGTGGACAAGTGTAGCCATTTGTTTTTCGATACGTGCATTTGTGGTCGATCTAAGGGTGAATGGAGTACGTCTATGAGCGCTTGACCTTCTTGCCGCTCTTCTTGCCTGCAGATGAGGATGCCCGTCGCTTGGTGGGCTTTTTAGCACTAGATGGAGCTTCGTTGTCGCTGTCCATTGCGTCGCCGGCCTGTTTCCACGCCACATCTTCGGCCGCTTCGACGTCAACGTCACCCGTTTGCCGCACGCGACCGACCTCGGTGCCGTGCTGGTTGTCCCAGTCCTTGAGTTTGGCACCCATCATAAAGTCGTCCTGCACGACGGACCACGAGCTCTTGGCCGCCGGAGCCTTAGCAGTCTTCTGCTGCGAGGCCTTGAGCAGTCCCAGGAAGTTGTCCTTGGACATCTCCTTCACCTTCTTGTCGTCCTTGTCGTCCTTCTTGCCGTTCTGGTGCTGGTGTTCTCAATGGCATTGAATAGAGCCACCACTGCAAACACAGAACAAAAACACACAACAACTTGAGTCCCAGCTCCAAAAGCTCTTTGACTTCCGAGTGCCAATCGTCCGCACCTCCTTTCGTTGCAATCATGCGCAGCTTGCGGTCCTGCGCAGCCGTCGAGTGGTCAGGCACCGCCATGTCCTTCTGCTCGCGCTCCCGCTTCTCGGCGGCGCTCAGTCTCGCCGTCTTGGTCTCCTGCTTGTCGCTCTGGATCTCGCGCATGCGGGCCGTCGTGCGTTTGGCCAGGATGGGCTGCGCGTCGGCCGCCACGTTCTGGCCCAGGATTTTGCTCATGGCGTCTCCGAAGCCCACGGCCTCATGAGCTTCCTCTTCATCTGCGCTGCTCTGCGGGTCCGCGTCCTCCTCTACGTCGCTCTTGGGCTCCTGGTCGCTGCCTGATTCCGCCTCGGATGACGCGACCTGAGGTTGCTTCTGCTCGGCCTTGGAGGCCTCCTCCACGTACGTCGACAGCTTGGGCATGGTCGCTAGTGAACACGATTGTCAAGTGCTGCACCAACCGATTGCCGCGCCAGGTGCCTAAACGAAAGTGCCTCATTTAGGTATGTCGTACTTAGAGGGGATGTGCCTTTTTAAGAACATCTTCTTGAAGCGTCGCTAAAGCTCACCACCATTGTCATGCCGTCGGAGGCGAAAGAGAGCAAGGATGGAGACGCTAGTGACACGAAGCGCGGACGTGCTGCGTTTGATGTCGATGAAGACGAGACGGTGCTGACAGACGAAGCCAAGAAGCCGCCAATGCGTGCAAGCATCGGCTGGGGCAACGAGACAACACTGGCCAGTGACGAGAAAGAGGGTGGCGGCACTCCAGACCCCGATGCCGCTCCTGTTGCTACTGGGTCATCCACAAGCGAGTCCAAGCGCGTAGGTCGCCGTCGCAAGGGATCTGAGGCTGCGGGGTCTTCAAGTGTCGATCGGCGGAATCAGAAGAACCGCTACTTTGAAGAGGACGATGAGACCACTGGTATGAGGAGGACTGGTCATACCCCAACTGATCAGCTGATGTGTGTTTGGTTCTTTATGACTTGAGCAGACATCATGGAGATTCCGGACCTAGAGGAAGAAGAACGCGAGCCTGACATCACCACAATGGGTTAGTAGCTTTCAACAATGTCAGCGCTTCACCATTTCTAACCAACTTGATATTTTCTGTTTCGTCAAGTTGCTGAGGCTCCACGCAATACAACGCGAGCCGTGCAGAGCTTGAAGCAGCTAGATAAGGACATCAAGTTCGCACTTCCGAGCGCCACGGTACGTTCACCGATAATTTCTTCTTTCTCGACTGGCCGAGTCAAGCTACTAATCCAGCATTTCCTGCAGGCACATGGCGTTGACTTGCATCTCTTGACCAGTGCCTTGTGTCCCGAACGAGCGGTACGTCTGACAGGCAAGCTTCTGCACGTTTAGGTTCATGCTCACAGTCGTGAACAATGGCAGGTAGCTGAAGACGATGAGCCGTGGGATTTCGACACGCTGCTCAATGACATCGCACAGGAATCCAGAAAGACCTGGACGAGAAGAAGAGTTCGTCCGTCTCGGCTCGCAAGAATCTTTCCACCCCGCTCCTTAATCACGGTAGCTGCAGACTAAATTTCCCTAAAGGGTACACGTAGCAGCACATACTCCAAATCCAACGCATTTCGCCAGAAATCTGCTGCTCCATTGATGTAGGTAAAAGACACTCGCGTATGCTCCTCTCTCTCTCTACTTGTGCACTTCGAACTTCCACTCGACGCTGTACACTCCCACCGACTGTTCTCCTTCTTCGTCGTAGTCCGCCCAGTCGTCACTTAGGTCGACATCGTCAAACGCGGCATGACGCCCCGCCGAGATGACGCGGTAGCCGCTCTCCGGGTGCCACGCGTAGGGCTCGAGGCCGCGGCACTCGAAGCCCACAAAGGGCACGAACTCGCCCGAGTCGGCGGCCGAGATTTCGCGCGTGAGCTTCTTGACGTCTCGCACTACCGTGAGCTGCGAGGGTTTGTTGGCGCCCGGCACTTGAGCGTGAAATGCACCTCGCCACGGCCGCCAGCCACGTCCACAGCCTCCTCGTCCGACACGAACACGGCCTCGCGCTTCTCGTCGCCACGTGGCTCTTCACGTCCAGGCACCAGCGGTGCAGAGCAGGCGCGGTCAACGTCTCCACGTTCTCCAGGTCAGCCTTGACGTACAGCACGAAGAGCACCATGTTGCCTTGAGGAATGGTCCCTACGGGGTTTTATCTAGGGTTTCTATAAACCCTAATTAGATCACCACTTCCAGAAAGCCGCGATCCAAGTCATGGAGACGGGGAACACGGCTGGGGAAGGGTCTCCGCGCGCGCATCAGCAGAGTGGCAGCTTCCAGCGCCAGGGCAGTGGCGTAGATGAACGTATCCGCTCGGCAAGTGGCAGCTTCGCGGCCCCCGACGAGAACGCAGACGACGACGCGTCCATGTCGAACGACGAGTCCATGTCCTCGTCCTCGAGTCTGGACATCGAGGGCGTCCAGGATCTGGAGCGCAGCGGCCACTCAGATCCACGACAGGATCTGCCAAACCGCACCAACTCGTTCGACGACTTCGCGCGGCAACTTCCGTACCAAGACAATACTAATTTAAACAATATTGTGCCTCCACGTCCGACGAGCTTCTCGTTCGACGTGGTGGACGCTTCGTTAAGCGGACAGACGCCGACCACGCAGAGTATGTGGCTGTTGACGCAGTTCGCACCTGCCATGGCAAAAACCATGAGGAGTGCGGACCCTAGTGCCGATATGGAGGACGACGAACCTTTTGATGAGGAGACGGAGAAGGCCCAAGCTGCTCAAGTTAACAATGGCCATGGCAATGAAGGAGTTCCCCGGTTGGAGAGCAGAGCGTAACTCGTCCGGCAATAGACGAGTGGCGTGGGCCTCGACTACAGCTCACGTGGAGCTGCCTGAAGGAGTGAGACTCACGTCCGCCAGAAATGAGGTTACGGGCGTTCAGCTGAGATTGAAGTCCAATGTGCCGTTTCTGATGACGACAGACACGAGTAATTGGTTGCTGCCATTCGGCATGGACCGAGAGCAAGGGTGGCAGTGGATACGAGGTTTGTACCGCCCCACATGTTGAAAATTGAAACTTTTGTGGTGGGCTGTGTGGAAGACGAGAACTCAGATTTGGTTATGGAGACGTTGGAGCGCACTGGTGTTAGCAGCAAAGCTGCGAGGGAGCATGCTGTGTACATGCGTGTCCGCGTTGGGGGGGATTTAGAGCCGGGGGTGTATGAGCTGCCGTTGCGCGTGTTCACTCAGGAGGCAGGCTTTCGCGATGAACAACTGACGTGGTCGAGCAGTTTTGCGGTGCGTGTTGTGGATGTACGGCTTCCTGTGCCGAGTAATTGGCGTTTTCGATTGGATTTATGGCAGCACTGGACTGCCGTGGCACGTGCACATCGCGCTGCACTGTGGAGTAACCGGCACTTTGAGCTCATTGATCGGTATATGGCGCCACTATCGGAAATGGGTCAAAAATGCTTGTCTGTTGTGGCCACGGAGATGCCGTGGGCAGGCCAGCAGTGCTATATGGAGGAGCAAAATGCATCAGCTTTGTTTGAGCACGCCGTGTTGGAAGTGTATGAAGACCCGGCCCATGGTGTTCCTTTGTCAATAGACTTTACACACTTTGATCGCCTGTTGAAGCTAGCGGCGCATCACCATTTAGACCACGAGATCGAAGTGTTCGGTCTTCTCTCTGTGTGGCGCGACCCGGTGGCAGGATTTAACGCTCCTGCTGAGCTCACCGCGCATCATCTTCGACCGCCGCCAATTGTGTCTGCTCCTGACCCGGTGCCCGCTTCAGAAGTGCGTCGTCGAAACTCTTCTTCTGGGTCGGGGTTGACCTCTCCGACTGCTGTATCGTCGTCAACAATGCAAAGTGCTGGTAGTACTGGAAACAACCTTGGCCAAACTCAAGACCAGCCAAGCACGTCCGCATCGCCACCGCCGTCTCCCCCAACGGTTTCTTCACAGCCGCCTGCGTTTGTGATCGACGGCTGGCGAATCCGGTGTCAGGACCGCACGACTCAACGTGTGCGATACCTGAGGCGCGTTTCCGAGGTCGAGTCGTTCATTGAGCAGTTCTACGCTCACTGTGTAGCGTTGGAGATTGCAGATCGCGTACGGATATGTGCTGATGAGCCACGGGATGTTGCTGTCTTCCATGAACAGTTGCGCTTTATGCAGCGGTTGGCGCCTAATTTCCGCATCAAGCTAGCAGTTAACCACCCTGAGTTTTTCTCGCCGGCGTATACCCCACCTCAAGTGGCCGATTACGTGCCGCTCTTGCCGTTGGCGTGTGCTGACCTGGAGTTAACACGTCGTTTGGCCAACGATGCTCGTGCCCGTGGAGGGCATGTCTGCTGGTACGTTTGCTGTGGCCCAGCATTCCCAAACCAGTTTGTATCGTCGCCACTTGTGAAGGCGAGCTCGTTGGGTACCTCACTTTCTTCTTCGAGCTTGACGGCTTTCTTCGATGGAACTACTGCCTTTGGCCGGCAAGGCCATGGGACGATCTCCGGTGGCGCGCTCCAATGTGGAAGGTGGGAGACATGTATTTTGTGCTTCCAGGTCAGGACGGTTGGCCCGTGGAGACGCTGCGTCTCGAATCTCTGCGCTTTGCAGGCCAGGCTTTCGAGCTGTTGGCACTCGCCCAGGAAACACTTGCGCCAGCGCAAATGCAGCAGCTGCAGCGCACGGTCGCCGAGCAATTTTGCGGTCAAGCGACTTGGAAGAGTTTGGGCGTTGTACTGATCGAGCGCGCGAAGACCTGTACTCACTTGATCCGTTGGATTACCAGCGTGCCAAGACGATCATCCTCGATACCGTAGCAGCGGCAGCAGTCAAAGGTGGAGCGGCTTAAACCGACAAGTAGAATTTTACTTGACGTGCCGAGCTCAACCACCATGTTGCATGTAGTGTTAACTACGAAGGAAAGGTAGAGAACTGAAAGTAGAGTGAACAATTCTTCATGTTGCTTTAGACTTAAGATGACTACACTGCGTACGAAGGCATATGGTGATGCATGTAAAAGTTTCCACACGTGGTTTCAGAACAGGTCTGAGAATACTATACATCGCCTCGATAAATGAAGAGCGCACATGCTCAATGCAATACATGTACTGCTGAGTGGGAAGACTCATATGGTGATGCATGTTAGAGTATCCACATGATGTTTCAGAACAGGTCTGTGTTGGATATTTTAATCATCGTCGTCCCGGGTCAAAGACACAAGCACAAATGAGTAGTGGAGAGAGTCGGAATGTGGATGCTCATCATATATGCCGATGTAGGCGGCTTTCATGAAGGGGAATCCTAAAACAAGTTTATCGTCACTCTCACTCCATCCAGAACATGAAAACACACAATATACAACACAGCTTGGGGATGTCACCTCAGAAACACAGGTGTAAGAAGTCCACACGCTTGTCCGAAGACCAAAGGGTAGCTTAGGTGGTAATGATAAGTAAGTATCCTCATCAGCGACATCCAGGGTCCCACATACATATACATCAATGGTTGTTTCATCAAAATTCTTTAGGTGTTCGGTTTATCGACACAAAGAAAGCTTTGAGCAAGCTCGCAGCCATCCCATTCCGAGTGGTGCATGAATGATTTAATCATCAACAACTCATTGCCATCGGGACCCCACATATAATACACAAGTCTACAGTGTAGAGGTATAAGCAGCTATGTTGACTTCGCCGCACGAGGCGCCTCGAAACACCCGCGCTTCCACCATCACCACCCGAAAGCAGATCAGGCAGAAACACGAGAGTCCGAAGCGCACACAGCAGCGGAATCCGTAGTAAGCTCGCTCTTCACTTTTGCTTCTGTGAAAAAGTACCGGGTCCAATTACAAATGCTCACCCACCAGGCAGTGACAGCTCCAGCGCACACAGCGACACCCCAACTCGAACTTTTCAGCGCAAGTCGAAGATTGCCACGTACGCCTTCACCGTCGACCCAGCAGGCTGCAGAATATTGCCGGCGTGGAGTATGTAGAAGCAACATATATGTTATACAAGATACAGATGCATACAGCTGGTAAAAGAGGTCAGAACTTTGAGCTATTTCATTGCCATAAGGCAGATCATGAACACGGACCAAAGTATGTGGTCATCACTCCTCTCGAACATACAGATACAGATGAGTGGAGAGCTCATTTTATGGGTGATAGTGATATATTCGATTCTTCACGGCTAGTTGGTTCAAGCCAAATCAGACACTATTTTCATCATCGCACTCCAGGTACATATATACAGATATACACATGTAGATAGATACACACACGTACTCAATCTTGGTTCGGCTGGACTCGGTGTTTGCATATAATGATTCCGGATGCAGCTATCTTCCGCACGGTTTATGGTTCTCAGAAGAGGGAGCTTGTGATCTTCATCGCCCTGCACTTTGGATACACGCCGCTGAGTATTGAAAAAAACTGGAGATCCGACCGTCGACAATTTGAGAATGATCGATCCCAAGGCTGAGCCGAAGATCCGACAGGGGCATCCAACCGTTTAGGAGCGAGCCATTGCAAGGGGTAATTACACATCGTCGCAATTGGATTGGCTATCACTTTTTACAGAAACCGAACTTAGTCGAGGGCAACTGCTGTACCGGTATCGTGACGGCGGACAAGGCAAGTGCAATTAATGAAGGCAATGCAGAATCTGTCACCCGTAACTTGTTTTTATCTAACGGATAAGTGCGCGTGGAGTGCGCCATGCCCTTGCTGCACTGGGGCATGCATTCCTCCTCCTTATGCGCTGCCGACCCGACCGGCATACGCCCAGCGCTGTGACTTCCTGTCGGCTGGACTAATATGCTACACGGCTTGAGCTGAGCTCTACAGCCCAAGCAGCGCAACTGCGCTCCAACTGGCTCGGCTTCAACTGGACGGCGTCGCTGGTGTCGACGAATGCATGTGCGCCTGAATCCGCACAATCACGATGTCCAGGTCCTCCGGCGAACCGAAACGCATCAAGTACGTCACCGGGATGAACTTCTTCTCCGCTTCCGAGTCCTCGTTGGCTTCCAACACTGTCAGCAGCATCGTCTTCTCTGTCTTCTTCTCACACCAGACAGGAGCTCAAGCTCGCGTTCATCAACAGCTTGGTACCAGGGCCGTGCGTGTACGACTCGCGCCGCATCACCACACGCGCAGTCGACTTGTCGCCATCAGCCTTTGCGTCCTTTGTATTCAGCACCCGCAACGGGCCGATCCCCACTTCTGCATAGTCCTTCTCGACCAACTTGAACAGCTTAGCGCGTTTCTGTAATAGCCGAACAGAATGGAGAGGGTTAGTTCTTCTGCGAGCGGCGAAATCCACCGAAATGCACACACCTCGACCAAAATCTGTTCACCTTCCTCTCCGTTCGCAAGCTACACACACCAAATGCAAAACAACCCGGTCAGAACACTCGTAAATAATTCTCCAAGCTGCATCTGCACATGCTGCCTACCTCCGCCTCAGTCAGCGCCGGCACCACCGGCTCCGCCTTCTTCGCCACTTCAGCGTCCGAGAAATCAGTCGCCGAGCTCGATGACGCCTTGGCGCCAAAGCCATCCGAATCCGCCTGCACTGTTGCAAACGATGCGAACGTCACGGGGGACTTGCTCTGAAAGGACGCAAAGCCGCTCGAGCTCGCTGCCTCCGATGACGAAGAAGCTACCTCCCCAAATCCGCCCGAGGCCTTCGTAGCAAAACCTCCAGGACCCGAGAAGTCTGTCAAGGACGACGAGGCCTTGGTACCGAATCCATTGGCAGTTGAGGAGGACGTGAAGGCCGCGAAGGCATTCTTTCCGCTGAACGCGCTGAAGCCCCCAAAGGCGCTGCCCGCCGTGTTGGGCTTGGCCACCTTCTGCTCCTTCTCCTTGGTGGCAGCACCAGCCTCCTGCTCCTCTGTAACAGGTGAGGTGGACACGAACGAGTCCTTCTCTGCAGCCTCCTGGACCAGTAACTGAACCCGTTAATCCTCAATTTGCAGCATTTCAACGCCAAATAAGCGGGCGACGCACCTCGCGGCCGCCGATCTCCGGCTGCGGGGCGGCGTTCTCGTCGATTTTCACCTTCTTGACGTCCTCCGCCACTTTGGCGTCCACATCCAGCCGCACCTTCTTGACAATCTGTCGACAAGCGGGAAAATCGCGTTAAGAGCACTGAAAAGTTGTCCGATTTTCACGAAGAATGCGCGCCCACCGGCTGGTGCTCATCATCCACCGTCTCCGGCTTCTCGTGCTCGCCCTTGGTGGCCATGGGGGACGCCTCGCTGCGCTTGGGGTGGGGCTCCTCCTTCGGTCTGATTGCCCAGCCAGCACTGGGCTTTGACTGGTCGCTTCAGAATCGTTTACGATTGGCTAATATTCGGTATATTGAATGTAGCCAATCACAGTGATTTTCTAGATTTGGAGCTATAACTAATAGCCAGCGTCACGGCTCATTTGAACTTGCGACCAAGATGGTGATCAAGGTGGCCGACACGGTCCTCGTGTACTACGACCTGCTCATCTTCGACGCCGAGGTGCTCCAGATCGAGCCAAGCGGCGAGGAGAACAGGTACTTCGTGCACTTCCCGGGCTGGTCGGACAACTGGGACGAGTGGATCGCGCAGGAGAATGTGCTGGAGGACACGCCCGCCAACCGCGAGCGCCAGAAGAAGGCCAAGGAGGAGCTGCTCGTGCACCATTCCACTGGCAACGGCGTGCAGCCGCCTAGGCCAATGCAGCAGGACGCAGCGGCCAACAGGAGACCCAGCACGCTCCCCGGTTCGGAGCGGCTTGTGGCCATGATTGGCTGGATGAAGACGCTGGACGACTCGCTCACGAGACTCGACCAGCAGGTGAAGGGCCTCATGCGTGAACAGATTAGTCAGGAGGTGGGCGCAGTGCAGCTCAAGAAGAGGAAGGCAGAGTCGGAGGTGCACAAGGCTGAGCTCGAGGTGGAAGTGGCCAGGGATCTCAAGAGAGTCAAGGTGGCCGAGGAGACCGCCATGGCTCGCAAGAGACTCAAGGATGCAGGCATCTCCCAGAAAGAGATCGACGCAGTCCTGCCTGCTGATGCTAGATAGCCCCGCCGCGTTGGCATCAAGGAGGCGTTGACGAAACCAGCAATAGAGAAAATGTCGCCGTAAACGACAACTACCCGACTGCATTTCCCAGAAGCCTATAGAATGATCTCGCGCGCTGCCAAGTCGACGACCAGCTTTCCGCCAACCTTGTAATAGTGAACTAATAAAGAGAAGGCAGAGTGGCGACGGCAAGACGCAGCATGCACGAATACGTGACCCCCACTATACCAGCAACGCAGCAGAACTCATCGCCATCTTCAAGGATTGTGATTGGCTGACGACGACTTGAGACCAATCTACAAATCGTTGAGCATGGACGTCAAGGTCGGCGACTTGGTGCTGGTCTTACACGGCTCGCTGCTGCTGGATGCCGAGGTGAAAGAGGCCAAAAGCGACGACCAAGTCGCAGAAATGCGCTCCAAGAAGCTCTTGGTGCACTATTTGGTGGATCTGGACCGAGCGGACGAGTGGGTGACGCAAGATCGAGTGCTGGAAGACACACCGACCAGCCGAGAGCTGCAGACGAAGGGCGAGGACAGCAGTCAGAGCAAGAGCGAGGCGTCCAGTGCTTCAGCCACCTTTGACAAGTTCTGTGGGCCTAAACGACTGGATGCCATTGCCGCGTGGATGAACACGGTGGACGACGCGCTCGTTCGCTTGGGCCAAGATGTCAAGAACGTCGTCCGGCACCAGGCGGAGCAAGCAGATCAACTGCGAGAACTCGAGAGAAGAAAGAAGGAAGCGCGGGAAGAGAAGGCGGCGCTGGAAGAAGCTGTGCTGAAAGAGCTGACGAGGGTGAAGGTGGCTGAGGAGACGGCTCTAGCGCGAAAACGACTGCAAAACGCAGGAGTTTCCCAGGACGAGATTGACGCGATCTTGCCTGTAATACCGCACACGCGCTGCTAGCCCGGCTAGTCGTAAGAGCAGATTGGGGCTGCGTGGACTGATAAGCGAGACAGCAATGGATGTGCTGTGAGTACAATGCGTTGCGATCTGTTGAAATGGCTTGGACTGTATAGGGTTCTCCTTACTCTGCACCTCGTCCGAGCCTGCTGAGGTTAGATCTATGATAATGGTGAGTATCGCCTACCATGGCAAGGTCGCCAGTGTGCGCGTGAATCGCTATTATAGTGCTGCGTTATGCAGAATGGGAACGAGTGGCCACACATATTGACGGCTATGCTGCATCCCACACACACGCTGCCTCACCCAAGCTTAAACGCGGCTCGTTATTCGCTCAATAAAGCTGTCAAAATCTCAACACATCTTCAAGGACAGCTCGTGCAAGTACCGGTAGCAGCTGGCCACGAACTTGGCCAAGGAAAACATCACCACCCCGTCGCCCGAGTGCGACTTCTCCAACCACCGTGCCGCGAGCTCCATGACGTTCGTCGTGGGTTACTAGCGCACGCCAGCGCACAACCTCACTCGCCTTCTCATCGCGGTCTTCCTGGCACTGCTGTTCGGCCTGGTGTTCGCGACGGCCAATGAACTCTGGTGTGGTTACGGCCCATAACGTATGGGCGTCTTCGCTCGCTTGTGGCGCAAGGATTCTCCCGGCGGTCCGTTGTATAACAGCATACAAACTCCCATACAAAAATGCCATGTTGAAGTTGGCGAAACGTGGAAGTCTCGTTGGGGCCCCTCAGGAATCCTCATTATCCAATCTTCCTCCGAGCCGCCAAGTCGCAAGCCCAACCTCCTCCTCCTCCATCCGCCATGGTCGCCCGCGTCGCTGCGAAGAAAGGATCCGTGTGGCTCGGTGACCCTTCCGTACGTGACTCTCCTGCATCCACTACCACCCCTTGATGCTCACCTGTCGCTCCTCATAGACGTACCCTCTGCTGGCCGCTATGGGTGTGGCCGCCGTCTTGTGTCTGTCGACGGGCGTGCGCCACCTGACGACGAGTCCCGACGTCAAGTGGGACCGAGAGGTCCGCAAGCACCCGGAGATGGCGCTCAAGGACCGCTCCGAGTGGCGCTCGCACCGCAAAATCATCTCTGGTCTTCGCCCGAACGCTGTCAACGCGTATCACGACAAGTAGAGGCCCCGCAGTCACCGTCAGTGCAATCCCAATAAGCAACACACTAATAGCACGTCGTCCATTGGCCTTAACAACTTTGTCCTCTACACCTTTTCGTAGTTTTCGGGGTCTTTGAACAGTTCCCGCAGCAGCTCGTGGGTCAGCGCGTGGCCTGGACTCGTCGCGAAAAAGTAGCCGTGCAACGGGAGCCCTGCCAAGCCGATGTCACCGATGCAGTCCAGCATCTTGTGGCGCGCCCACTCGTCCGGGAAGCGCAGTCCGTCTTCGTTCAGGACGTGTCCGTGTTTGGAGAACACGACGGCATTGTCAAGAGATCCGCCTCGTGCGAGCCCGTTCGCTTGCATCCACTGAATTTCGTCTTCAAATGTGAAGGTTCTGGCCGCTGCAACGTTCTGGTAGAAGTTGTCCAATGTAGCGTCGGGGTCAGAGCTCAATGTAAAGCGACAGAAGGTCGAGCCCAGCTGCTTGTGCTCGAAGTTCACCTGCACCGACATATGCAGCGTCGGAGCGTGCGAAGCTGTTGACGAGCTGCCGAGTTGGTCGGGTATAGGGAGAAGCCACGCCGCCTTGTCCTGCTTGAAAACTTGCACCGGTCTCTTGATACGCAGGTAGTGGAGCTCTGCGTCCTGCTGCTCTTCGACGCCCACGCGTCGGATCCCGTCCACGTACTCGACGCTGCTCCCGTCCAGAACCGGCAGCTCCACGCTGCTGCAGTCCTCTTCAAAGTCGATGAAAGCATTCGTGATCCGTGACGCCACCAGCGCTGCCATGAGATGCTCAGCAGTGGCCACGTTTGCTCCATTGGAGGCCGTGAGCTGAGTGCACAATTGACTTTTGCGAGCATTCACGTTCGCAATGAGCGCTGGGACTGCACAGCGTTGACTGTTAGTGCGGAAGACGATGCCTGAATTTGCAGGTGCCGGCAGTACGCGGATCGAAACCTTCTCGCCGCAGTGGAGCCCCACGCCCGCGAAGCGCAGCGGCTGCTTGAGCGTGCGCTGCCACCTCATGCTCAGACGATTGGCGACTGCATTTTATCCAATCGACTGGCAGCAGCTTTCCTTGCAATAAGTTGACCCTGGTTTGACACGTCGGAGAAGGTCTGACCAGAGATCCGCGCGTTGCATTATAGTCGACTGTCGAGCAGGTCACCCCTTTGGACATTGCGAACATTGCTCCAAGTGGCGCACAGCTGAAGGGAAGTCCGAAGTTTTCAGACTCACAAGGAGACCAAGCCAAGCAGCGTCTTCTGTTAACGCTCGTTCTCCGCGGCAATTAGCAGCGAGCACGGTGGCAATTAGCAGCGAGCACGGTGGCAGCTAGTCCGAGCCGCCTGTCCCCAGTTCGTCTTCTGATAAAGCAGTCCACTCTCGCGCGAGCTCTATGCAGACAACTGGTCCCGTGTGTCAGCCTTCAAAGTATCCCCGCAAAAGTCTCCACATGACCAACTCGATAACGTCGAATCTGAACTCTTGTCTTTTCTGCTTGGGTTTCTGTAGAACTACAAATCTATTCATATTTCACGTCTACCACACCACATACCCATACCCACTCCAAGTCATGCACGTTGAAGCTGAAAGGTCGCTTCAACATATTTACAATGGATACACTTGGGATCCGCTCTTCCACCTCTTCCTCACTTTGAGAAATTCCGCCTCGAGGTGGAACCGTCGCCGAGGAAACCGGCGGGCGATGGAGTCAGCGCCGCATGCCCCGCGAGCGGCGCTCACTCCCACTCGCGCTCAGAAGAAACGTCGGCCGCCCTCGCCCGTAACTACTAAACTCCATAGATTGAGCAAAATGCAGCAGCTCCAGACCGCGCGGCAGCGGTTCGTGCCCGACAGCGAAGACGAGGGGGCAGCTCCGTTGCGGTTCGTGACGCTCCCCCCGAAGCTCGTGACGTCCAAATCTGAGGGACAGCAGGCCAATGCTAGGAGGAGGCACCTGCAGCAGCAGGGTTTGCACTCTCAGGTGCAGGTTCGAGGGCATCAGGCAGAAGCTCCAGGAGGAACGTACCTTAGGAGGGAGAACGAGGTGCGACGGCCCTTTGGAGCCGATGCAGAGCACAATAAAAGCTTTGAATCGCTCTCGTCCGTGTCGCCGTGTGCTGGTGACGCGGCGGCGGCGCTGGAGCAAGGGCTGATGTCGTCCACGACCTTTTCCAGCTCGGCCGTATTGACGGACGATATGTTGGCGGCAGTCGCGCGGAAGGGGAAGCAGAAGCTCGAGATGATGGCCAAGAGGCAGGTGATGATGGGCAGGTGGAAGCGCATGCCCCACTCCAAGCCCGACTGTCAGATGTTCGAGTCGGTTAGTAAGGCCAAGGACCAGTACAGCGTCGTGGCCAAGATGGACTTGCCCTGCAGTCTGCGAGAGATCATGAGCGTCTTCTCGACGGACAATGACGCCGATTTCCACCGCAGCATGGAGGCGGTTTTTGGAGATCAGTACGTCTATGGGGTCAACGTTCGCACCATGGAGTGCGCTTCATTTGCTGGAGGAGGTAGTACAGCCTTACGCGCACGAGCCCAAGCCCGACGAGCGTCGGAGCCGGCAACACGGCGAGCCAGCGAGGGCTCAACGATGCCACCGTTGCGCTCCGCCAAGTTGAAGCTGAATGCCGTGTCGCTCATGCAAAAGCAACGATTGGTGTGGAAGCAGCGCAACATGACGTTCTTAGACTTCCTCGAGGAGAAGATCGAGGCCAAGTCGGTCACGCGCGTCATGCAGACGATGGATATGACGGATGAAGACTTGGAATTTAGCTCTGTGACGCTGTCATCGCCCACGACAACTTCTAGCCACGAAAACTGCTGTCACGAGCCAACTCAGCATGGAATTGACCCTCAATACGAGCTCAAAGGGATCTTCGCGGGATACGTCATCCAGGAAGACTCGGAAGAGAAGTTCACTCGCTTGTTTTTCTACGCGACGCACCACCACCACCTGTCCGGACCGCACGGACAGACGAGAATGCCTCGGTCTGGCGTTCAGCTGTTGCGCGCCATGGTGAACAAGGTGTGTTTGCTTGAGACTGTTGTGCTGCGTCGTCGCTTGGGTTACTACCCGCTAGCTCGATTGCCTACGTCCACTGACGAGGCTACCATGGCAACGTACTGCGCGACGTGCTACATCCCGTTTGGTTTGCTGCGCAAGAAGTATTTCTGCAGATTGTGCGGCCACTACACGTGCCGGAAGTGCTCGGATCTCCGGGACGTCGAGAAGAAAATTAGTCTCGTCGAGAAGCATCGCGTGTGCGTGTCTTGTGTCCGTCGTGTGAGCTACTGCGTGTTCAGCACGTGCGCGTTCCCGCCCAAGATGGAGTCCAATGTCAGTGGTAGCAGCTGGACGTCCGACCTATCTCAGCAACCAACGGAGGTTGCCGGTGAAGGCGAAGACGACTACGACCCTCCCATCATGGACGATTTGGCGTCGAAAGACATTGAAGACGGTGAGGCTGTTCAGCCAAACCAGAGCGCGGGTGGAGCGCTTGCTGGGTTCGTATCGGATTTATTGCACGGGAAGGAGAAAAAGCAAGAGCCCGCTGTCGACCGAAGACCGCGACTGCAGCTTACCATCGACGACCTCAGTACTTGGGTCCCGGGGCCCCTTCTGGACGGACAAAACACGCCAAAGGAGTCGATTTCTCTGCTCGACAGCTTCTGCACGTCGCATTCATCGACGAGCTCACGTTCGCGCGATCTCACGTCGTGGTTATCTCCATCTCCGACAGGGGCGTGATGCCAGACCATTTTTTTCCTTGAACGAAGAGGAAGCAATACAAAATGCACACAAGTATCGACACTGCAGGCTTCCCAGCTACCGTGCGCACAGCAGGTTGTCGATCTGTACTTACCAGCTGAAGGCTTTAAAGCAGAGGGCTATATAATTGTTCAAGAACCTCAAGCTTGAGCCAACTACCGGTTGCTGATATGTGTATTTACTCGCTCGTTTATCTCTTCTGGTGGTTGATGAAGCGCAGGGACAACAGGCCCAAGATGCGGAACAGCACCACGTACGCAAGGACGATGCCGAAGTTCATCCCGATCTCGTCGTGCTTCATGCCGAAGTACTCCTCCGTGTACTCCTTCAGCGTGATGTGGCCGACGGTAACCGGGGAGTCCTGCATGGGCTGGCAACCAAGCTGCGAGCCCACGTTAATGTACGACTGCGTGGCTTCATCCCAAGTCGGCAGCTCGTCGCACTCCGCGAAGACCAGCGAAACGAGGATCGCCAGCGAGTAACGCGGAGGCACAATCTTGTAGAGCCACTGGTAGCCGTCGGGGATCGCGTAGGCCGGAGGAGAGAACCCCATGAACAAGAAGAAAACCGAATTCACGAGCACACCCACGATGGCTGCGACCTCCTCGCTCGGGAACGCGTAGGCGAAGAACTGGCCCAAGTACGTCTGCATCATGACGAGCACCGACATGTTGATCCAGAACAAGAAGGCTGTGAAAAGGCCCGTGAAGCCCACCATGGGGAAGAAGATGACCGTGAAGACGAGCGAGCTCACGAAGCAGTACGGAATCTCCGCCACCGTCGAGCCCACGAAGTACCAGAAGGCATTGTACGTCTGACCAGCGCGCTCACGGTAGAACGACGCGCGTTCTTCACAGGCAAGCGGCAGTACACTCTGGAACGACACCATAGCGTTGAAGAGCGCGGCTATGAAGACCATACCCACGCCTGAGTTCAGGCCAGAGTACGAGTTGTACTCGGCCGTCACGAACACCAGGCCGAACAGCAGCGCCAGGAAGACGGAGATGAGGAGACGAGTGAGGTTGTACGCTGGCGTGCGCCAGTACATCTGGATGAAGCGCCCCACGACGAACTTCATCTGCGTCATGGAGCTCGCGGCGCGTTTGTTGGAGAAGACCATCTCCGGGTAGTCGGGCGATGGGGTAGTGATGCCTTCCTTGGCCAGGTTCGTGTCCAGCTGCTGCTGGTACGAACTGTCATTGAAAATCTTCACGAAATCCATGTCGTCTGCGATGGAGTTGCTCACACCGGCACCAATGCACTCCAGCATCCACGTGGCAGGGTTATAGCCGACAGGAAGCGAAGCCACGCCAGGGACGTTCTCAAAGTAGTCGACCAAGTTGCGGCAGTTCTTGCCAAGGTCGCCGAAGAATACTGTCTCCCCGCCGCGCTTCAGCAGCAAAAGGCTGTCGAACAGGTAGAACACTTCAGCCGACGGCTGGTGGATCGTACAGATGATGGTACGGCCAGAGTCGGCCACCTTGCGGACACCGTCCATGATCAGCTTGGCCGAGCGCGCGTCAAGGCCACTCGTGGGCTCATCCAGGAAAATCACACTCGGCTGAGCAGCGAGCTCCACACCGATCGTCAAACGCTTCATCTGCTCCACGGAGCTGCCGCGGATGATCTGGTCCGCGATGTCCTGCAGACCGAGCAGCTCAATGCATTCTTCGACCGAGTCGTACTTCTTCGAGTCTGGGATCGACGCGTCCTGCCGCAGGAACGAGCTGAAGGTCAAGGCCTCACGAATGGTGGCCGCCTCCGAGTGCACGTCCATCTGCTCGCAGTAGCCCGTGCAGCGCCGGATAGCCAAATCGCTGGCCTCGTATCCGTTCATGAGGATTTTGCCGGTGATCTTGCCTCCGGTTTTGCGTCCAGCGATCACGTCCATCAAAGTCGTCTTACCAGCACCAGACGCTCCCATGAGAGCCGTCACTGAGCCAGGAACAGCAAACCCACTGATGCCCTTTAACAGTTCAAGAGTGCTCTTCGGGTTGTTCGGATCCGGAACGGAATAGCGTAGGTCCTGGAATGCGACGGTCACGGGGACGAAGTTCTTCTCGCGGGCGTTCACGTCTACAACAAAGCTGCCAGTCCTATCGGCTGCGCTCTTGGGCGTGGCGATCAGCTTGTAAGTGCCAGCCTCTTCCTCCTCGTCAATAACCTTCTCCGATACGTCCACGTTTTCAGGAGCTTCGTAGCGAAGGTGCTCAAGCGCAAAGTATGACAAGAGCATGAACACGACGTAGATCACGATCGTGTAGATGATTCCGTAGAGGATCCACTCCTTTCCAGTCGGAATCGCGAAAAGGTCCAGGTAGTACTTGCCCATGGTGAGCCCTCCGTAGCTGGCGCAGTAGTCCACTCCATCGTAAACGCACACGTCAAGCGCATCCGACCGGTACTGAAGAATGGCGAGAGCACGCAAACTCCAGCTCATGGGGCTGATGTAGTGCAGCCAGATGAAGTAGTCGGGGATCTGAGCTTTCGTGACGATGAAGCCGGCGAAGATCACAAACACAAGAATCGACACCATACCGACGGGTGTGGCGATGCTGGAGTTCGGCGATACGGCGGTCAGGAAGAAGAACCACATACCGAGGGCCAGGTTGGACAGGAACAGGATCACCAAGAACAAGACGAATGCCACCGCGTCCGATACGAAGCCACAAATCCAGTACACAAGGGAGCCGAAGATGACTGTCTCGCCGATGGCAAGCGGGATCTGGCTCACCGAGTTGGCAAGGACATAGGCACCAGTTCGGAAGAAGTTGGCGCCGCGTTGCTTGTAAAAGATGTCGCGCTCCGCCAGGTACGTCGGGATCTGCGACGACTGGCCCATGGACAGGAACATGATGGCCGCGAAGATGATACCCATGACCACAGACACCTGCGTCGGGTCGAACTGGTAGAACGTGGTGCAGTACAGCAGTCCCATGATGGTGATCATCATCACTCGGCCCGCCATGAACGGCTTGTTCCGGTAGGTGATCATGATCTGGCGCTGGAATAACGTCCAGGTGTTCTCCCAAAAGGACTGGTGGAACTTGGGCATCGGGTCCATGTGAGCCTCCACGTTCCTCAGTAGCTCCGGTGCGTGGGGCTCCTCGAGGATATGCAACATGTCACGATGGATGTCCGACTTACGGAACAGCTCTGCAAACTCGTTGGCGAGGCGCGGCTGCTTGGTCGAGTGGTGCTTCACTTGGTAGCGGTACTGCTCGTGCGTGCCCAAGTCAAGCAGGTAGTCGGCAATGTCGCGGCCGGGAGGGCACGAGAAGCCCAAGCTGTCGAAGTATCCCTGTACACGGTCGCAGGGTCCGTGGTACATGAGCTCGCCCTCGTTCAGGATCATGACGTCGTCGAACAGCGCAAACACCTCTGGCGAAGGCTGCAGCAGTGCTATCACCACGGTCTTGCGGAGTTTCTGCGCAACACTGCGCTGGGTGTTGATGATGTCGTACGTGGCCGCACTGTCCAGACCGGTACTAATCTCGTCCATGAGCGTCACGTACTTCATGCCGAACTCCATTTCGCCAGTCGTCACGCGCTTGCGTTCGCCACCAGAGATGCCACGGATCATGGCGTCGCCCACGATGGTGTCTTGGCAGTTCTGCAGTCCAAGCTGCTGGATGATAACCTCCGGGTAGTGCTGGAACATGGCCTGCGCGGCCGCCAGCGCTTCCTGGTTCTCCTTGGCCGAACCCTTGGACAGCAACTCCTCTCCGCGACGCGAGAGCTCACCTCCGCAGAACTTGTGGGCGAACTCGAGCGTCTCCTTCACCGTCAGCGTCGCGAAGTGCTTGTCACGCTGGTTCACGTACGCGACGAACTGGGGCAGCGTCTTGACGATTTGCTCCCGGGACACTCCGTTGTACGTGATATCTCCTTCAATCCTGATGTTCTTGCGGATCGGGAACCGCCCGCTCAGCATTTTCATGAGCGCGGACTTGCCCGAGCCCGGTTGACCCAGCAGCAGCGTGATGGTACCGGGTCTGAACGTCCCGCTCATGTTCTTGAGGATCTCCTTGCGCACGACGCGCTTCTTGGGCCCCACGAAGGCTTTCATGGCGGTGTTGGGCAGCGTTGGCAACTCGTGCTGGGATCGGTCGTCGTCGATCACCACAATGTCGGCGGTGACCGACAGGTTGTTAAAACGCACGTCCATCTGGGGCAGTGCTCGTCCGAGTGCTGCCTCCAACTTGGTGGCCACATGATCGTGCAGGGCCTGCGGTCCTTCTGCCATCAGGGCCGCGCCCGACTCATAGCCGAACTGTCGGCGCTGCTGCTGGCCGGCACTCGGATCGGTATCTCCCGTAGGTGTCGACGCCATCGTTGATCGGCGTCGGACGGGAAATTCGGGAATGACTGAGCACTTTGGGTGCTCTGCGGTAAGCTCCGATCGCGTGGATGCATATGTAAAACAACTTGGCCGTCCCACGGAGCTCTTCGCCAGGATTTGAAAGAGCAACAACATGCCACGCACGACGGTGGCAATAGGTACACCAAGCGGTCGACAGCCAATGAGCGAGACCAGAACCGACTCGAATGGCAACTTGAACATCATCAGTGAAGTTGTCGCCGGCCGCAATCACGTCGCCGGGCTTCGCCATCAACACAACTTGCGTTACGCAAGTCACGCGCGAGCCAACGACACCGCGCCGTCGTAGCCTCTCCACTGAAGTGTGCCCACCACTGGTGGCGGGCCACCGGGGCAGCGTCGTGATGCACGAAGAGATTCAACGGGTGGTTGGAATTGACTCGCGCCTGCCCCGACGCGCCACATTTGAGGAAAATACCGAGTCGGGGACGGCAGCGTTTGCACTGTTGATCCTCGTTCTGCGAAGGATTGCAACGGTGTTCATGGTGGTAAGTGGTGGTAAGTGGTGGTAAGGTCGGCGCGACTAGCCCCTTGTTGGCTGGCATCAACATGGCCGAGTTGACGCCAGGCGACCAGCGAAATGTGCGGCACCGCACCGCGCGGCACCACCATTCGCTCGCACACCAAAGGGGCCGATTCCCTGCAGCGCACGCAGGAAACCATCACGGCAAACCTCAATGGTACAACAACTGTAGTACATAGTATAGGTCGATAGTATCGGATGACAAATTTGTTGGTCGATTGACCACAATAGCAGCCCAATTACCACATTGTATTGTCAAGGGGCCTCCGTCGCTCGTGGGGTTTTGACGAGATGTAGGCGGGGTCTTGCTTTTACAAGGCCTGATCGACGCAAACTATTACTACCTGTTGGATACGTCACGCATTTCATTACATTATTGGGTATTTTGGCTATGAACACTCAATTGATGCACATGGCGAAGTTTCTTCAGGCTTGGAATCTACCGGTAAAAAGAAAATGTCCTGTTGATAAGCGTTCATCTCACAAGTCACACTCGGTGACCGCACCTTCATATCAGCATCACGAATGTTCATTTTTAATGCACTACAACGTGAGCAAAACATAGCAAACTTGCAGTGTTCACGCCTCCAGAAATGACTGTGTAAGTCCAATCGTGGTAGGGTGTGACGGTAGTAAATAGTGCGATGCACCAATAATCTAATCGGAAGCCCACCAAAAAAATGTCAGCTATGCGTAAACTCACAGCCAACACAGTATCGAGCCCTCACCTGATGGCGGAATTCTCCCGGCAGCTCGGTCTCTTTTACCATGACCAGGCCGTCATTTGGGTAGTTGTGCTGATTGAATGGATTGAGACACAACTTTCCAGCAAGTACCAGCGGGTAGCATCTCCGCGGCAGTTTTCCAAGCCGCTCGTCGAGTTCTTTAGGAGAAAAAGCTGCCAACTCTTCAGCTGCCACGCCACCATATCCCGCCACACCGATATACTTCTTCATGGACGTGTGGTAGCAAATCCTGCAGTATGAAAAAAACTTAAGAAACCACGAAATTAAGAAGCCACAAAACTCATTGCTGCATCTCACCCTCTATTGGGCGGTGCCAGCATCACCACTTTCGACTTGGTGTAGTTCCAATCCACCGTTCGAAATGCTTCCTGTTAGCAGCTATAGCATAAGAAAAACATACCCCGAAAATAAGACCGAAAATAGCCGCCCACCCGCAGCACCAAGGCGCCATATCCGTGCGTCACGAAATTAACAGCTTCGTCCGTCGTGTGCGGCTTCTGCCTCTTCAAAAAATCGGCCAGCTCTACACAAAAGACCATAAATTAGGTCCACACAATCCTCCAAATAGTCCTCGGTATCAGATACCTTTGCCTGACGAGGCCAGATCCTGCGACCGCGGCCGGAAGCGAAAGGGCTGCACATCATAACCTCGCACCGCGTGCAGGTAGAGCTCCAGCGGGCGCAGCGGGAGTGAGCCGCCGTACAGGTCGTGCACCGTCACCAGCACTCCCCGAGCCAGCTCGACCCCGCGCCGGTCTAACGCCGCACTCGCCATTCCTTTCGACAGGTAAATTATCCGGTTAAAGAGGTTTGGGAACATTTCTCAGGTTTGGTTCCATTTCCCAATTTTGTGTCAGACCAAAAAGCAGACTAAAAAATGAACGCCACGGACCCGGGCGCGCTGAGCGTGCACGGCGTGAACCCGCAGACGCTAGTGGAGAAGATCATGCGCAACCGCATCTACGCCAGCATCTACTGGAAAGAGCAGTGTTTCGGGCTCACGGCCGAGACGCTCGTGGACAAGGCCGTGGAGCTCTCGGACTTCGGCGGCACGTTTGGTGGCAACCAGCAGCCAACCCCTTTTTTGTGTCTGCTGCTCAAAATGTTGCAATTGCAGTCGGAAATTGAGGTCGTCAAGCAATTTGTGGAGAACGAGGACTATAAATATGTGACCGTACTGGGCGCTGTGTACCTGCGGCTCGTGGGCAAACCCGCGGATGTTTACACACTATTGGAGCCGCTGCTGAGCGACTACCGCAAGATCCGCAAGCGCAACGTCATTGGCTGGGAGATCACTCACGTGGACGAGATTGCAGACGCGCTGCTGACCGAGGAGTACTATATCGACCTGACTCTGCCGCGGCTTGTAGACCGGGGGCTGCTGGAGAAGAACGAGGGCCTGCCGCCGCGGAGAAGTCCGCTGGAGGACGAGTTGGACGCGGCCAGTGACAGCAGCAGCGACAGTGAAGAAGAGAAGGAATAAAAAAGTGTGCTAAAGTTTTAGGTGAAGAGTGGAGAGGATGCTCGGACTAATCAGTTCTGAGTCGGCTATGTAGTCGCGCGGTGAAGTTGGTGGAACGCTTAGCAAGCTTGCCCAGCTGCAATCCGATAACATCCAGACCGCGTTGAAGGACGGTACTGCATCAGTCACCGTCGTGTATTGACTGCAATAGTGCTTTCTGCTACTGCTTCCGATGGTACAGGTCCAGTGCAATTGGGCTTGCCGTCGTTTGGCAGCTCTGGCTGCGCTCCAAGGAAGTCGCCAGGTTAATGACACCAAACGTGGTGACCAAAAAAGCCCAATGCCATCGAGACATCCGGGAGTGCATTGCTGCACTCACGCCCATCATGCTGCGCATCCCGCCTGTGGACGAATGGATACGCGGTGCCGGTTAATCTCTTCGTTTGCTTGCTGATCCTGCGCTGTCAATGGTACTCAGCTGCTGACGCTTGGCGGTCAACGTGTATGTATGGATCATGTCCATACCCCATGGCGCTTGCTCGCCGCGTCGAGGATATCGACTTTGCTGACAGCGGGGGCGGTCTACGATGGTACAGTTGCAAATCGCCATTTTGTACACTTTAATCGACGGGGCGATTAAGATGCATGATCAGCGCGGTTTACAATTCCCTGTCCCTCGCTTTCAAGTCGAGGGCCTCGAATCCAGGCTGCATAGCTCCTGGACCACCAGCCTGGACGACTTGGTGACTGGAAGTTGCCTCAACTTGACTGGCTGTCGAGCGTGTCACGCTTGAAATAAGGCTACGTTCGACTGGGTCGCGTGCAAAACAGACAAGGAGGATGCGTCGGGCTGCGTGTGCGTGCTCAAGTGGGTCTCGCTGCAGACTGCACCGCGTCAAGGACAGTGCACATGAAGTGAGACTTGACCAGTCCTTGGCCGCGCTTACCGATAGCTCACTTCCCAATTCCGTCTGCGATGTCAACGTCGAAGATCAAGTCGCCGGCGCTCGAGTCGCCCTCCGCCGCGTACGTGAGCGTCTGGGACGAGCGTCCGCGCAAGTACAAGAACGTGCTGTTCCAAGTATGCGTCTTCATCCTCATGATGGAGCTGTCCGAGCGTCTCAGCTACTACGGCATCAACCAAGGCCTCAAGAACTTCATGCAGAAGATCGGCTGGAGCCTCGTATCCGCCAGTGCGCTCAAGAGCACGTGGACGTCCATTTGCTACATCACGCCGCTGTTCGGCGCGTACCTGGCCGACGAGAAGTGGGGGCGCTTCCGCACCATTCTGACGTTCGGGGTCTGGTACTGCGTCGGCGACTTCCTCGTGGCCATCGCCGCCCACCCGGACATCATGACCGAGGAGGCCGTCGTGAACCCGATCTTCGTCATCGGTCTGTTTATCGGAATTGGCATCGGGACGGGCGCCATCAAGTCCAACGTCATCACGTTCGGTGCTGACCAATTCGACCCGAACGACCCGAGCGAGGTGCACCAGAAGGCGACCTACTTCTCCTACTTCTACTTCTGCATCAACTTTGGCGCCGCCTTCTCATACGGATACCTGTCCGTGTTGTGTGTGGAAGGGTCCGCTCAGATCCCTGCCGAGTACGGCTACTTCGCCACCTACATGATCTGTGCGGCGGTGATGGTCGTGGCCATCCTCTTCTTCATCGTCGGCTCGCCGCGCTACGTGCACATGCCCCCCAAAGACCGCACGATCTCGACGCTGCTTCGTTTGCTCAAGCAGAGTGCGCGCACGTCGCGCAATGGCGCCGTCGTCGTCACTGGTGCGTTCCTGCTTTTCTTCTCGCTGTTCGTCAACATTGCGTCGGCTTTCAGTGCCGACAGCGGTCGTGTGGGGGAAGCGCTCTCGTATGTGGCTGCTGCTATGGTACTGTGCGGCGTGGTGTGCTGGGTGTACGGCGCTCACGACCAGACGTTCCTGGACGCCATGAAGGAGAGCCAAGGTGGCGAGTACGACGACGACCTAGTGGACGGCTACAAGAAGCTGGTGAGTGTGCTACCCTTCGCGGCCTACACTATTATCTGGCAGTGCGCGTACGACCAAACCGATGCCAACTTCCAGTCGATCACGCAGCAGTGCGACTTGCGTCTGGACCGCAGCGACCCCGACAGCTCGCAGATCCCTGGTGCCATGTTGGGCGTCTTCGACCCGATCTTCATCGTCATCTGCATCCCCATCTTGGACTCCGTCGTGTACCCCATGTACGAGAAGCGCTTCGGCAAGCCCCCCACTCAGTTCGGTCGTGTCTGCGCGGGTCTCATCGTGGCTGCCATCGGCATCTTTTGGTCGGGTATCTTTGAGGTCATCCGCCGCAACGCAGGAGCGCTACAGGATGCCAACGGAGACCCGATCCTCGACGGCGGCAGTAACCAGCCCATGAACGACATCACATGGGCCGCTGCCATCCCCAACTACGTCTTCATCGCCCTGGCCGAGTGCCTCATCAACGTCACGGCCTACGACGTGTTCTACTCGGTGGTGCCGCTCACTCTCAAGAGCACTTCGCAGAGCGTCAACCTCTTCATGACGTCTGTAGGCAGCGTCATGACGTCGGTCTTCACCGTCATGTTCTCACCCTACCTGCCGTCGGACGACCTCAACGACGGCAATCTCGAGTACATGTTTTTCGCGGTGGGAGCTGTCAGCGTCGTCAACTTCTTCGCCTTCTACTTCACCATGAAGAAAATGAACTTCGGCATGTCCAGCAACTCCGGCGACGACGAGTTCGACCTTCAGGGTAAGGAATCCGTCGCCTCGCGCCACAGCATCGCCGCTTCCAAGTAAGGACAAGCAAATGCAGCCCATGCATAGTAAGTAGTGTAACAGCAAATATCAACCTCGGCGATCAGAGTCAGGACCCTCCAGTGTCGACATTAGGAATTTGAAAAAGAAAATGTCTTGGAGCTCGACGAGATAGCGCACACCGGCGGACTGAGCCCACGAACTGAAGTCCACGAACACCATGGTGATCGAGTTGAACAGCACACCGATGATTTGAGCCACTTCTTCTGACTGCATGGTGTACGCAGTGTATCAGGACCAGCACGGACACGCCGAACCAGAAGAGGATAGAGAAGTCGACCATGAAGAAGAACATAATGCAGAAAATCACAGAGCTGATGAAGCAGTACGGGATCTCCGCCAAAATCGAAGCCGTGAAGTACCAGAACGCGTTGTACGTCTGAGCAGTCAAAGGCATCACGCTGTGGAACCCGGCCATCGAGTTGATCAGCGACGACATGAAGATGATACCCACACCCGAGTTTAAGCCAGGGTGACGCACTTTGGTCCGAAGTTAATCCACCGATTCACTTGATTCGCTGGCTGATTGGCTGAATCGTAGGCCGCCGTCGTGAAATGAATGCTGGAAGTGCTACAGTTTTTGATGAAGATGGTTTTTAATTGTATTGATACTTTCGTTTCGTGTCACGCGACTGCTTATCTCTTCTGATGGTTGATGAAGCGCAGCGCCAGCAGACCCAGGATGCGGAAGAGCACGATGCACCCAATCACGACGACGAAGTTGCGCGTGATGGTGTCGTGCTCCATGCCGAAGTACTCCTCGGTGTACTCCTTGACGGTGATGTGGCCGACGTCGGCAGGAGAGTCCGCCATGGGCTGGCAACCGAGCTGAGATCCAACGTTCTCGTACGACTGCGTGGTCTCGTTCCAGGTCGGTAGTTCGTCACAGTCCGCGAAGACCAGAGAAACCATGACGGACATTGGGAACTTGAGAGGAGAGATCGTGTACAGCCACTTGTAGCCGGACGGGATGGCGTAGGCCGGAGGAGAGAAGCCCATGAACAAAATGAAGACGGAATTGATGAGCACTCCGATGATCGCGGCGACCTCTTCGCTCGGGAGCGCGTACGCGAACATCATGCCCATGTAGACTTGCATGAGGATCGTGAGCGACATGACCAGCCAGAAGAGAACAGCCGCACCGAAGCCCTGGAAGCCCACGAATGGGAAGAACGCGACGGTGAAGAGGAGCGAGCTCGTGAAGCAGTACGGGATCTCAGCCAGCGTCGAGCCCAGGAAGTACCAGAACGCGTTGTACGTCTGCGACGCGCGCTCGCGGTAGAACGAGGCGCGCTCCGAGCAAGTCAGCGGGAGAACGCTCTGGAATGCCATCATCGAGTTGAAAAGTGCAGCCATGAACACCATGCCCACCCCAGAGTTTAGTCCAGAGTATGACGCGTAGTCTGCACTCACGAAAATGATACCAAAGAGCAGTGCCAGGAAGATGGCCAAGATCATCCGCGTGAGGTTGTAGGCTGGAGTCCGCCAGTACATCTGAATGTAGCGCCACACGACGAACCGCATCTGCGTCATGGAGTTGGCAGCGCGCTTCTTCCCGAACACCATTTCAGGCAAGTCAGGCGACGGAACCGTGATACCTTCCTTGGCCATGTTCGCCTCCAGCTGCTGGTTGTACGAGCTGCTCCTGAAGTAGTCCACGAAGTTGGTCTGGTTGCCAGCTCCGTTGCTCACACCAGCACCAATGCACTCCAGCATCCACGTCGCTGGGTTGTAGCCCTTCGGCAGCGGAGATACACCAGGGATGTTCTCAAAGTAGTCGATCAAGTTGCGGCAGTTCTCGCCCAAGTCACCGAAGAACACCGTCTCGCCGCCGCGCTTCAGCAGCAAAAGACTGTCGAACAGGTAGAACACCTCCGACGACGGCTGGTGAATAGTACAGATGATGGTACGGCCAGAGTCGGCCACCTTGCGGACACCGTCCATGATCAGCTTGGCCGAGCGCGCGTCAAGGCCACTCGTGGGCTCATCCAGGAAAATCACACTCGGCTGAGCAGCGAGCTCCACGCCGATCGTCAAACGCTTCATCTGCTCCACGGAGCTGCCACGAATGATCTGGTCCGCGATGTCCTCCAAGCCGAGCAGCTCAATGCACTCGTTCACCGAGTCGTACTTCTTCGAGTCTGGGATCGATGCGTCCTGGCGCAGGAACGAGCTGAAGGTCAAAGCTTCACGAATGGTGGCCGCCTCCGAGTGCACGTCCATCTGCTCGCAGTAGCCCGTGCAGCGACGGATAGCCAAATCGCTGGCCTCGTATCCATTCAACAGGATCTTGCCGGTGATCTTGCCACCAGTCTTACGGCCTGCGATCACATCCATGAGCGTCGTCTTACCAGCTCCTGAAGAGCCCATGAGCGCCGTAATGGAGCCAGGCACAGCGTATCCGTTGATTCCCTTCAATAGCTCGAGTTCGGCTTTAGGATTCTTGGGGTCCGGCACAAAGTAGTGCAAGTCCTGGAAGGCCACCGTCACCGGCGTAAAGTTTTTTTCACGGTCACCGACGGGGAGGTCCAGCACCACTTCGCTCTTGCTCTTTGGGGTTTTCACGAGCGTGTACGATTCGTCTTCAACCATTTTCTCCGATACGTCGACGTTCTCGGGGGCTTCGTAGCGTAGGAACTCCAACGCCAAGAAGGAAAGGAACATGAAAACCACGTAGATGACAACCGTGTAGATGATGCCGTACGCAACCCACGACTTGTCCGTCTCAAACCCGAACAGGTCCAGGTAGTACTCGCCCATGGTGAGTCCATCGTATTGCGTGCAGTAGTCAATGCCGTCGTACACACAAACGTCGAAGGTGCTTGAGCGGTACTGGTTGATAGCGAGGGCCCGGAGACTCCAACTCATAGGACTGATCCAGTGCGCCCAGATCAGGTAGTCAGGGATTTGGCTCTTGGTCACAACGAAGCCCGCGAAGATGATGAAGATGAGCACCGAGACCATACCCAGAGGCGTCACGACGTTCGTGTTGGGACCAACAGCGGACAAGAAGAAGAACCACATGCCCATGGCCAGGTTCATCAGGAACAGCACCACCTCAAAAATGATGAATTGGACAGCGTTCGAGTTGAAGCCACAGACCCAGTACACGAGCGTACCAAAGATGATCGTCTCGCCGATGGCCAGTGGGATCTGACTCGCCGAGGTGGCCAAGACATACGACGCCGTGCGGAAGAAGTTGGCACCGCGTTGCTTGTAGAAAATGTCCCGCTCAGCCATGTACGTCGGGATCTGGGACGACTGGCCCATGGACAAGAACATGATCGACGAAAAGACAACGCCCACGACCACGGACATTTGCGTGGGATCGAACTGGTAGAACGTCGTGCAGTACAGAAGACCCATAATGATAATCATCATCAGGCGACCGATGATGAACGGCTTGTTGCGATACGTGACCATCAACTGGCGCCGCAGCAGAGTCAGCGTGCTTTCCACGAACGACTGGTGGAACACTGGCATCGTTTTCACGTTTTCACTTGCATTTCGCAGGAGCTCAGGAGCGTGGGGGGCCTCCAGCGCACTCAACATGTTCTGGTGGATATCTGAGCGCTTGAACAGGTCGGCGAACTCGCTGGATCGGCGCGGTTGCTTGGTCTGGAAATTGGGCAACTCGTAGCGATGCTGCTCCGATGTACCGAGGTCCAGCAAGTAGTCGGCAATGTCACGCTCAGGCGGGCACGAGAAACCAAGGTTATCGAAGTAGCTTTGGACGCGGTCGCAGGGGCCGTGGTACATGAGCTCACCCTCGTTCAGGATCATGACGTCGTCGAATAGAGAGAAAACCTCTGGAGACGGCTGCAGCAACGCAATCACCACGTTCTTGTGAAGCGTGTGCGCAACGCTACGCTGCGTGTTGATGATGTCGTACGTCGCGGCGCTGTCGAGGCCCGTGCTGATCTCGTCCATGAAGGACACGTACTTCAAGCCGAACTCCATCTCACCAGTCGTCACACGCTTGCGTTCGCCACCAGAGATGCCACGAAGCATAGCGTCACCGACGATTGTGTCCTGGCAGTGCTGCAGTCCAAGCTGCTGGACGACGATCTCCGGGTAGTGGCTGAAATGGGCCTTGGTGGCTTCGAGAGCCTCCAAATTCTCCTTCTCGCTGCCCTTCGACAGCAGCTCCTCGCCGCGACGTAGGAGCTCCCCTCCGCAAAATGTGTGCGCGAACTCGAGCGTCTCCTTCACCGTCAACGTCGGGAAGTGCTTGTCACGCTGGTTCACGTACGACACAAACTGGGGCAGCGTCTTGATGACCTCTTCACGAGGTACACCGTTGAACGTGATGTCGCCCTCCACCGAGATGTTCTTCTCAATGGGGAAGCGGCCGCTCAGCATTTTCATGAGCGCCGACTTGCCCGATCCTGGCTGGCCCAGCAGCAGTGTGATCTTACCGGGCTGGAAGACGCCGCTGATGTTCTTGAGGATCTCCTTGCGCACCGTGCGCTTCTTGGGGCCCACGAACATTTTCTTGAGCTCGTTCGGGATGGTCGGCAGCTCGTGCTGGGAGCTGTCGTCGTCCACTACCACAATGTCGGCACTGAGCGACAAGTTCTTGAAGCGCACGTCCATCTGCGGCATGCGGTGGCCGAGAGCTGCCTCGACTTTGGTGGCCATGTGACGGTGCAGCTCGTGCGGGCCGAGCGCCATCATGGCCGAGCCCGACTCGTAGCCGAGCTGCTTGGGCTTGTCTGCGGCTGTGCTGGTCCGCTCTTCCATCTTGGATCGAGTGGATCGACCGAATTGGTGGTCGACTTGAGCGCTCGAAGGTGAAATAGAGAATGAGGAGACCACCCACGACTGGTACAGTCCAAGCTGAAGCACTTGGAAAAGTATCCGGAGACATGACCGTTACATCGCTGGCTCACAATCAATTGGTATCACGTTGGTCGTGAAATTGACTCGGAATTTGTATGGATCTGTCAAACGAAGTGTCCTGGAGCTGTACCGCCATTTTGTCACCGTCATTTTTGCCGCATCATCGTGCGCTGGATAGGGGTAAAGGACAACTATTTTGAGCAAAATGTACTTTCGTGGACCTGGCTGGGTGTTGATTCTCGACGGTGGGGAGTTGCAGAATGCCAAAGGTCAGTGTCTGGGGACCAGCGCAGCAAAGAGTATTCGCTGCACATGCATTGGCAGTTGTGTCTACTGTAGTTATTGTAGCCTTTCAGGAGCGGCATTCCAGTAGATTTGTTACGATTGCACCGGCATTGCCGCATATCAATTGCTTGCTGGCAAGTACGTGATCATACCAGTCAGCGTTCGAGTTTAGAAGTTCCCTTTCGCTAAGTGGCTATCAAGTCCAGTTACAGTATAGCTGTACGCTTAGGCTACGTTTTCTCTGCAGTACTTGTAAAACCATCAAACGTTGGGGGGGGGGTTGGAGCTGAACGGGTCGAAGAGACTTTGCTTTTTGATGATGATGGCAGTCATTGATACGTATGTACGTAGCCGGGCGTCTTGATGATGGCAGGACCATCACTCTGTTCGCGGTCCGTTTTATTCCACCGATTGCTTTATCCGTTGCATGTCGTCGCACCAAAGTTTGCTGGACGCTCCTGGCGTCGCAACTCGGACACTGCTCCGCTCCTCGGATTCTTCCTCATCCCAATGCATGTGCAGGACTCGCGCGCACTCTTGGCTGCCGTTGCCATCTCGCCTCCCTTCCGCGTTGGGCTTCACTCCGTCTACACGTCGGTGGTGGTAATGCACGAGCGACTGGCGAGAGTTTCGGCCCTACAGTACACGACCAAGCTCTTTTGGAGCGACAAAGACGACAACAGCAATTGCAGCGGCAACCAACATGTATTCATACTGTGACATCGCAACCAGGTTACTTCTTCTGGTGGTTTACAAAGCGCAGCGCCAGCGCGGCCCAGATGCGGAACAGCACGATGATGCCGATCGTGATGCCGAAGTTGCGCGCGATCTGGCTGTGCTTCATGCCGAAATACTCCTCCGTGTACTCCTTGATGGTGATGTGGCCCACAGTCTCCGGAGAGTCCACCATCGGCTTGCAACCAAGCTGCGAGCCCACGTTGAGGTAGCTCTGCGTGGCCTCGTCCCACGTCGGCAGCTCGTCGCACTCGGCGAACACCAGCGAGATGAGGATGGAAATGGGGAACTTGAAAAAGCAAATGTCGTACAGCCACGTGTAGCCCGACGGGATGGCGTACGCTGGCGGGCTGAAGCCTACGAACATCATGAAAATCGAGTTGAACAGGATGCCGATAATCTGCGCCACTTCCTCTGACGGCATGGCGTACGCGAAGAACTGGCCCAGGTAGACCATCATGAGGACGAGGAGCGAGGCTGCCAGCCAGTACAGCACGGCCGCCCCGAAGCCGGTGAAGCCCACGAAGTAGTAGAAGATGGCGGTGAAGAGCAGCGAACTGGCGAAGCAGTAGGGAATTTCAGCCAGGGTGGAGGCAATGAAGTACCAGAACGCGTTGTACGTCTGGGACGCTCGCTCACGGTAGAACGACTGACGCTCAATGCACGTCAATGGCATGACGCTCTGGAACACGGCCATCGAGTTGAAGAACGCAGACATGAAGACCATGCCAACGCCCGAGTTCAAGCCGGAGTACGACGCGTAGTCATTGTTGCCCACAAAGATGAGGCCGAACAGAATCGCCAAGAAGATGGCGAGGTACATCCGCGTCAGGTTGTAGCTCGGTGTACGCCAGTACATCTGGAAGAAGCGCCACACCACGAACTTCATCTGCGTCATGGAGTTGGCAGCACGTTTCTTGCCGAAGACAATCTCTGGGAGGTCTGGAGACGGCGTCATGATGCCTTCCTTGGCCATCGTAGTCTCCAGATGCTGGTTGTACGGACTGTTCCTGAAGTAGCTCACGAAGTCCATCATATCTTGGGATCCATGACCTACACCAGCACCAATGCACTCCAGCATCCACGTGGCAGGGTTGTAGCCCTTCGGCAGCGGAGATACACCAGGGATGTTCTCAAAGTAGTCGATCAAGTTGCGGCAGTTCTCGCCCAGATCGCCGTAGAACGCAGTCTGCCCACCGCGCTGCAGCAGAAGCAGTCTGTCGAACAGGTAAAACACTTCAGCCGACGGCTGGTGGATCGTACAGATGATGGTACGGCCCGAATCCGCCACCTTGCGAACGCCATCCATGATGATCTTGGCAGAACGCGCGTCAAGGCCACTCGTTGGTTCATCCAGGAAAATCACACTCGGCTGAGCAGCGAGCTCCACACCAATCGTCAAACGCTTCATCTGCTCCACGGAGCTGCCACGTATGATCTGGTCCGCGATGTCCTCCAAGCCGAGCAGCTCAATGCACTCGTTCACCGAGTCGTACTTCTTGGCATCCGAGATGGACGCGTCCTGGCGCAGGAACGAGCTGAAGGTCAAAGCCTCGCGAATGGTAGCTGCCTCCGAGTGCACATCCATCTGCTCGCAGTAGCCCGTGCAGCGACGGATAGCCAAATCGCTGGCCTCGTATCCATTCAACATGATCTTGCCGGTGATCTTGCCACCAGTCTTACGGCCAGCAATCACGTCCATCAACGTCGTCTTGCCTGCACCAGTTGAGCCCATGAGAGCCGTGATCGAACCAGGAACAGCAAACCCGTTGATGCCCTTGAGCAACTCGAGTTGATCCTTCGGGTTGTGCGGATCCGGCACCCAGTAGTGCAGGTCCTGGAATGCCACCGTCACGGGAACGAAGTTCTTCTCACGAGACTCAACTGGTAGGTTTACAATCACATTGCCCTCCATTTTTCCAGCCTTGGGCGTCTCGGCTAGAACGTAAGAGCTCTCGTCTTCGATGGACTTCACGGACACGTCTACATTGTCTGGCGTTTCGTAGCGAACGTACTCCATCGCCAGATAGGAGAGGAACATGAAGAACACGTAGACGGCCAACAGGTAGATGATGGCGTACACGACCCACTTCTTCTCAGTGGCAAAATCGAAAAGGTCCAAGTAGTACTCGCCCATCATGAGGCCGTTGTACTTCGCACAATAGTCGACTCCATCGTACACGCACACGTCAAACTCGCTCGACCGGTACTGGTTGATAGCCAAAGCCTTCAATGCCCACCCAATGGGACTGATCCAGTACGCCCAGATCAAGTAGTCCGGGATTTGGCTCTTGGTCACGATGAAACCCGCGAAAATAATGAACACGAGAATCGAGACCATACCCACGGGCATCACGACGTTTGCGTCAGGACAAACGCCGGCGAGGAAGAAGAACCACATCCCCATAGCCAAGTTGGACACGAAGAGCACGACTTCGAAGATGATGAACAGTTTCACGTCGGAGGCAAACCCGCAGACCCAATACACGATCGAGCCGAAGATGATGGTCTCAGCTAAGGCCAACGGAATCTGACTCACGGTCGTGGCCAGCACGTAAGACCCCGTCCGGAAGAAGTTGGCGCGGCGATGCTTGTAGAAGATGTCTCGCCCGGCAATGTAGACAGGGATCATGGAACCTTGACCCAGGGAGAGGAACATGACCGTAGCAAACATGACTCCCATCACCACCGAGATCTGCGTCGGGTCGAACTGGTAGAAGATGGAGCAGTAGATCAAACCCATGATGATCACCATCATCAACCTTCCCATGACGAAGGCCTTGTTGCGGTAGGTGATCAACAGAGCTCGCCATTGAAGAGCCATCACACTAGCAAACATAGATTGGTGGAACGTAGGCATCGGGTCGATGATGTCTTTGACACTGTCCACCAGCTTCTGGTCGTACGGAGCATCCAGGGCAGCCAGAGTGGAATGGTAGATCCGAGACTGGCTGAAGCACTCTGCAAATTCACTCGGGCTTCGAGGCTGCTTGGTCGGGTGGGAGATCTGGTAGCGATACTGCTGCTTCGTGCCCAAATCCAGCAGGTAGTCCGCGATGTCACGGCTGGGAGGGCACTTGAAGCCAAGGGTATCAAAGTAGTCCTCCACCTGGCTGCATGGCCCATGGTACATGAGTTCGCCCTCGTTCAGGATCATGACGTCGTCGAATAGAGAGAAAACCTCCGGCGACGGCTGCAGCAGCGCAATCACCACCGTCTTGCGGAGACGGTGGGCGAAACTGCGTTGGGTGTTGATAATGTCGTACGTGGCCGCACTGTCGAGGCCAGTACTGATCTCGTCCATGAAGGACACGTACTTCATGCCGAACTCCATCTCACCAGTCGTCACGCGCTTGCGTTCGCCACCCGATACACCACGAAGCATGTTGTCGCCGACGATCGTATCCTGGCAGATTTGAAGTCCCAACTGCTGAATCACCACGTCCGGATAGTGAGCGAAGATGGTTTTCGTAGCTTCCAGAGCTTCCATGTCACTGTGTTGCTTTGAGCTCATTTCCAGCATACCTTTACCCTGTTCCAACAGCTTCCCGCCACAGAAAGTGTGTGCGAACTCGAGCGTCTCCTTCACAGTCAGCGTCGGGAAGTGCTTGTCACGCTGGTTCACGTACGAGGTGAACTGCGGCAACCGGTCGGCGATCTGGTCCCTCGCCACACTGTTGAAAGAGACGTCACCTTCCATCGTGATGTTCTTCGTCATGGGGAACCGACCGCTGAGGATCTTCATGAGCGCCGACTTGCCCGATCCGGGCTGACCCAGCAGCAGCGTGATCTTTCCCGGCACGAAGCGACCACTGACGTTCTTGAGAATCTCCTTGCGGACCGTGAGCTTCTTAGGCCCCATCAGCGTCTTCTTGAGCTCGTTCGGGAGGGTCGGCAGCTCGTACTTGGTGGCGTGGTCGTCGGCCACGACGATGTCGGCGGACAGCGACAGGTTGCTGAAGCGCACCTCCATCTCAGGTAGGGGACGTCCCGTGGCCGCGGGGATCTTGGTGGCCATGACGTCATGCAGAGCTTGAGGGCCCTGCGCCATGAGCGTCTTGCCAGACTCGTAACTGAGCTCGATGGACGGGTCGGCGGTGGTCATGGCAGTTCCAGACGACTTGGGCAGGAGACGGGAGATTCCAAAATGACGAAGGACCACTTCGCGATCAGCAAAGGTGTGTGGATGGTATGCCTATTAAATCGGCTGCATAGATAGCGGTGCTGGTTAGACGTTGAAGTGGTACCCCTGGTGGGTGGGCGGAGCGCCATCATCATGGGACCGAATTTAGTGTTTTGCAGGGTACCCGATTCAGGATTGTAGTCGTGCCTCTTACTGAAATCAAGTGACATGTCGCAGATGACGCCTTAGATTGGGTTATGATCCTGATTAATTTGGGGCTGATGATGGCAGCCTGTCAAAGCACCACAAGGTGCCGGCGTCAACCGATCCAGCCCGCCAGCATTCCTTCAGACTCGCAAAGCCACGGGCCACAGGCAGCTTTAGTCGTGTGATTCTCGTTAAACGACGCAAGGTCCAACTTGGAGGCAATCGGATTGAACTCGCAGCTACGTAAGATCCTAATGCAACGACTACTCCACTCGAAATGACCACCAACTCACATTTCGCCAGTAGACCACCACGACGTGAGCCATCTAGCGCGTGGTTGCAGTTGCCAGTCAGTTCACGTCGGTGTCTTGAGATTTGACTTGATCCATTTCAAATTCAAATTGAGCGAAACCCGGAAGTCTATTCTCCTTGTGGACGATTCCGAGTCGTCGGACTACAGCTACTGTAACGGAACCGAAGGAGCATATCGACAATAACATCTCAGTGGGGCAGTTCTATCCACAGCTCAGACTACCACGGCTGGGAGCCAATCAAGAGTAAAATGCATTTTCATTCATTGGTATATGATATCAACATGAAACAGCAATGTGCGTACAATAATTGCCCTCTTTTGCTCACTTCTTCTGATGGTTGATGAAACGCATGGCCAGCGCGGCCCAGATGCGGAACAGCACGATGATGCCGATCGTGATGCCGAAGTTGCGCGCGATCTGGCTGTGCTTCATGCCGAAATACTCCTCCGTGTACTCCTTGATGGTGATGTGGCCCACGGTCTCGGGGGCTCCTGCCATGGGCTGACAGCCCAGTTGCGAACCAACGTTCTCGTACGACTGCGTCGTCTCGTTCCAGGTCGGCAACTCGTCGCATTCGGCGAACACCACTGCGATGAGGTTAGAGATGGGGAATTTGAAGACGCAAATCTTGTACAACCACGTGTAGCCCGACGGGATCTTGTACGCTGGGGGGCTGAAGCCCACGAACATCATGAATATCGAGTTGAACAGAATGCCCGTGATCTGCGCCACCTCCTCGCTCGGAGTTGCGAACACGAAGAATTGCGCCAAATAGACCATCATCAGCACCAGTAAGGAAGACTCGAGCCAGAAGACCACCGCTACCCAAAATCCGGTGAAGCCCACCATGTAGTAGAAGATAGCGGTGAACAGAAGCGAGCTGACAAAGCAGTAGGGAATCTCTGCCAGCGTGGAGGCAACGAAGTACCAGAACGCGTTGTACGTCTGGGACGCACGCTCGCGGTAGAATGATTCGCGCTCGGTGCAGGTCAACGGCATGACGCTCTGGAACACAGCCATCGAGTTGAACAGCGACGACATAAAGATCATGCCAACGCCCGAGTTCAAGCCTGAGTACGAAGCATAGTCGTCATTGCTGACAAAAATCAAGCCGAACAGAATCGCCAAGAAGAGGGCGAGGTACATCCGCGTCAGGTTGTACGTTGGGGTTCGCCAGTACATCTGGAAGTAGCGGGTCACCACGAACTTCATCTGCGTCATGGAGTTGGCAGCACGTTTCTTGCCAAAGACCATTTCTGGGAGATCAGGAGACGGAGTTGTGATGCCTTCCTTGGCCATCGTAGTTTCCAGCTTCTGGTTGTACGGGCTGTTCTTGAAGTAGCTCACGAAATCCATCGAGTCCTCACTTCCATGACCCACACCTGCACCAATGCACTCCAGCATCCACGTAGCTGGGTTGTAGCCCTTCGGCAGCGGAGATACACCAGGGATGTTCTCAAAGTAGTCGATCAAGTTGCGGCAGTTCTCGCCCAAGTCGCCGTAGAACGCAGTCTCACCACCGCGCTGCAACAGAAGCAGTCTGTCGAACAGGTAAAACACTTCAGCTGACGGCTGGTGGATCGTACAGATAATGGTACGGCCCGAATCCGCCACCTTGCGGACACCGTCCATGATGATCTTGGCAGAACGCGCGTCAAGGCCACTCGTGGGCTCATCCAGGAAAACCACACTCGGCTGAGCAGCAAGCTCCACACCGATCGTCAAACGCTTCATCTGCTCCACGGAGCTGCCACGAATGATCTGGTCCGCGATGTCCTCCATGCCAAGCAGCTCAATGCACTCGTTCACCGAGTCGTACTTCTTGGCATCCGAGATGGACGCGTCCTGGCGCAGGAACGAGCTGAAGGTCAAAGCCTCGCGAATGGTAGCTGCCTCCGAGTGCACATCCATCTGCTCGCAGTAGCCCGTGCAGCGACGGATAGCCAAATCGCTGGCCTCGTATCCATTCAACATGATCTTGCCGGTGATCTTGCCACCAGTCTTACGGCCAGCAATCACGTCCATCAACGTCGTCTTGCCTGCACCAGTTGAGCCCATGAGAGCCGTGATCGAACCAGGAACAGCAAACCCGTTGATGCCCTTGAGCAACTCGAGTTGATCCTTCGGGTTGTGCGGATCCGGCACCCAGTAGTGCAGGTCCTGGAATGCCACCGTCACGGGAACGAAGTTCTTCTCACGAGACTCAACTGGTAGGTTTACAATCACATTGCCCTCCATTTTTCCAGCCTTGGGCGTCTCGGTGAGCACATAAGAACTCTCGTCTTCGATGGTCTTCACGGACACATCCACATTATCCGGCGTTTCGTAGCGGACATATTCGAGTGCCAAGTAGGAGAGGAACATGAAGAACACGTAGACGGCCAACAGGTAGATGATGCCGTACACGACCCACTCCTTCTCAGTGGCAAAATCGAAAAGGTCCAAGTAGTACTCGCCCATCATGAGGCCGTTGTACTTCGCACAATAGTCGACTCCATCGTACACACACACGTCAAATTCGCTCGACCGGTACTGGTTGATAGCCAAAGCCTTCAATGCCCACCCAATGGGACTGATCCAGTACGCCCAGATCAAGTAGTCCGGGATTTGGCTCTTGGTCACAACAAAGCCTGCGAAAATAATGAACACGAGAATCGAGACCATACCCACGGGCATCACGACGTTTGCGTCGGGACAAACGCCGGCGAGGAAGAAGAACCACATCCCCATAGCCAAGTTGGACACGAAGAGCACGACTTCGAAGATGATGAACAGTTTCACGTCGGAGGCAAACCCGCAGACCCAATACACGATCGAGCCGAAGACAATCGTTTCAGCTAGCGCCAACGGAATCTGACTCACGGTCGTGGCCAGCACGTAAGACCCCGTCCGGAAGAAGTTGGCGCGGCGTTGCTTATAGAAGATAGCTCGGCCAGAAATGTAGACCGGAATCATCGCGCCTTGGCCCATGGAGAGGAACATGACTGCGGCGAACATGACTCCCATCACCACAGCGATCTGTGTCGGGTCGAACTGGTAGAAGACGGAGCAGTAGAGCAAGCCCATGATGATGACCATCGCCAGTTTACCCATCACAAATGCTTGGTTCCGATAAGTGATCAGTAGGGCTCGCCACTGGAGCGCCATGACGCTGGCCAGTATCGGCTGGTGAAAAGCAGGCATCGGGTCGATGATGTCTTTGACACTGTCCACCAACGTCAGGTCGTACGGCTCCTCTAGGGCAGCCAATGTGGAATGGTAGATCCGAGATTGGCTGAAGCATTCTGAAAACTCACCCGGACTTCGAGGCCGCTTCGTTGGATGTGGAACTTCGTAGCGGTGCTGCTGCTTCGTGCCCAAATCTAGCAGGTAATCGGCGATGTCGCGGCCAGGAGGACACTTAAAGCCCAGCGTCTCGAAGTAGCTCTCCACTTGGTTGCACGGACCATGATACATGAGTTCGCCCTCGTTCAGGATCATCACGTCGTCGAATAGAGCGAAAATCTCGGGAGAAGGTTGCAACAACGCGATCACTACGGTCTTGTGCAGTCGATGAGCAACGCTACGTTGAGTGTCGATGATATCGTACGCCGCAGCACTGTCGAGGCCAGTAGTGATCTCGTCCATGAAGGACACGTACTTCATGCCGAACTCCATCTCACCAGTCGTCACGCGCTTGCGTTCACCACCCGATACACCACGAAGCATGTTGTCACCGACGACTGTGTCCTGGCAGATTTGAAGTCCCAACTGCTGAATCACCACGTCCGGGTACTGAGAGTAGATGGACTTGACCGACTCAAGAGCCTGCGTATCACTGTGCTGCTGTGCGCCCATTTCCAGCATGCCCTTGCCTTGCTCCAACAGTTTCCCGCCACAGAAAGTGTGTGCGAACTCGAGCGTCTCCTTCACAGTCAGCGTCGGGAAGTGCTTGTCACGCTGTTCCACGTACGAGGTGAACTGCGGCAACCGGTCGGCGATCTGGTCCCTCGCCACACTGTTGAAAGAGACGTCACCTTCCATCGTGATGTTCTTCGTCATGGGGAACCGACCGCTGAGGATCTTCATGAGCGCCGACTTGCCCGATCCGGGCTGACCCAGCAGCAGCGTGATCTTTCCCGGCACGAAGCGACCACTGACGTTCTTGAGAATCTCCTTGCGGACCGTGAGCTTCTTAGGCCCCATCAGCGTCTTCTTGAGCTCGTTCGGGAGGGTCGGCAGCTCGTACTTGGTGGCGTGGTCGTCGGCCACGACGATGTCGGCGGACAGCGACAGGTTGCTGAAGCGCACCTCCATCTCAGGTAGGGGACGTCCCGTGGCCGCGGGGATCTTGGTGGCCATGACGTCATGCAGAGCTTGAGGGCCCTGCGCCATGAGCGTCTTGCCAGACTCGTAACTGAGCTCGGGACCATCGACGGCGGAGGCTGAAGACGGCTCTGTCGTGTTCATTGCAGCTCCTCCCTTCTTGGTTGACGTGAGTGGAAGACGGGGAATTGCAGAATGAAGAGAGAATCAGCTAGCTCGCCAGCTCGACGGTCGAGCTCGAGTGCAGGGCCGTTGTCTTTGTCACCACAGGTATAAGTTGAAGTGGCCGTGCCGTCAACGGACCGTGCGAGAGAACGGGCAGGGATAACGTGTTCGCCCAAATTAGTGATTGCACGACTACCCAAATTGTTTTATGTATCTGGCCCGATTATGTGGTATACTGAGATCAAGTCGACCAGGAAATGCGCCGACTTTATCCACGGCGATGACTCGCCCGTAGATTGGGTTTTTGGGCGGCGATGATGGCAGGGTATCAAAAAGGCAACTACCGCTTGGCTGGATAGATTACGGCGCGGGAAGCGAGTGCGTTTCTCTTTCGGGCTCAGCAACGGCCTCTCTTCAATGCGTGATGGCCAAATGAGAGATTTTAATCGGCTCCTTCCTCACCGATGAGCTCCATGTGGTTGAAAGATTCATCCATACAAGCATTTATTTTTTTAAAGCAAAATGAAAGGCACCAAAAGGCCGACAATTTATCTCTTCTGGTGGTTCACGAAACGCAGCGCCAGCAGCGCCCAAATGCGGAACAGCACGATGCAGCCCAGCACGATGCCGAAGTTCTGGGCGATCTCGTCGTACTTGAAGCCGTAGAACGACTCCGTGTACTCCTTGAGCGTCGTGTGGCCGATCGTCGCAGGCGCATTGGCCATCGGCTTGCACCCAAGGTCCGAGCCAACGTTGATGTACGACTGCGTCGACTCGTCCCACGTCGGCAGTTCCTCGCACTTGGTAAAGCACAGAGCCACGAGGATGCACATTGGGAACTTCTGCGGGGAGATCGTGTAGAGCCACTGGTAACCTTGCGGAATTGCCGAGGCTGGCGGATTGTAGCCCATGAACATCATCAGCACCGAGTTGAACAGCATTCCGATGATAGCCGCGACTTCTTCCGTCGGCATGGCGTACGTGAAAAACTGGCCCAGGTACACTTGCATCATCACAGTGAGTGAGATCGCCACCCAGAAGAAAATGCCTGCCATGACGTCCGTGAAACCCGCAAGAGGGTACAGCACGATCGTGAAGAGGAAACCGCTCAAGAAGCACCATGGGATCTCCACCACCGTCGAGCCAAGCCAATACCAGAACGCGTTGTACGTCTGCGACGCACGCTCACGGTAGAACGAGGGGCGCTCAGAGCTCGTAAGCGGGATGACACTGTTGAACGCCATCATCGAGAGGAATAGTGCAGCCATGAAGACCATACCCACACCCGAGCTCAAGCCGGCGTAGGATGCGTAGTCACCGTTGATGAACACGATGCCAAAGACCAGAGCCAAAAACACCGACATGACCAAACGTGTGAGCGTGTAGCTAGGAGTACGCCAGTACATCTGGAAGAAGCGCCACATCACGAATCGCATCTGCGTCATGGAGTTGGCAGCGCGCTTCTTGTCGAAGACGATTTCGGGCAGCTCAGGCGACGGAACCGTGATACCTTCCTTGGCCATGTTCGTCTCCAGCTGCTGGTTGTACGAGCTCTTGTTGAAGTGGTCCACGAAGTCCATGCTGTCCGCAGCCGAATTGTTCACACCGGCCCCAATGCACTCGAGCATCCACGTCGCCGGATTGTAGTCTTTCGGCAGAGGAGATACACCAGGGATGTTCTCAAAGTAGTTGATCAAGTTGCGGCAGTTCTCGCCCAAGTCGCCATAGAACACCGTCTCACCACCGCGCTTCAGCAGCAAAAGGCTGTCGAACAGGTAGAACACCTCCGACGACGGCTGGTGAATAGTACAGATGATGGTACGGCCCGAATCCGCCACCTTACGGACACCGTCCATGATGATCTTGGCAGAACGCGCGTCAAGGCCACTCGTGGGCTCATCCAGGAAAATCACACTCGGCTGGGCAGCAAGCTCCACACCGATCGTCAAACGCTTCATCTGCTCCACGGAGCTGCCGCGGATGATCTGGTCCGCGATGTCCTCCAAGCCGAGCAGCTCAATGCACTCGTTCACCGAGTCGTACTTCTTCGAGTCTGGGATCGATGCGTCCTGGCGCAGGAACGAGCTGAAGGTCAAAGCCTCGCGAATGGTGGCCGCCTCCGAGTGCACGTCCATCTGCTCGCAGTATCCCGTGCAACGACGAATGGCCAGGTCGTTGGCCTCGTAGCCGTTCAACAGGATCTTGCCGGCGATCTTGCCACCAGTCTTACGGCCAGCGATCACATCCATGAGCGTCGTCTTACCAGCTCCAGACGAGCCCATGAGCGCGGTAATGGAGCCAGGCACAGCAAAACCGTTGATACCCTTCAACAGCTCGAGTTCGGCTTTAGGGTTCTTGGGGTCCGGCACGAAGTAGTGCAGGTCCTGGAACGCCACCGTCACCGGCACAAAGTTCTTCTCGTGCGTGTTCACCTGCACTTCTATGTCTTTGTGGCTGGAGCTCGCCTTGGGCGTCTCCACAAGAGCGTAGGATCCGTCATCGACTGACTTCTCCGACACGTCCACATTCACGGGCGACTCGTACCGAAGGTGCTCCAGAGCGAGATATGACAGGAACATGAACACCAAGTAGATCGCCGCCAGGTAGATGATGCCGTACAGGACCCACTCCTTGCCGGTGTCCAGGCCGAACAAACCCAGGTAGTATTCGCCCATCGTGACGCCGTAGCTCGTGCAGTAGTCGATGGCACCGTACACACACACATCAAAGGCACTCGAGCGGTACTGGTTGATAGCCAAAGCTTTGAGACTCCAGCTCATGGGACTGATCCAGTGCGCCCAGATCAAGTAGTCCGGGATGTTATCCGTTGTGACGATGAAGCCTGCAAAGATGATGAAGATCAGGATGGACATCATGCACAGCGGCGTCGCAATGTTCTCATGAGAGCACACGGACGACAAGAAGAAGAACCACATTCCCATGGCCAGGTTCGACAGCAACAGGATGAACTCGAAAATGAGAAACAGCCCGAACTCCGAGGCGAAGCCGCACATCCAGTACACCAGCGAGCCGAAGATGATCGTCTCCGCCAACGACAGCGGAATGCCGCCGATCGAGTTGGCGAGCACGTACGACGACGTGCGGTAGAAGTTGGATCCGCGCTGCTTGTAGAAGATGTCGCGGTTCACCATGAACACCGGTAGCTGGGACGACTGGCCCATGGACAGGAACATCACGCTGGAAAAGATGACACCCGCCACCACAGCAATCTCCGTGGGGTCGAAGTCGTAGTAAATGGTGCAGAACAACAGTCCCATGACCAAGATCATCAGCAGTCTGCCGAAGATGAAAGCCTTGTTCCGGTACGTGATCATCATCTCGCGCTTGAAGAGCGTCGCCGTGCTCTCTAGGAACGATTGCTGGAACTTGGGCATCGGGTCCATGTTCTCCTTCACCGTCTTCAGCAGCTCCGGGTCGTGCGGAGCTTCCAACGCAGCGAGGGTCTCCCCATACAGTGGAGACTGACGGAAACTCTCTCCGAACTCGTGAGGCAGGCGCGGCGCCTTCGAGCCCTGTTCAACCTCGTACCGACCCTGCTGCTTCGTGCCCAGATCCAAAAGGTAGTCGGCGATGTCGCGCTCAGGCGGACACGAGAAGCCCAGACCTTCGAAGTAGTTCTCCACCTTGGTGCACGGCCCGTGGTACATCAATTCGCCCTCGTTCAGGATCATGACGTTGTCGAACAGCGCGAAAATCTCGGGCGAAGGCTGCAGCAGCGCGATCACCACCGTCTTGTTGAGCTTGTGTGCGATGCTGCGCTGCGTCTTGATGATGTCGAACGTGGCCGCACTGTCGAGACCCGTACTGATCTCGTCCATGAGCGACACGAACTTCATGCCGAACTCCATCTCGCCGGTGGTCACGCGCTTGCGCTCGCCACCGGACACGCCGCGGATCATGGCGTCGCCCACGATGGTCTCCTGGCAGTTCTTCAGTCCGAGCTGCTGGATGACGATATCAGGGTAGTGCTGGAAAATATCCTTGGTGGCCTGCAGCGCCTCGAGGTTCTCCTTCTCGGACGGCAACGAGGCCATAAACTCTCTGCGCTTGGTAATATCGCCTCCGCACACCTGGTACGCGAACTCGAGCGTCTCCTTGACCGTGAGCGGGGCGAAGTGCTTGTCGCGCTGGTCCACGTACGACACGAACTGCGGTAGTCGGTCGACGATCTGCTTCCTCGGTACATTGTTGAACGTGATGTCGCCCTCCACGGTGATGTTCTTAGCCTCTGGGAACCGAGCGCTGAGAATCTTCATGAGCGCCGACTTGCCGGATCCCGGCTGACCGAGCAGCAGCGTGATGGTGCCGGGCTTGAAGACGCCGCTCACGTTTCGGAGGATCTCCTTGCGCACGGTCCTCTTCTTGGGGCCGGCGAACGCTTTCTTGACGGTGTTGGGCAGCGTCGGCAGCTCGTGCTTCGAGCCGTCGTCCTCCACTACGACGACGTTTGCAGCCACCGACAGGTTGCGGAAGCGCACGTCCATGCGGGGCATGGAGCGCCCTGTGGCTGCCTGGATGTCGGTCAGCATGAGGTCGTGCAGCGCTTCGGGTCCTTTCGCCATCAGACCAGAGCCCGAGTCGAAGGTGATTTTTGCATCGCTAGCAACCGGCGTCGAGACTCCCATAGCGGCGCGTGGTTGCTTGGAGGCAAATTCAGGAATGGCCATGCAGTCGAGTTGCGGTGCCGACGATCGCGATTGCACGGCGCCCAAACTTGTGTTTTGGGCTAGCGTAATCCAGCCCAAAAACAGACTAAAATGACAAATGTTGCAGCTATGGGCAAAGTCCGCTGGGCAGTATATACTGACTAGTTGTATGCCCTGATATCAACTATTAGCATTTTCTGCGTTACCAATGTTGATGCGCTTCGCTAGGCCCATCGAGATTGCGCTGAAGACGATGAAAAAGCGGTGATTACAGGTGAAGCGGGCGCCTTCGAGTGGCGGTAATCCGAGTCCTTATCCAATTGCTGGGGTTGTATCATGCAGCCTACTCGACCCTCGGCGCGGTTGCAATCGCCACGAAAGACGACCAAGTTCGTTTGACAAACTCGGGCTCACATGTCAATGGATGGCGGGTTGGAGATGGTGAAAGCCAACTCGCAAGGCCTGTCGTGTACGACCCGTGTGCGCAGCACGCAGTTTTAAACCCAGATCCTCGCTCGGCTTGATGTTCTGTTTTGGGCGAAGACTCACTGTGTATCCATAATAATGGAATAGGCTTCCATCACCCTGTGCCTTGGCTACTAGAAATGCTTCCTGCAAAGTGCGCTCATGCTAAATTTACTTTCTTTCTCAAATTTTAATGCTTGGATATACAAAAAGAACCAAAAACTCCATTGTCCTTGGTGTTTCTACGGATCTACCGCTTCTGGTGGTTGATGTAGCGCAGAGAGATCAGCGCCAGCACGCGGAACACCACGATGCACCCGATGATCACGAAGAAGTAGGGCGTGATCGTGTCGTGCTCCATGCCGAAGTACTCCTCCGTGTACTCCTTGATCGTGATGTGGCCCACGGTCACTGGAGAGTCCGCCATGGGCTGACAGCCAATCTTCGAGCCCACGTTCGTGTACGCCTGCGTCTCCTCATCCCACGTCGGAAGCTCGTCGCAGTCCGAGAAGATGAGAGCCACCAGGATGGACACGGGGAAGCGCAGCGGAGAGATCTTGTACAGCCACGTGTAGCCCGACGGGATGGCGTAGGCCGGAGGACTGAAGCCCATGAACGTCATGAAGATGGCGTTGAACAACAGGCCGATGATGGCCGCCACCTCCTCGGACGGCATCGCGTACGCGAACATCTGACCCATGTACACCTGCATCATGACGCTGAGAGAGATGGCCAGCCAGAAGACGAAGGCCACGCCCACATCCGTGAAGCCCACCATGGGGTAGAACACGACCGTGAAGAGAGCGCCCAGCACGAAGCAGTAGGGGATCTCAGCCAGCGTCGAGCCCACGAAGTACCAGAACGCGTTGTACGTCTGCGACGCGCGCTCGCGGTAGAACGAGGCGCGCTCGGAACACGTGAGCGGCAGCACACTCTGGAAGGCAGTCATCGACAGGAAGAGCGACGCCATGTACACCATGCCCACGCCCGAGTTCAAGCCGGAGTACGACGCGTACTCGGCGTCGATGAACACGATGCCGAACAGCAGCGCCAGGAAGATGGCCAGGACCATACGCGTCAGGTTGTACGTCGGCGTGCGCCAGTACATCTGGAAGAAGCGGGTCACCACGAACTTCATCTGCGTGGCCGACGTGGCAGCGCGCTTCTTGGCGAACACCATCTCGGGGAGGTTGGGTGACGGCACCGTGACACCTTCCTTGGCCATCTCGGCGTCAAGCACCTGGCGGTACGAGCTCTGGTTGAAGCAGTCCACGAAGTTGGTCTGGTTGCCAGCTCCATTGCTCACACCAGCGCCAATGCACTCGAGCATCCACGTCGCCGGGTTGTAGCCCACTGGCAGCGGAGCCACGCCGGGGATCGCCTCGAAGTAGTCCACCAGGTTGCGGCAGTTCTTGCCCAGGTTGCCGTAGAACACCGTCTCACCACCGCGCTTCAGCAGCAAAAGACTGTCGAACAGGTAGAACACCTCCGACGACGGCTGGTGGATCGTACAGATGATGGTACGGCCCGAATCCGCCACCTTGCGGACACCGTCCATGATCAGCTTGGCCGAGCGCGCGTCAAGGCCACTCGTGGGCTCATCCAGGAAAATCACACTTGGCTGGGCAGCAAGCTCCACACCGATCGTCAAACGCTTCATCTGCTCCACGGAGCTGCCACGAATGATCTGGTCCGCGATGTCCTGCAGGCCGAGCAGCTCAATGCACTCGTTCACCGAGTCGTACTTCTTGGCGTCCGGGATCGACGCGTCCTGGCGCAGGAACGAGCTGAAGGTCAAAGCCTCGCGAATGGTGGCCGCCTCCGAGTGCACGTCCATCTGCTCGCAGTATCCCGTGCAACGGCGAATGGCCAGGTCGTTGGCCTCGTAGCCGTTTAACAGGATCTTGCCGGCGATCTTGCCACCAGTCTTACGGCCTGCGATCACATCCATGAGCGTCGTCTTACCAGCTCCAGACGAGCCCATGAGTGCGGTAATGGAGCCGGGGACAGCAAAACCGTTGATACCCTTGAGCAGGTCCAGCGACTCCTTCGGGTTGTGCGGGTCTGGCACGGAGTACCACAAGTCCTGGAACGCCACCGTCACCGGCACAAAGTTCTTCTCGCGCGTGTCCATCTCGACCACGTAGTCGTCCACCGTGGTGGTGCCGTTCTTCTTCTTGGGCGTCTCCAGCATCGTGTACGACTCGTCCTCGATCGTCTTCTCCGACACGTCCACATTCTCCGGCACTTCGTAGCGAATGAACTCCAGTGCCAGGAACGACAGGAACATGAAGATCACGTACATGGCCGCCGTGTAGATGACGCCGTACACGATCCACTCCTTCTCCGTGTCCATGCCGAACAGACCCAGGTAGTACTCGCCCATCGTGAGGCCGTTGTACTCCGTGCAGTAGTCCACGCCGTCGTACACACAAACGTCCATGGGACCCGAGCGGTACTGGTTGATGGCGAGCGCCTTGAGACTCCACGTCATGGGACTGATCCAGTGCGCCCAGATCAAGTAGTCCGGGATCTGACTCTTGGTCACGATGAAACCAGCGAAGATGACGAACACGAGCACCGAGACCATGCCCAGCGGCGTGGCGATGTCGCCGTTGCGGCCAATGGCCGACAGGAAGAAGAACCACATGCCCATGGCCAGGTTCGACAGCAGCAGGATGAGCTCGAAGATGAGGAACAGCTTCGCCTCCGCCACGAACCCGCAGATCCAGTACACCAGCGCACCAAAGATGAGCGTCTCCACAACTGCCAGCGGGATCTGGCTCACCGACGTGGCCAGCACGTACGATCCGGTGCGGAAGAAGTTGGCGCCGCGCTGCTTGTAGAACACGTCGCGCTCCGCGATGTACGTCGGGATCTGCGACGACTGACCCATGGACAGGAACATGACCGTGGAGAAGATGACACCCATGACCACGGACACCTGCGTCGGGTCGAAGTCGTAGAAGACGGTGCAGAAGAGCAGGCCCATGATGAAGATCATCATGAGGCGGCCGAAGATGAAGGGCTTGTTGCGGTACGTCACCATGAGCTGACGGCGCAGCAGCGTCAACGTGCTCTCCACGAACGACTGGTGGAACGCCGGCATCGGCTCGATGACCTCCGCCACGTTGCGCAGCAGGTCCTCGTCGTGCGGAGCCTCGAGGTCGTTGAGCATCTCCCGGTGGATGTTGGATCGCCGGAAGGACTCGGCGAACTCTCCGGCGCTACGAGGCTGCTTGGTGTGGTAGTTCTGCACCTGGTAGCGGTACTGCTCCTGCGTGCCCAAATCCAACAGGTAGTCGGCGATGTCGCGCTCAGGCGGACACGAGAAGCCCAGGCCGTCGAAGTAGTCCCCCACGCGGCTGCACGGGCCGTGATACATCACCTGGCCCTCGTTCAGGATCATGACGTCGTCGAACAGAGCGAACACCTCCGGGGACGGCTGCAGCAGCGCGACCACCACCGTCTTGCGGAGCGTGTGCGCCACACTGCGCTGCGTGTTGATGATGTCGTACGTGGCCGCACTGTCGAGACCCGTACTGATCTCGTCCATGAGCGTCACGTGCTTGGTGCCGAACTCCATCTCGCCGGTGGTCACGCGCTTGCGTTCGCCGCCAGACACACCTCGAGTCATGGCGTCGCCCACGATGGTGTTCTGGCAGTTCTGCAGTCCGAGCTGCTGGATGATCACCTCCGGGTAGTGCGAGAACATGGCCTTGGCCGCCTCCAGCGCCTCCAGGTTCTCTTGCGCCGACCCCTTGGACAGCATCTCCTCGCCGCGCTTGGACAGCTCGCCGCCGCAGAACTTGTGCGCGAACTCGAGCGTCTCCTTGACGGTGAGCATGGGGAAGTGCTTGTCGCGCTGGTTCACGTACGCCACAAACTGCGGCAGGCGCTTGACGATCTGCTCGCGTTGGATGTTGTTGAAGGTGATGTCGCCCTCCACGGTGATGTTCTTCTCAATGGGGAAGCGGCCGCTCAGCATCTTGAGCAGCGACGACTTGCCCGATCCGGGCTGACCCAGCAGCAGCGTGATCTTGCCGGGCGCGAACATGCCGCTCACGTCCTTGAGGATCTCCTTGCGCACGACGCGCTTCTTGGGCCCCACGAACGCCTTCTTCATGGTGTTGGGGATGGTCGGCAGCTCGTGCTTGACGCCCGGGTCGTCCACCACGACGATGTCGGCCGTGACGGACAAGTTGCTGAAGCGGACGTCCATCTGCGGCATGGCGCGGCCCAGGGAGGCCCCGATCTTGGCAGCCATGTACTGGTGCAGGACCTGCGGGCCCTCGGCCATGAGGGCCTGGCCCGACTCGAGGCCGAGCTTCTTGGCTGTAGTCGGCGACGGTTGTGTGGAGACTTCCATGCTGGCTGCTAGGCTGCTTGAGGGCAGAGCAGGAAAATGGAGAATGAGGTTGGACGTAGCGGTCCCATTGCTGTCAAACGAGGGGTGGACGAACAGACACAGCGAGCGAGCGCTGCATTGTTGACTTTCGAAGTGCGGAGAGTAAACGGTGCGTTGTTTGAGCAGGTTGAAGCGACCGCAATCACGCGCGGAATGGGTCTACCGCACTGCTGGGGAGTTGTGGATCTGCGCCTACCGCATTGACGATTGTGGCAGTTATGTGTGGAATGAATAGTTTGGATGCGGTGATGGAACTTCAGTTTCCAGCGATTCTGTGTTCGACGCTGGATGTGGCATGGTGAGACCCTCTGCCACAAATGAGGTCGAGGTGCCATCATCCGGATAGGGGAAGGGCTTACGCTCTTTCTCCGGGTCCGAAAATAGTGCCGTCATCTAAATATCGCATCTCGACCTGGGATTGGCTGCCCAACTGGCGCTAGCCTTACGACCACTTTGCACGCTTAATTTCGGATCGATCTCCGGGCAATCCAAGCAAAGTTCTCGTTCGCAATGTCCATCGCCAAATGCCGGTTTACATTATTATGATAATAGTGCAATATCTGTCAGTCGACGATGCCAGCCACACGGAGAGGCGAGGTGAGGGCGGCCAGCTAAAAAGGCACATCACGAGGGGAGCAGGTCACCTCCATTTGCTGAAGATCCACATGAGCGTCGCTCGCATACCACGCTGCATGGAGTAACTCCGCAGGAAGTCCGATGGTGCACGCCGGATACTACATATTCACGCTGGACCCGGGCCAGGTGGGCCAACACACAACGATACAGTACATACACAGTAGCGAGGTGTCCGCTGTTCAGCTTCCATCCGGCGGTGCCGTGATGATGGCAAACCGCAGTGACCAGATGGGCAGTCTGATAGCTCGCCGCAATCCGCAATCGCAAAAGCGAATGCTCCGATCGCTGGATCTTCAGACTTTCCGGGCCTCAATCCTCCGATGCACCGTCTTGTCGAAAGTCGAAGGTGCAGCGATGCGGTCGCTTTCCCTCGTGCCGCCGTTTCTGCATCAACGCGGGCCTGTCGACGCGAGGGGGCCAAAAGTCTAGCAGCCCGGTTCAGAGCAGCTTCCATCGAGCGTCGCGTTGGTGTTAGACTCGCCACAATCAAGCAATACAGAAGCGCTTACCAGTACATGTGCATTGTTCAGGGCGCGTCGCTACAGTGTAAGCAACGGTCGCCTCGGAATGTGCAGGAACCCGAGAGAGAGATAGAGATAGAGAGAGACGTCACGGAAAGTGATTGTACTCATGCGTGCGTGCCGGTCAGCATGTCGCTTCAGCTGTAATATAAAGTTGAGTTCCTGTTTTCACCAACTAACCACCTTGACCGTACATGTATTCAAGCACCCGTGCTCTGTGACTCCTACAGTATGTAGTCGACTGGTGAATCACCACTGGTGATTGAGATGCGCTTGGACAACTGAAGTACACAAGGATTCGCATACGTGTTACCATTTGCGGCATCAAACAAATCGAAATGAAACATTCGTTTGTGTATGAAAGTTACTATAATTTCAGATGCAATTCTTGGATTTCCATCGTAGCTCATAGTGATCTTGTCAGGTGTGGGGGCCACGCTCGTCAGAGCGGGAAGAGTGTATTATCGCCGACGGCCACTGCGGAGAGCAGTGGCTAGCCCCGTGGTGGGTTGTGGTGGGTTACGCGGCAAATTGAACAATGGCTATCCTACACTTGTTGCCTCACGACCACCAATTTCTCTCGCTGGAAAACCCGTTTTCCACGCGTCAATGCGTCCAGAAAACATACCTTTCCATCGTAGCTCATAGTGATCTTGTCAGGTGTGGGGGCCACGCTCGTCAGAGCGGGAAGAGTGTATTATCGCCGACGGCCACTGCGGAGAGCAGTGGCTAGCCCCCCAATGGCGCAGCCTGAGGATGGCGAACGCTCTTTAGCCCCGACGACCTCATCACCATCATGTCCGCGAGCTTCTCTCTCGAGGCAACCTCCATGTGAATGTATCGTTGGTAGCAGTCACTGCTCCAGCGGCCTTGGAGCTTGATTGTTGAGTCTTCACAGCCAGCTTGGAAAAGTGCTGTCGCACCGCCACCTCGGAGCGAGTGAGTACCGAATTTGCTGCTGTCCTCGCCGCATCTCGTGGCCGCCGTCTTGATGATCTTCTCGAGCGCTTTCGCCGGTAGCACTGTACCGTTCACCCAGCATAGTGGTGTGACGTCCGCCGCATCCTTGTTCTCACGCAAAAGCGCACGCGCCGCTCTCACCGGGCACAGCCATGGTAATGACGTCTTCGCCAGTGTTCTGGTGGTAGCTTCGCCGACTTGGTCCGTCTTGCTTCCTCTGAACCGGATCGTGACATGGGTTGCTGTTCTGAAATCCGTGGGTTTGCGTCCATTTTCACTCGTGAGCTGAATGTCTCGCCTCTGTATAATGAACCATGCGCTCTTGCCGCTTGACGCGAGGTACTCTGATCTTCTCAAAAGGAAGAAGTAGCCCAAGACCGCAGCCCCCCACAGAACGCGGTCGTAGGGCCGGCTGAAGTTGAGGCTGCGGTGGATCTCGCGGAGATGCGCGACGGTGACTGGGGCTCGGCGGGTCGGAGGCCGCGACAGCCTCCGCATCCCGAGCAGAGCAAGGCGGTGGGTGTCGGTGAGCCCGACCGGGTGTCCGAATCGGACCTGATGATGCCATGAGACGTGGCTACACTTGGACAATACGGTGGCCGGCGAGTTGGAGACGGAGGTGGCGTCGCCGAGCCAGCAGGATATGGCGAATAGCGCAAGTTGGAGGGACTGCGCGTCCAGGTCGCGGGGTAGTCGGCCTGGTTCACTGTGTTGGGCACGCCACCGGCACCATTGCTGCCAGGTGCGGTCGTACAGTCGTCGCGAGCTTGGGGCCAGTGAAGCGGCCTGTAAGTTGACGAGAATGTTGCGTAGATCCGCCGCAGATGACCCGGCACCGGAACCTGCATCCACGAAGCAACGGCATTAGTAAAGCGGGATCGGTGAGACGCGGACTGGAGTCTGCTGCCAGCGTCGGCGATGACGTTCCACGTGCCCGGAAGGTGGGCAGTCGATACCCGCAAGCGCCAAATGGCTTCAGAAAGGCCGACCGCACGGTTGAGTTCCTGGGCAAATTCGTGCCGTGCGGAAAGTTTGTTGGTCCTGGAGACCGTGGTCTGGTTGTCGCTCCAGCATCTTACGTGCGGCCACAGTGGCGCATATGCGGTGTGCCATGATTGACCAAAAATCAGGCAAGCGAGTGCGACTGCAAGCTGTTCCCGGACGTTAATGTCGAAACGAGGTTCGGCACGCTCGTCATCGTCGAAGGTGACAATGATGTATCGCTTCTCGGCGGGGTCCAGTACACAGAGCCCCTCATCACTGGCGTCCATGTACAGATGCACGTCGGGCTGTGGCAACGAGCCAAATAAATACGTAGGAACTCCGGAGAGATGCCCATGGCGGAGAATTGTTGAGAACCAATGGAGATCGTCGCGGGCCCACATCGTAATAGCAGCGGAGCCGTACCGGGGCACCGACGCGGCCACAGCGTGCAAGCGCTGGTAGAATGGCTTAGCGGCGCGCAGGCAGGATGCTACGTGGCGTAGGCTACCAAGTAGCCTCTGCAGTTCCACCGATGGCACGCGTGATGAAGTCGATGCGGCCTCAACGCGAATGAGGGCCTTGGTGATCTTGTCTGCTGGGATGGACACCGTTCGAGCCGTGCAGTCCCAATCCAGACCCAGTGCCCGCATCTGCGTTCCCCACGCCGAGAACTTGGCCTCGTTGATCGCTAGAGGTCCTAAGACGGCCAGCATTGCCAAACGGAGCGTGTCCTCTGCGATGGAACAGCGTGCCCCGAGGTCGGGCTCGACTAAGACGTGGTCATCCACCCACTCGTATGCGAAGAACGGTGACACGTCGGAGACATCGGGCGCCATCGACGCCGGAGATTCCCGTCTAACGATGGTCGAAATCGCGCGTCCGAACACACCATAGATTGCCGGGGAACCTGTCCAACCAAACGGGGCTGACAGGTCGATTACGCCGGCCTTGAGCTCGGGAACTCGCCCGCCCATCCAGACCACATCGTCCGCGTGTTGGCGCATATGACGAAAGGCCCCCTTCACGTCACCCTTCAGCATCAATATCCGTCTGTTCGGGTAGATAAGGTGGAGCAGCTCAATGCGCCGGGCAAGCGCGATCACGGACTCGTAGTGGGTAATCGGTAGGGACGTCTGGACGGTGTGGTCGTTGACAGAATCACCCATGGGAAATGACAAATCGTGAATAAGGCGGATCCCACCGTCGGTCTTGGGCACTGCGCCAAAGGGGCTTACCCACACGGACCAAAGCGGTAGTAGGCGTTCATCAACCAAGAGATACGTTCTGGATGCTTCCCCTTCCAAGATGGATGAGGTCACCGACGCAGCCTGGGCCGTAGCCGAGCGGTGATTAGGATGAAAAGGCCGCGATGACCCACGTGGTTGCACCCACTTGGCGCGGAAGCCTTCACGTGCGATGCGGATCATTAGCGACTGCTGCTCGTAGCCTTGCAGCAGCGCTCGATACGTTCTGGGATTCAGAGCCTTGTTCGGCCGGGGATCTGCGGTAGTTTCGCCACGGACGAGGCGAACCAAATGAGGAAGCGACATCTTGCTCCGGCGGACAAGCTCAGACAGCGTATATTGCAGGGATTGGCGTCGGTCGGACGGGCGTGTCAGTCCAAACTGTGCGAGCACCTGGTCGAGCCGTCGGTTCGTGATGCGAGAGTGTCGAGCCAAGTCGCGAAGCAGGGCGGCTTGGACGGCTGCCCATCGAGGAGTATATAGCGTACGCGGTTCTCTCGTGGGCAAATCTCGCCTTCATTCACGACGTACCCCTTTGCGCAAGCCCTTGAACTCGGCGTCAATGTAGTCAGCAAGAGGGCCTGGTAGTGGTGATGTCGGTACGACGTGACACCGTGAATTGAAAAACACGCACTCATCAGGGTTGGCTGCATCCCCTGGGCACCCTGCCACCGATAGGAACTTCATGCAGATCGAGCGTCCATGGACCCGTGGGATGAGAGCCCGGATGTGCGGCGGCACCTTCGACGACGAAGCAGAGGCAAACTGCTGCTGGCGTTGCTGCGGGTCCCAGCCAGCTCCCATACCTCGCTGCCCACGCGAGAAAGTGCCGTACTTCGACCTGCCGTTCCAGCCGCTCTCATTCCGCTCGTGCGACCTGGGGAGCTCGCGCCCTGCGCCGTGCAGCAGGAGCTGGACCTTCTTCGCCGTAACAAGCTGGGTAAATCGCTGAAGCTCGGGGTCAGCAGGCGTCACCGTGGCGTGAAATTGCATGCGTGTATTCTGGCCGGTACGAGCGTCGTCCGCCACGGCGGATCGGTACCGCTCCAGAGCCGTGTCGATCCAGTAAATCAGGTACTTGAGATCGGTTGCTTCCCATAACTCGAGACCCGCTGTCTCCTGGACGACCTGCAGGAGCACCTGAACGACGCGGCATGTTGACAATGAGCAGAATGCGTCACAATATGTCTTCAGACTGTCCAGCGCTGCCTTGATCTGGGCGAGTGACTCTGTTGCCGCGACCGTGGGGAGTTCCACAGCAGAGGAGAAGTTTTGCATGTTGATCTTGGTGCCTTTCTCCTTAGACGCCAGCACCCAGCCCACACGAGCGAGGGGCTCGAGGTGATTCAAGTGCAAAATTGACAACCCATGCACCCCGAACGCGAAGTCGTACAATCGGGTTAGCGTCGCCGGGTGGGGGGCAAACGTCACCGCGTTGTGGGCCAGCAAACTCGTAACAAATTCATGCGCAGACGTACCTGGAGTACGAGGCGCGTGGGTAAGGTCGTGTACTTGTCGCTGCGAGGGTGTTGGTCGAAATAGTAGCTTGGACCGGTGGTGGAGCGAGTCCTCATCGAGGCCGTCGTCGCTGATGCAACGCTGGCGCTTGGGCCTGGGCCCGACATCATGCGAAACGTTATCTTCGCTCGAGCTTGGGGCCCGGTGTCGTGACTGCGCCGCCAGATCCCTTTCAGCGTTCTCGGTTGGTCGTGCTCGGCGGGCCGCTAGATACCTCTCCAGCACGTCAGGAAAAGCTGCCAGCTCCTCAAGAACGAGTCGTTGGCGGTCTCCGCCGTTTGCCGTAAGGCGTGAGCGTGAGCCAACAGGCTCAGAGGCATCGGCCTCGCTGTCGTCGTCGAAGAGAGAGTCTGGTTGGTCCTGGCTGCACTGAGTTACAGTCGTAGGGACATGCGCAAGAGGCGGCGTGGAAACCGCCGTGCGCCTCGGCGGGGAGAAAAACGTCTCCCCGACACTTTCGCGAACAGTCTTGCTAATGCGCCGGGCAGAGCTCTCGTGCACGAAGACATAGTCGACGGCATGCTGAAGGCTGAAGAGGTGCCGTTGTCCGTCGGCTGGCGAGACCCACGCACACTGAGCAGTCCCGTTGGGAAGGCTGTCATCCTCCACGAGGCCCGCAAGTAGCTTAGCGATGTCGCGGGTCGGACGCGCACCCGGGGAATGCTGGTCCCCAAGAAGGCGGGAAAGAACCGTGGCGTGTCCCTCCCGGACCGCAGCTGGCGTCAGCGTCGGGGATAGTCGGCTTTGGCCGAACAGGAGGGCGATGATCGGGTCGATTTTGTGCGCGTTTGTCGCGCGGCATCGGATGGGGGTGCCGTTCCCTGGTTGAACCATCAGGTCGCGTCCCAAGATCTCGACGACTTGACCGTGTACCCAGTGGGCCTCATGGCGCACGAAGACCGGAGCGTGGAGCCAGGGACTGCATCTACGTGTCGTGCTCGTCATGGGAGAGTCGAGATGGATAGCGAAGCCGTTGGAACTTTGGATTTACGCGGCAAATTGAACAATGGCTATCCTACACTTGTTGCCTCACGACCACCAATTTCTCTCGCTGGAAAACCCGTTTTCCACGCGTCAATGCGTCCAGAAAACATACCTACGCGGTCTACTATGGATCTATCGCTTCTGGTGGTTGATGTAGCGCAGAGAGATCAGCGCCAGCACGCGGAACACCACGATGCACCCGATGATCACGAAGAAGTAGGGCGTGATCGTGTCGTGCTCCATGCCGAAGTACTCCTCCGTGTACTCCTTGATCGTGATGTGGCCCACGGTCACTGGAGAGTCCGCCATGGGCTGACAGCCAATCTTCGAGCCCACGTTCGTGTACGCCTGCGTCTCCTCATCCCACGTCGGAAGCTCGTCGCAGTCCGAGAAGATGAGAGCCACCAGGATGGACACGGGGAAGCGCAGCGGAGAGATCTTGTACAACCACGTGTAGCCCGACGGGATGGCGTAGGCCGGAGGACTGAAGCCCATGAACGTCATGAAGATGGCGTTGAACAACAGGCCGATGATGGCCGCCACCTCCTCGGACGGCATCGCGTACGCGAACATCTGACCCATGTACACCTGCATCATGACGCTGAGAGAGATGGCCAGCCAGAAGACGAAGGCCACGCCCACATCCGTGAAGCCCACCATGGGGTAGAACACGACCGTGAAGAGAGCGCCCAGCACGAAGCAGTAGGGGATCTCAGCCAGCGTCGAGCCCACGAAGTACCAGAACGCGTTGTACGTCTGCGACGCGCGCTCGCGGTAGAACGAGGCGCGCTCGGAACACGTGAGCGGCAGCACACTCTGGAAGGCAGTCATCGACAGGAAGAGCGACGCCATGTACACCATACCCACGCCCGAGTTCAAGCCGGAGTACGACGCGTACTCGGCGTCGATGAACACGATGCCGAACAGCAGCGCCAGGAAGATGGCCAGGACCATACGCGTCAGGTTGTACGTCGGCGTGCGCCAGTACATCTGGAAGAAGCGGGTCACCACGAACTTCATCTGCGTGGCCGACGTGGCAGCGCGCTTCTTGGCGAACACCATCTCGGGGAGGTTGGGTGACGGCACCGTGACACCTTCCTTGGCCATCTCGGCGTCAAGCACCTGGCGGTACGAGCTCTGGTTGAAGCAGTCCACGAAGTTGGTTTGGTTGCCAGCTCCATTGCTCACACCAGCGCCAATGCACTCGAGCATCCACGTCGCCGGGTTGTAGCCCACTGGCAGCGGAGCCACGCCGGGGATCGCCTCGAAGTAGTCCACCAGGTTGCGGCAGTTCTTGCCCAGGTTGCCGTAGAACACCGTCTCACCACCGCGCTTCAGCAGCAAAAGACTGTCGAACAGGTAGAACACCTCCGACGACGGCTGGTGGATCGTACAGATGATGGTACGGCCCGAATCCGCCACCTTGCGGACACCGTCCATGATCAGCTTGGCCGAGCGCGCGTCAAGGCCACTCGTGGGCTCATCCAGGAAAATCACACTCGGCTGGGCAGCAAGCTCCACACCGATCGTCAAACGCTTCATCTGCTCCACGGAGCTGCCGCGGATGATCTGGTCGGCAATGTCCTGCAGGCCGAGCAGCTCAATGCATTCGTTCACCGAGTCGTATTTCTTGGCGTCCGGGATCGACGCGTCCTGGCGCAGGAACGAGCTGAAGGTCAAAGCCTCGCGAATGGTGGCCGCCTCCGAGTGCACGTCCATCTGCTCGCAGTATCCCGTGCAGCGACGGATAGCCAAATCGTTGGCCTCGTAGCCGTTCAACAGGATCTTGCCGGCGATCTTGCCACCAGTCTTACGGCCTGCGATCACATCCATGAGCGTCGTCTTACCAGCTCCAGACGAGCCCATGAGTGCGGTAATGGAGCCGGGGACAGCAAAACCGTTGATACCCTTGAGCAGGTCCAGCGACTCCTTCGGGTTGTGCGGGTCTGGCACGGAGTACCACAAGTCCTGGAACGCCACCGTCACCGGCACAAAGTTCTTCTCGCGCGTGTCCATCTCGACCACGTAGTCGTCCACCGTGGTGGTGCCGTTCTTCTTCTTGGGCGTCTCCAGCATCGTGTACGACTCGTCCTCGATCGTCTTCTCCGACACGTCCACATTCTCCGGCACTTCGTAGCGAATGAACTCCAGTGCCAGGAACGACAGGAACATGAAGATCACGTACATGGCCGCCGTGTAGATGACGCCGTACACGATCCACTCCTTCTCCGTGTCCATGCCGAACAGACCCAGGTAGTACTCGCCCATCGTGAGGCCGTTGTACTCCGTGCAGTAGTCCACGCCGTCGTACACACAAACGTCCATGGGACCCGAGCGGTACTGGTTGATGGCGAGCGCCTTGAGACTCCACGTCATGGGACTGATCCAGTGCGCCCAGATCAAGTAGTCCGGGATCTGACTCTTGGTCACGATGAAACCAGCGAAGATGACGAACACGAGCACCGAGACCATGCCCAGCGGCGTGGCGATGTCGCCGTTGCGGCCAATGGCCGACAGGAAGAAGAACCACATGCCCATGGCCAGGTTCGACAGCAGCAGGATGAGCTCGAAGATGAGGAACAGCTTCGCCTCCGCCACGAACCCGCAGATCCAGTACACCAGCGCACCAAAGATGAGCGTCTCCACAACTGCCAGCGGGATCTGGCTCACCGACGTGGCCAGCACGTACGATCCGGTGCGGAAGAAGTTGGCGCCGCGCTGCTTGTAGAACACGTCGCGCTCCGCGATGTACGTCGGGATCTGCGACGACTGACCCATGGACAGGAACATGACCGTGGAGAAGATGACACCCATGACCACGGACACCTGCGTCGGGTCGAAGTCGTAGAAGACGGTGCAGAAGAGCAGGCCCATGATGAAGATCATCATGAGGCGGCCGAAGATGAAGGGCTTGTTGCGGTACGTCACCATGAGCTGGCGGCGCAGCAGCGTCAACGTGCTCTCCACGAACGACTGGTGGAACGCCGGCATCGGCTCGATGACCTCCGCCACGTTGCGCAGCAGGTCCTCGTCGTGCGGAGCCTCGAGGTCGTTGAGCATCTCCCGGTGGATGTTGGATCGCCGGAAGGACTCGGCGAACTCTCCGGCGCTACGAGGCTGCTTGGTGTGGTAGTTCTGCACCTGGTAGCGGTACTGCTCCTGCGTGCCCAAATCCAACAGGTAGTCGGCGATGTCGCGCTCAGGCGGACACGAGAAGCCCAGGCCGTCGAAGTAGTCCCCCACGCGGCTGCACGGGCCGTGATACATCACCTGGCCCTCGTTCAGGATCATGACGTCGTCGAACAGAGCGAACACCTCCGGGGACGGCTGCAGCAGCGCGACCACCACCGTCTTGCGGAGCGTGTGCGCCACACTGCGCTGCGTGTTGATGATGTCGTACGTGGCCGCACTGTCGAGACCCGTACTGATCTCGTCCATGAGCGTCACGTGCTTGGTGCCGAACTCCATCTCGCCGGTGGTCACGCGCTTGCGTTCGCCGCCAGACACACCTCGAGTCATGGCGTCGCCCACGATGGTGTTCTGGCAGTTCTGCAGTCCGAGCTGCTGGATGATCACCTCCGGGTAGTGCGAGAACATGGCCTTGGCCGCCTCCAGCGCCTCCAGGTTCTCTTGCGCCGACCCCTTGGACAGCATCTCCTCGCCGCGCTTGGACAGCTCGCCGCCGCAGAACTTGTGCGCGAACTCGAGCGTCTCCTTGACGGTGAGCATGGGGAAGTGCTTGTCGCGCTGGTTCACGTACGCCACAAACTGCGGCAGGCGCTTGACGATCTGCTCGCGTTGGATGTTGTTGAAGGTGATGTCGCCCTCCACGGTGATGTTCTTCTCAATGGGGAAGCGGCCGCTCAGCATCTTGAGCAGCGACGACTTGCCCGATCCGGGCTGACCCAGCAGCAGCGTGATCTTGCCGGGCGCGAACATGCCGCTCACGTCCTTGAGGATCTCCTTGCGCACGACGCGCTTCTTGGGCCCCACGAACGCCTTCTTCATGGTGTTGGGGATGGTCGGCAGCTCGTGCTTGACGCCCGGGTCGTCCACCACGACGATGTCGGCCGTGACGGACAAGTTGCTGAAGCGGACGTCCATCTGCGGCATGGCGCGGCCCAGGGAGGCCCCGATCTTGGCAGCCATGTACTGGTGCAGGACCTGCGGGCCCTCGGCCATGAGGGCCTGGCCCGACTCGAGGCCGAGCTTCTTGGCTGTAGTCGGCGACGGTTGTGTGGAGACTTCCATGCTGGCTGCTAGGCTGCTTGAGGGCAGAGCAGGAAAATGGAGAATGAGGTTGGACGTAGCGGTCCCATTGCTGTCAAACGAGGGGTGGACGAACAGACACAGCGAGCGAGCGCTGCATTGTTGACTTTCGAAGTGCGGAGAGTAAACGGTGCGTTGTTTGAGCAGGTTGAAGCGACCGCAATCACGCGCGGAATGGGTCTACCGCACTGCTGGGGAGTTGTGGATCTGCGCCTACCGCATTGACGATTGTGGCAGTTATGTGTGGAATGAATAGTTTGGATGCGGTGATGGAACTTCAGTTTCCAGCGATTCTGTGTTCGACGCTGGATGTGGCATGGTGAGACCCTCTGCCACAAATGAGGTCGAGGTGCCATCATCCGGATAGGGGAAGGGCTTACGCTCTTTCTCCGGGTCCGAAAATAGTGCCGTCATCTAAATATCGCATCTCGACCTGGGATTGGCTGCCCAACTGGCGCTAGCCTTACGACCACTTTGCACGCTTAATTTCGGATCGATCTCCGGGCAATCCAAGCAAAGTTCTCGTTCGCAATGTCCATCGCCAAATGCCGGTTTACATTATTATGATAATAGTGCAATATCTGTCAGTCGACGATGCCAGCCACACGGAGAGGCGAGGTGAGGGCGGCCAGCTAAAAAGGCACATCACGAGGGGAGCAGGTCACCTCCATTTGCTGAAGATCCACATGAGCGTCGCTCGCATACCACGCTGCATGGAGTAACTCCGCAGGAAGTCCGATGGTGCACGCCGGATACTACATATTCACGCTGGACCCGGGCCAGGTGGGCCAACACACAACGATACAGTACATACACAGTAGCGAGGTGTCCGCTGTTCAGCTTCCATCCGGCGGTGCCGTGATGATGGCAAACCGCAGTGACCAGATGGGCAGTCTGATAGCTCGCCGCAATCCGCAATCGCAAAAGCGAATGCTCCGATCGCTGGATCTTCAGACTTTCCGGGCCTCAATCCTCCGATGCACCGTCTTGTCGAAAGTCGAAGGTGCAGCGATGCGGTCGCTTTCCCTCGTGCCGCCGTTTCTGCATCAACGCGGGCCTGTCGACGCGAGGGGGCCAAAAGTCTAGCAGCCCGGTTCAGAGCAGCTTCCATCGAGCGTCGCGTTGGTGTTAGACTCGCCACAATCAAGCAATACAGAAGCGCTTACCAGTACATGTGCATTGTTCAGGGCGCGTCGCTACAGTGTAAGCAACGGTCGCCTCGGAATGTGCAGGAACCCGAGAGAGAGATAGAGATAGAGAGAGACGTCACGGAAAGTGATTGTACTCATGCGTGCGTGCCGGTCAGCATGTCGCTTCAGCTGTAATATAAAGTTGAGTTCCTGTTTTCACCAACTAACCACCTTGACCGTACATGCATTCAAGCACCCGTGCTCTGTGACTCCTACAGTATGTAGTCGACTGGTGAATCACCACTGGTGATTGAGATGCGCTTGGACAACTGAAGTACACAAGGATTCGCATACGTGTTACCATTTGCGGCATCAAACAAATCGAAATGAAACATTCGTTTGTATATGAAAGTTACTATAATTTCAGATGCAATTCTTGGATACGCGGTCTACTATGGATCTATCGCTTCTGGTGGTTGATGTAGCGCAGAGAGATCAGCGCCAGCACGCGGAACACCACGATGCACCCGATGATCACGAAGAAGTAGGGCGTGATCGTGTCGTGCTCCATGCCGAAGTACTCCTCCGTGTACTCCTTGATCGTGATGTGGCCCACGGTCACTGGAGAGTCCGCCATGGGCTGACAGCCAATCTTCGAGCCCACGTTCGTGTACGCCTGCGTCTCCTCATCCCACGTCGGAAGCTCGTCGCAGTCCGAGAAGATGAGAGCCACCAGGATGGACACGGGGAAGCGCAGCGGAGAGATCTTGTACAACCACGTGTAGCCCGACGGGATGGCGTAGGCCGGAGGACTGAAGCCCATGAACGTCATGAAGATGGCGTTGAACAACAGGCCGATGATGGCCGCCACCTCCTCGGACGGCATCGCGTACGCGAACATCTGACCCATGTACACCTGCATCATGACGCTGAGAGAGATGGCCAGCCAGAAGACGAAGGCCACGCCCACATCCGTGAAGCCCACCATGGGGTAGAACACGACCGTGAAGAGAGCGCCCAGCACGAAGCAGTAGGGGATCTCAGCCAGCGTCGAGCCCACGAAGTACCAGAACGCGTTGTACGTCTGCGACGCGCGCTCGCGGTAGAACGAGGCGCGCTCGGAACACGTGAGCGGCAGCACACTCTGGAAGGCAGTCATCGACAGGAAGAGCGACGCCATGTACACCATACCCACGCCCGAGTTCAAGCCGGAGTACGACGCGTACTCGGCGTCGATGAACACGATGCCGAACAGCAGCGCCAGGAAGATGGCCAGGACCATACGCGTCAGGTTGTACGTCGGCGTGCGCCAGTACATCTGGAAGAAGCGGGTCACCACGAACTTCATCTGCGTGGCCGACGTGGCAGCGCGCTTCTTGGCGAACACCATCTCGGGGAGGTTGGGTGACGGCACCGTGACACCTTCCTTGGCCATCTCGGCGTCAAGCACCTGGCGGTACGAGCTCTGGTTGAAGCAGTCCACGAAGTTGGTTTGGTTGCCAGCTCCATTGCTCACACCAGCGCCAATGCACTCGAGCATCCACGTCGCCGGGTTGTAGCCCACTGGCAGCGGAGCCACGCCGGGGATCGCCTCGAAGTAGTCCACCAGGTTGCGGCAGTTCTTGCCCAGGTTGCCGTAGAACACCGTCTCACCACCGCGCTTCAGCAGCAAAAGGCTGTCGAACAGGTAGAACACCTCCGACGACGGCTGGTGGATCGTACAGATGATGGTACGGCCCGAATCCGCCACCTTGCGGACACCGTCCATGATCAGCTTGGCCGAGCGCGCGTCAAGGCCACTCGTGGGCTCATCCAGGAAAATCACACTCGGCTGGGCAGCAAGCTCCACACCGATCGTCAAACGCTTCATCTGCTCCACGGAGCTGCCACGAATGATCTGGTCCGCGATGTCCTGCAGGCCGAGCAGCTCAATGCACTCGTTCACCGAGTCGTACTTCTTGGCGTCCGGGATCGACGCGTCCTGGCGCAGGAACGAGCTGAAGGTCAAAGCCTCGCGAATGGTGGCCGCCTCCGAGTGCACGTCCATCTGCTCGCAGTAACCCGTGCAACGACGAATGGCCAGGTCGTTGGCCTCGTAGCCGTTCAACAGGATCTTGCCGGCGATCTTGCCACCAGTCTTACGGCCTGCGATCACATCCATGAGCGTCGTCTTACCAGCTCCAGACGAGCCCATGAGCGCGGTAATGGAGCCGGGGACAGCAAAACCGTTGATACCCTTGAGCAGGTCCAGCGACTCCTTCGGGTTGTGCGGGTCTGGCACGGAGTACCACAAGTCCTGGAACGCCACCGTCACCGGCACAAAGTTCTTCTCGCGCGTGTCCATCTCGACCACGTAGTCGTCCACCGTGGTGGTGCCGTTCTTCTTCTTGGGCGTCTCCAGCATCGTGTACGACTCGTCCTCGATCGTCTTCTCCGACACGTCCACATTCTCCGGCACTTCGTAGCGAATGAACTCCAGTGCCAGGAACGACAGGAACATGAAGATCACGTACATGGCCGCCGTGTAGATGACGCCGTACACGATCCACTCCTTCTCCGTGTCCATGCCGAACAGACCCAGGTAGTACTCGCCCATCGTGAGGCCGTTGTACTCCGTGCAGTAGTCCACGCCGTCGTACACACAAACGTCCATGGGACCCGAGCGGTACTGGTTGATGGCGAGCGCCTTGAGACTCCACGTCATGGGACTGATCCAGTGCGCCCAGATCAAGTAGTCCGGGATCTGACTCTTGGTCACGATGAAACCAGCGAAGATGACGAACACGAGCACCGAGACCATGCCCAGCGGCGTGGCGATGTCGCCGTTGCGGCCAATGGCCGACAGGAAGAAGAACCACATGCCCATGGCCAGGTTCGACAGCAGCAGGATGAGCTCGAAGATGAGGAACAGCTTCGCCTCCGCCACGAACCCGCAGATCCAGTACACCAGCGCACCAAAGATGAGCGTCTCCACAACTGCCAGCGGGATCTGGCTCACCGACGTGGCCAGCACGTACGATCCGGTGCGGAAGAAGTTGGCGCCGCGCTGCTTGTAGAACACGTCGCGCTCCGCGATGTACGTCGGGATCTGCGACGACTGACCCATGGACAGGAACATGACCGTGGAGAAGATGACACCCATGACCACGGACACCTGCGTCGGGTCGAAGTCGTAGAAGACGGTGCAGAAGAGCAGGCCCATGATGAAGATCATCATGAGGCGGCCGAAGATGAAGGGCTTGTTGCGGTACGTCACCATGAGCTGACGGCGCAGCAGCGTCAACGTGCTCTCCACGAACGACTGGTGGAACGCCGGCATCGGCTCGATGACCTCCGCCACGTTGCGCAGCAGGTCCTCGTCGTGCGGAGCCTCGAGGTCGTTGAGCATCTCCCGGTGGATGTTGGATCGCCGGAAGGACTCGGCGAACTCTCCGGCGCTGCGAGGCTGCTTGGTGTGGTAGTTCTGCACCTGGTAGCGGTACTGCTCCTGCGTGCCCAAATCCAACAGGTAGTCGGCGATGTCGCGCTCAGGCGGACACGAGAAGCCCAGGCCGTCGAAGTAGTCCCCCACGCGGCTGCACGGGCCGTGATACATCACCTGGCCCTCGTTCAGGATCATGACGTCGTCGAACAGAGCGAACACCTCCGGGGACGGCTGCAGCAGCGCGACCACCACCGTCTTGCGGAGCGTGTGCGCCACACTGCGCTGCGTGTTGATGATGTCGTACGTGGCCGCACTGTCGAGACCCGTACTGATCTCGTCCATGAGCGTCACGTGCTTGGTGCCGAACTCCATCTCGCCGGTGGTCACGCGCTTGCGTTCGCCGCCAGACACACCTCGAGTCATGGCGTCGCCCACGATGGTGTTCTGGCAGTTCTGCAGTCCGAGCTGCTGGATGATCACCTCCGGGTAGTGCGAGAACATGGCCTTGGCCGCCTCCAGCGCCTCCAGGTTCTCTTGCGCCGACCCCTTGGACAGCATCTCCTCGCCGCGCTTGGACAGCTCGCCGCCGCAGAACTTGTGCGCGAACTCGAGCGTCTCCTTGACGGTGAGCATGGGGAAGTGCTTGTCGCGCTGGTTCACGTACGCCACAAACTGCGGCAGGCGCTTGACGATCTGCTCGCGTTGGATGTTGTTGAAGGTGATGTCGCCCTCCACGGTGATGTTCTTCTCAATGGGGAAGCGGCCGCTCAGCATCTTGAGCAGCGACGACTTGCCCGATCCGGGCTGACCCAGCAGCAGCGTGATCTTGCCGGGCGCGAACATGCCGCTCACGTCCTTGAGGATCTCCTTGCGCACGACGCGCTTCTTGGGCCCCACGAACGCCTTCTTCATGGTGTTGGGGATGGTCGGCAGCTCGTGCTTGACGCCCGGGTCGTCCACCACGACGATGTCGGCCGTGACGGACAAGTTGCTGAAGCGGACGTCCATCTGCGGCATGGCGCGGCCCAGGGAGGCCCCGATCTTGGCAGCCATGTACTGGTGCAGGACCTGCGGGCCCTCGGCCATGAGGGCCTGGCCCGACTCGAGGCCGAGCTTCTTGGCTGTAGTCGGCGACGGTTGTGTGGAGACTTCCATGCTGGCTGCTAGGCTGCTTGAGGGCAGAGCAGGAAAATGGAGAATGAGGTTGGACGTAGCGGTCCCATTGCTATCAAACGAGGGGTGGACGAACAGACACAGCGAGCGAGCGCTGCATTGTTGACTTTCGAAGTGCGGAGAGTAAACGGTGCGTTGTTTGAGCAGGTTGAAGCGACCGCAATCACGCGCGGAATGGGTCTACCGCACTGCTGGGGAGTTGTGGATCTGCGCCTACCGCATTGACGATTGTGGCGGTTATGTGTGGAATGAATAGTTTGGATGCGGTGATGGAACTTCAGTTTCCAGCGATTCTGTGTTCGACGCTGGATGTGGCATGGTGAGACCCTTTGCCACAAATGAGGTCGAGGTGCCATCATCCCGATAGGGGAAGGGCTTACGCTCTTTCTCCGGGTCCGAAAATAGTGCCGTCATCTAAATATCGCATCTCGACCTGGGATTGGCTGCCCAACTGGCGCTAGCCTTACGACCACTTTGCACGCTTAATTTTGGATCGATCTCCGGGCAATCCAAGCAAAGTTCTCGTTCGCAATGTCCATCGCCAAATGCCGGTTTACATTATTATGATAATAGTGCAATGCCTGTCGGTTGATGATGGTAGCCACGCGGAGAGGCGAGGTGAGGGCGGCCAACTCAAAAAGCGTACCGGTACACATGCGCACGTCACGAAAGGAGCAAGTCACCGCGATTTGCCGATTATGGCCAGCACCATATTAGCGCCGCTCGCAAATCATGCTGCAGGAACTGCAATTTTCGCCGGCCAGCGCAATTAAGAGGGCGGTGAATACCAGAGACTATGCACACCGCACGTACGCCTGTTGGCCCAAACACAACAATAGCGAGGTTTCCATCGACCGTCGCTCAAGCTTTCATCGCGGTGCCGTGATGATGGCAGGGACAGTGATCAGATGGGTAGTCTCTGATGGTTCGCCGCAATCGCAAAAGGTGAAGCCCCGATCGCTGGATCTTCAGAGTCTGAAGTCCTGTCTGAGGTTCAGACTTCCCGGACGGAGCGAGGCCCGATCCTACGATGCACTGTCGAAAGCGAAGTTCAGCCCGATGAATCCAAGGCATCAACACGGTCATGCCAACGCGAGGGCAGCAAGGCCCGACAGCCCCCGTTTAACTCTTGACGAGCCGGACTGAATCTACATGTAGAAGGGTGCCCTGTCCGGAGCACATGCAGCTTCATCGGCCAGCTTTCTCTGAGCGTGTCGCACTTGGTTACTGTCAACCAGAGGTCGCAAACGCGTGTCCGTACCCGGCCGCGGCTTCGGGCTGTTAATTTATGGATGACCGTGGCCACCCCTCGAACAACCGTGGGTATCCGGAAAATTAGATTCGGTTAACCGTAAACCCAGTGTGTATATTCCTATTATCGAGCTACAACACGTGGTTGGTTGACAGTAGTGTCAACCAACCTAAAATACACATTGGAATCTAGGAACCAAAAACAAAATGTGTATTTGTGAGGATACATGGAAAGTAAACATGCCTGGTCGAAGCTACTTAAGTCAGTAGTAGTAGCTCGGTCGAGTCCAGAATTGCAAGACGCCTACCGCTTCTGGTGGTTGACGTAGCGCAGCGCGATCAGCCCGAGGATGCGGAACAGAATAATGCAGCCGATCACCACGAAAAAGTAGCGCGTGATATTGTCGTGCTCAAAGCCAAAGTACTGTTCCGTGTACTCCTTGATGGTAATGTGACCGACAGTCGCAGGTGAGTCCGCCATGGGCTGGCAACCGAGCTGAGAGCCAACGTTCTCGTACGACTGGGTCGTTTCATTCCAAGTCGGCAGCTCGTCACAGTCGGCGAACACCAGAGCCTCCATGATCGAGAGAGGGAAGCGTAGAGGAGAAATCTTGTACAGCCACGTGTAACCCGACGGAATGGAGTAGGCCGGGGGGCTGAACCCCATGAACATCATGAAGATAGCGTTGAACATCAGTCCGATGATAGCCGCCACCTCTTCAGTCGGCATCGCGTACGCGAACATCATCCCCATGTAGACTTGCATCAGAACCATGAGTGAAATGGCCAACCAAAAGAGCACACCATTACCAAAACCCGAGAAGCCCACGAACGGGTAATACACGACCGTGAAGAGGGCACCACTGATGAAGCAGTACGGGATTTCCGCCAGCGTTGACCCCACGAAGTACCACAGTGCGTTGTACGTCTGCGCCGCACGCTCCCGGTAGAAGGAGGCGCGTTCGGAACAGGCCAGGGGGAGAACACTCTGAAACGTCATCATGGCCTGGAAGAGCGCGGCAACGAAGACCATGCCGACACCCGAGTTGAGTCCGGAGTAGGACGCGTAGTCAACGTCGACGAAAATCAAGCCGAACATCATCGCGAGGAAGATCGCGAGATACATGCGTGTAAGCGTGTAGCTGGGCGTGCGCCAGTACATCAGAATGAAGCGCCACACCACGAACTTCATCTGCGTCTTCGAGTCCGCGGCTCGCTTCTCAGCATATACCATCTCCGGAAGATCCGGCGACGGAACAGTAATACCTTCCTTGGCCATGTTCGTTTCCAAGACGCGGTTCAGCGGGCTGCTCGTGAAACAACGCACAAAGTCCGTGTCGTCAGCCGCCGAGTTGCCCACACCAGCGCCAATGCACTCGAGCATCCAAGTTGCCGGGTTGTAGCCCACTGGCAGCGGAGCCACGCCGGGGATCGCCTCGAAGTAGTCCACCAGGTTGCGGCAGTTCTTGCCCAGGTTGCCGTAGAACACCGTCTCACCACCGCGCTTCAGCAGCAAAAGACTGTCGAACAGGTAGAACACCTCCGACGACGGCTGGTGGATCGTACAGATGATGGTACGGCCAGAGTCGGCCACCTTACGGACACCGTCCATGATCAGCTTGGCCGAGCGTGCGTCAAGGCCACTCGTGGGCTCATCCAGGAAAATCACACTCGGCTGGGCAGCGAGCTCCACACCGATCGTCAAACGCTTCATCTGCTCCACGGAGCTGCCGCGGATGATCTGGTCCGCAATGTCCTCCAAGCCAAGCAGCTCAATGCACTCGTTCACCGAGTCGTACTTCTTGGCGTCCGGGATCGACGCGTCCTGGCGCAGGAACGAACTGAAGGTCAAAGCCTCGCGAATGGTGGCCGCCTCCGAGTGCACGTCCATCTGCTCGCAGTATCCCGTGCAACGACGAATGGCCAGGTCGTTGGCCTCGTAGCCGTTCAACAGGATCTTGCCGGTGATTTTGCCCGAGGTTTTGCGTCCTGCAATCACGTCCATCAAAGTCGTTTTACCTGCGCCAGAAGAGCCCATGAGCGCGGTAATGGAGCCGGGGACAGCAAAACCGTTGATACCCTTGAGCAGCTCAAGTTGATCCTTCGGGTTCTGCGGGTTTGGTACGAAGTAGTGCAGGTCTTGGAAGGCCATCGTCACCGGGGTGAAGTTCTTCTCACGGGTGTCCAGCTGCACAACGTAGTCACTCGATGAACTGGGCGATCCTTTGTTCTTGGGCGTTGCTAGCAAAGCGTACGACTCGTCCTCAATCGGCTTTTCCGACACGTCCACGTTCTCAGGAGCTTCGTAGCGGAGATATTCAAGTCCCAGGAAAGACATGACCATGAAAAGGAAGTAGCTCGCAACTATGTAGATGATACCGTACGTGATCCATGACTTCTCGGTCTCGATGCCGAATAGGTCCAGGTAGTACACGCCCATTGTCATTCCGTAGTCTGTGCAGTAATCCACGCCGTCGTACACACAGACATCCATGCTGTCTGAGCGGTACTGGTTGATGGACAGTGCTCTGATACTCCAAGTCATGGGACTGATCCAGTGTGCCCAGATGAGGTAGTCTGGAATCTGGCTCTTGGTCACGATGAAGCCCGCGAAGATGATGAACACAAGGACGGACACCATACCCAAGGGAGTGACGATGTTTTCGTTTGGCCCAACTGAGCTCAGGAAGAAGAACCACATACCCATGGCCAGGTTAATCACAAAGAGCACGAACTCGAAGATGACGAACAGCTGAAACTCGGCCTCGAACCCGCACAACCAATAGACGAGTGCGCCGAAGATGATTGTCTCGACTAGCGCCAAGGGGATTTGGCTCGCCGACGTGGCCAGCACGTATGACGCCGTCCGGAAGAAGTTAGCACCGCGTTGCTTGTAGAAAACCTCACGCTCCGCCATGTAGGTCGCGATTTGCGAGGACTGACCCATAGACAAGAACATGACCGAGGAGAAGACGACACCCAGCACAACCGACACCTGGGTCGGGTCGAAGTCGTAGAAGACCGTGCAGAAGAGCAACCCCATCACGGCGATCATCAGCACGCGTCCAAAGATGAAAGGCTTGTTGCGGTACGTGATTGTGAGCTGACGTCTCAGCAGTGTCATTGTGCTGTCAACGAACGACTGACTGAACATGGGCATCGGCTTCATATTCTGCTCAACGCTCTTCAGCAACTCGGGGTCGTACGGAGCCTCCAGCGCATACATCGACTCCATGTAAATGTGCGACTCGCGGAAGGCATCCGCGAATTCACTGGCACGGCGTGGCTGCTTCGCTGAATGTTGGACTTGGTACTGGTACTGCTCCTGCGTGCCCAAATCCAACAAGTAGTCGGCGATGTCACGTTGGGGAGGACACTGGAAACCAAGGGACTCGAAGTACCCTACCACCTGGTTGCACGGCCCGTGATACATCAACTGACCTTCGTTCAGGATCATGACGTCGTCGAACAGAGCAAACACCTCCGGGGACGGCTGCAGCAAGGCGATAACTACCGTCTTGCGGAGTTTGTGTGCCACACTGCGCTGCGTGTTGATGATGTCGTACGTGGCCGCACTGTCGAGACCCGTACTGATCTCGTCCATGAGCGTCACGTACTTGGTGCCGAACTCCATCTCGCCGGTGGTCACGCGCTTGCGTTCGCCGCCAGACACACCACGAGTCATGGCGTCGCCCACGATGGTGTCCTGGCAGTTCTGCAGTCCGAGCTGCTGGATGATCACCTCCGGGTAGTGCGAGAACATGGCGTTCGCTGCTCGTAGAGCCTCTTCGTTTTCCTCAGCGGTGCCCTGGGAGAGCATCTTTTTGCCGTGCTCCGACAACTTAGCGCCGCAGAATTCGTGGGCGTATTGAAGCGTCTCCTTCGCCGTCAGCACGGGGTAGTGCTTGTCGCGCTGGTTCACGTACGCCACGAACTGTGGTAGCGTTTTGATGATCTGTTCCCGCGGCACGTTGTTGAACGAAATGTCGCCTTCTACCGTGATGTTCTTGCCCATGGGGAACCGAGCACTCAGCATCTTCAGTAGAGCCGACTTGCCGGATCCTGGCTGGCCGAGCAGGAGCGTGATCTTGCCGGGTGAGAACACACCGCTGACATCCTTGAGGATCTCCTTGCGCACGACGCGTTTCTTGGGGCTTATGAAAGTCTTCTTCAAGGTGTTGGGAATGGTCGGCAGTTCGTATTTGCTGTCATCGTCCACCACCACAACGTCCGCAGTGACCGACAAGTTGCTGAAGCGGACGTCCATCTGCGGCATGGCCGAGCCCAAGGCCTTCCCGATCTTGTCGGCGATGTGTTCGTGCAGAACCTGCGGGCCCTCGGCCATCAACGCCGCCCCGGACTCGTACCCGAGCTTCTTCCGGGTGGCCGGAGACTCCGGGATCGTGTTGTCCATCCTTCCTGGTCGTTTCTTGGTCGGCTTGTGGGCTTGACAGGAACTTCGAGAGTGAACAACTTGCTGCAGTGAAATGGTGGGCCGGTAGAATGAGATGACGGCGGAGTTGATAGGATGGCGTCAACCAAAGGTGCAGTCGAGCTTTCGTTGCAGAGGTGATGCCCACTGCAGCTTCATGCGCAGCTCGGAAGGGCAGGTTACCCGATCCCGAATAATGTGTTGCTTCAAGCTGCAATTGGCCGATCCGGCCGAGATTACTTCAAGGTCGGTGGCAAATCGTCCATGAGGCAGCTCCACCCAAATTGGCATCGACAATACGATGACGGCACACCAGGCTGTCCTACGATCTGCCATCCAAGTGAAACTTCATGGCATGCATTACCGGTAAGTACAGTACTGTAGTTTGAAGAAGGAAAGCGTTCAACTTCGACAAGTTTTTCGTCATGCTAGGCTAGGAATGGACGTGCAGCCGCGTGTAGCGCCGTGACGATCGGGGATTCAAACCGAGTTCCTGGCAGCCGCGCTTCTTGTCCTGATGCGAACTGCGACAGATTCACGTGGCATAACCAGCTTAGCGACTTTTCCAATCTTGGGCGACAACATCGAGACGTGTGTGTGTTAAATGTCGTTGCACCATTCGACCACTGAGCACAATCATCTGAGATGGACGTGCTGGGCCGCAAAAGCCATAAACTTGCTGTCGGTGAGGTGAAAAGAGTTCACTGCTGGCAGCTTTCAAGAATCCAGTATTTGGTCTGCCATCATCAACAGTTAGTTAAGTGAAAGCTCGAATGCAAAGTAGCAGCCCACTTCTTCTTTGACAAGTACGTTTATTGAGTGCAGTATCGCGTTTGCTCTATCTCTTCTGGTGGTTGACGTAACGCAGTGCCAGAAGTCCCATGATACGGAAGCCGATGATCCAGGCGATGACGATGCCGAAGTTCATCCAAATCTCGTCGTGCTTCATGCCGAAATACTCCTCCGTGTACTCCTTCAGCGTGATGTGGCCGACCGTGACTGGTGAATCCTGCATTGGCTGACAGCCAAGCTGCGAGCCCACGTTAACATACGCCTGCGTGGATTCGTCCCAGGTTGGCAACTCGTCACACTCGGCGAAAACCAGACTAACGAGAACGCTCAGCGAGAAACGGTGCGGAACGATCGTGTACAGCCACTTGTAGCCGGACGGGATGGCGTAGGCCGGAGGAGAGAAGCCCATGAACAAGAAGCAGATGCTGTTAATGAGCACACCGATGATCGACGCGACCTCCTCACTGGGCAGCGCGTACGAGAAGAACTGGCCGAAGTACGTCTGCATCGTGATGAGCAGCGACAAGTTGATCCAGAAGATGACGCCGTTCGCGAAGCCAGAGAACCCCACGAACGGGAAGTAGATGACCGTGAAGACCAGCGCCTGGACGAAGCAGTACGGGAGTTCCACGAGCGTCGAGCCGACGAAGTACCAGAAGGCGTTGTACGTCTGGGAAGCGCGCTCGCGGTAGAACGACGCACGTTCCTCAGACGCGAGCGGCAAGACACTCTGGAATGAAACCATGGCGTTGAACAGCGAAGCCATGAACACCATGCCCACGCCCGAGTTCAAGCCAGTGTACGAGGCGTAGTCAACGCCCACGAAGATCACGCCGAAGAGCACCGACAGGAACACCGAGATCACCATGCGAGTCAAGTTGTAGGACGGAGTGCGCCAGTACATGTCGTAGAAGCGCTGAACCAGGAACTTCATCTGCGTGGCCGAGCTGGCCGCACGCTTCTGATCAAAGATCAACTCCGGGTATTCGGGTGACGGCGTCGTCACTCCTTCCTTCGCCAGGCCGGACTGAAGCTTCGCGCAGTACGGGCTGTTTTTGAAGTAGCTCACGAAGTCCATGTTATCTGCCGACGAGTTGCTCACACCAGCGCCAATGCACTCGAGCATCCACGTTGCCGGGTTGTAGCCCACCGGAAGAGAGGCCACACCGGGGATCGCCTCGAAGTAGTCCACCAGGTTGCGGCAGTTCTCACCCAAGTCACCGTAGAACACCGTCTCGCCACCGCGCTTCAGCAGCAAAAGACTGTCGAACAGGTAGAACACTTCAGCCGACGGCTGGTGGATCGTACAGATGATGGTACGGCCAGAGTCGGCCACCTTACGGACACCGTCCATGATCAGCTTGGCCGAGCGTGCGTCAAGGCCACTCGTGGGCTCATCCAGGAAAATCACACTTGGCTGGGCAGCAAGCTCCACACCGATCGTCAAACGCTTCATCTGCTCCACGGAGCTGCCGCGGATGATCTGGTCGGCGATGTCCTCCAAGCCAAGCAGCTCAATGCACTCGTTCACCGAGTCGATCTTCTTGGCGTCCGAGATCGACGCGTCCTGGCGCAGGAACGAGCTGAAGGTCAAAGCCTCGCGAATGGTGGCCGCCTCCGAGTGCACGTCCATCTGCTCGCAGTATCCCGTACAACGTCGGATGGACAAGTCGGTCGCCTCGTAGCCGTTCAACAGGATCTTGCCGGTGATCTTGCCCGAAGTTTTGCGACCAGCGATCACATCCATGAGCGTCGTCTTGCCTGCACCCGAAGAGCCCATGAGAGCCGTCACGGAGCCCGGAAGGGCGTATCCGTCGATGCCCTTGAGCAGCTCGAGCGTCTCCTTGGGGTTCTTGGGGTTCGGCACGTAGTAGTGCAGGTCTTGGAAGGCCACCGTCACGGGCACAAAGTTCTTCTCGTGCGTGTGCGGCAGATCGAGAACGACCTCGTCGGCCAGCGAGTTCTTCTTGTTCTTTGGCGTCTCCAGCAGCGCGTACGTCTCGTCCTCAGCCGGGCCCTCAGAAACGTCCACGTTCTCCGGAGTTTCGTAGCGAATGTACTCGAGTGCGAAGAAAGACAAGACCATGAAGACCACGTACACTACGACCGCATAGATGACGCCGTAGCCGACCCAAGCCGTGTCCGTCTGGATGTCAAACATCTGCAGGTAGTACTCGCCCATCGTGAGTCCGTTGTACTCTGCGCAGTAGTCAATTCCGCCGTAGACGCACACGTTGAAGCTCGCAGCACGGTACTGGTTGACCGACAGAGCGCGCAGAGCCCACGACATGGGACTGATCCAGTGCAGCCAGATCAACCAGTCGGGAATCGTGCCGGCCGTCACAATGAACCCAGCGAAGATGACCATCACCAGAATGAACACCTGGCTGACGGGGGACGCGATGTTGCCGTTCGGACACACAGCCGACAGGAAGAAGAACCACATCCCCATGGCGAGGTTCATCACGAGCAGAATGACCAGGAAGATGATGAACCGCCAGAAGTCTGCTTCGAAACCACAGATCCAGTACACGAGCGCGCCGAAGATGAGAGTTTCGGCGACGGCTAACGGGATCTGACCCACGGACTGAGCCAGCACGTACGACGCAGTTCGGTAGAAGTTGGCACCGCGCTGCTTGTAGAAAATGTCACGCTCAGCGAGGTACGTGGGTACCTGGGACGACTGGCCCATGGACAGGAACATGATTGACGAGAAGATAACCCCCATGACCACCGAGACCTGCGTCGGATCGAATTTGTAGAACGTCGAGCAGTACAGCAGCCCCATGACGCCGATCATGAGCAATCGACCGAACACGAAGGGCTTGTTCCGGTACGTGATCATGAGCTGGCGACGGAACAGCGTCATGGTGCTCTCCAAGAACCCTTGGTGGAACTCCGGCGTGGGGTTCATGTGTTTCTCGATGGTAGCGAGCAGCTTCGGTTCGTGAGGAGTCTCGAGTGCCTGGAGCATGTTCATGTGGATGTCCGACTGCTTGAAAGTGTCAGCGAACTCCTTGGGCGAGCGCGGGTGGCCACCACGCGGAGCTTCGCGCGTCTGATAGCGGTACTGCTCCTGCGTGCCCAAGTCCAGCAGGTAGTCGGCGATATCCCGGCCGACGGGACACGCAAAGCCCAGGCCGTCGAAGTAGCCCTGGACGCGGTCGCACGGGCCATGGTACATGAGCTCACCGTCGTTCAGGATCATGACGTCGTCGAACAGTGCAAACACCTCCGGCGACGGCTGCAGCAGCGCGATCACAATATTCTTGTGAAGCGTGTGCGCAATGCTGCGCTGCGTGGAGATGATGTCAAAGGTGGCGGCGCTGTCCAGCCCCGTGCTGATCTCGTCCATGAAGGACGCGTACTTCATGCCGAACTCCATCTCGCCCGTGGTCACACGCTTGCGCTCACCACCGGAGATGCCGCGCATCATGGCGTCGCCCACGATGGTGTCCTGGCAGATCTTGAGTCCAAGCTGCTGGAGGACGATCTCCGGGAAGTTGCTGAACACGGCGTGCGCGAGCTCCAGCGCCTTGAGGTTCTGCTGCTGCGAGCCCTGGGAGAGCAGCTCCTCTCCGCGACGGGCCATCTCGCCGCCGCAGAAAGTGTGTGCGAACTGCAGCGTCTCCTTGACCGTCAAGGTGGGGAAGTGCTTGTCTCGCTGGTTCACGTAGGCCGCGAACTGCGGCAGCGTCTTGAGGATCTGCTCACGCTTGACGCTGTTGAACGTGACATCTCCGTCCAGCGTGATGTTGCTGCTCATGGGGAAGCGGCCACTCAGCACCTTCATGAGCGCCGACTTGCCCGAGCCCGGCTGGCCCAGCAGCAGCGTGAGCTTGCCCGGCTGGAAGACGCCGCTGATGTCCTTGAGGATCTCCTTGCGCACCGTGCGCTTCTTGGGGCCCACGAACGCCTTCTTCATGGTGTTGACCAGCGTCGGCAGCTCGTACTTGGAGCCGTCGTCCTCGACCACGACGATGTCGGCCGTGAGCGACAGGCTCTTGAACCGCACGTCCATCTGCGGGAGCTCTCCGCCCAGCGCCACCTCCATCGATCCCACGATGTGGTCGTGCAGCGTAGCGGAGCCCTCGGCCAGGAGCGCGACGCCCGACTCAAGGCCGAACTGGCCATTGCCGGCGTTGGCTGGGTCCTTGTCTGACTGAGGAGCCATGGTGCGGTCGTCTGCGATGTGACTGCCTCAGACTAAAATGGGGAATGGCAACCACAAGTCCATTGCATTGCGTGGCGATCGACGCAGCATGTATGGACCTCTGCATGAAATTCCCCGCGCTTTGGTCATAATCGTGTCGGTTCGGTGTGCGGTGCGAGCATCAACAAAAAGGGAAAGTGGAACTGTTTTGGCTAATTTTGCCATATTGTGGGTAAATTTACCGATTTTGGGGGGAAATGACCGTCATCAGGAAAAAAGGAAAGCGACATCATGGACGAGCACAATCAAGTCGCTGAAAGGGGTGCCATAACTGGCCATCTGTACGCGGCCCCGCTTGTTTCCTGGCGAAACAGCACAATCATGGGAGTTCGGACTGCCGTTTGTGCCCCTCTTGCGGTCGCGCGTCGTGCTGCAAGTCTCTGGAAACGGTTGACACGCTGTTGACAGTCTTTGGCTGTAGAGCTGAGCGTAGTGATAGGGCACACCTGCCACATTACCTGTAACTTCACACTCGGCCTTGTGCACTAATAGCGCACGTTGAAGGTGTCGTCGTTACCTCAAACGAACGGCAGGTGTTTATGCTAGATTTTTGACAAGGGACGTAAGCGATCCCACACAATGCAATTACACACTCCGGGGGCTTGCGAGCCCCTGATGCCCATTTACAACGAAGTAGTACACCCTCGTACCGACAAGCACCCTTCATGACGTCGCTTTCATTCTTCTGGATGATGGCGATCTGCCCAAACTAGCGTCCAATTCGCCAAAACAATCCGCTTTCATTACTTGTTGTTGACGCTCTGTCGGATACTACCTACCCAAGGTAAATCGCGGTTTGGCACACCGTTGCTCACAACGTGTGATACCGAGTGTCTTTGCGCTCGTTCGCTGGAATATGTTTAATTTTTACTTCGTTCGAGAGATCGTGAAATATATTTTTGGAAAGTATATTGCATCTATCAATCGGCAATCCAAAATTTCAGTTTTCTCCCATAAACAGTTGTTAATATGAATGAACGCTACCATATTCAGCAGGAGCGTATTTGTTTTTGATGAAGTCTATGCATGGAGCAGCAGGCTCAGTTCATCGACGTAAATCTGAACGAGAAGATGGGTGCCGTACGGAGATCGATCATTTCGCGTGGCCAGCGAAGTGGCATACTTCGTGCAGTTTTTGGCCCTTGGGGCCTGTTTCATTCGGGGCAAGCACGCAACAAAACTGCGGAGTTATACCCCCGTTGGAGCTGCAAAACATCTTCTCCTGCAGGTCACTAGGTGAGCATCGTGCGCTCAAGAGCGAAGCTGTAAATGACTCCTAGTGAAAAATGACATGTGTATAATGCTGCGAGTTGTTTCTTCCTACGACTGCTACGTCTACTTCTTTTGGTAATTGATTTGTGGTAGCTACCGCGGGGCTCAAGCTTTCGCTTGGGCTTCGTAGGCGAGGATGTAGCGTAGCGTGCCTCGAGCGTAGTCGCCATAACCGCAACAAATACAAATTCTTTTGGTGGTTGATGTACCGTACGGAACAGCACGATGATGTCGATCGTGATGCCGAAGGTGCGACCGACTCCGTGTACTCCTTAATCGTGATGTGGCCGATAGTCTCTGGTGCATTTATCATCGGCTGACAGCCAACTTGAGAGCCGAAGTTGATTTTTTTTGTAGCAGTTGTGTTACTGTTTCCTGCCCGGAATCTTAACTCTGATAACCATTCCAAATATGTAAACCGACGTTGATGTACGATCGTCCCATGGTCACAGTCAGCGAAGACAAGCAAGAACATGGTAAATTTTATCAAATTTCGTACGTAGCCCGACGAGATAGCGTATGCCGGCAGACTGAAACCCACGAACATCATGAATATGGCGTTGAAAACATATAGCACACCGATGATCCTTGCCATCTCTTCACCTGGGAGCGCATCCGTAAACAAAAGGCCGAGGTAGACCTCCATCAGCACCAAGAGAGAGCACAGCAGGCTCAAATCCAGTGAAGCCGACGGAGTAGTAGAAGATGAACGTGAACAGAAGCGTGCTGGCGAAGCAGAAGGGAATCTCCGTGAACATCGAGCCCACAAGGCGTTGTACGTCTGAGAAGCACGTTGTCGGTAGTACGAGGTATTGGACTCTGAAACACTGCCATCGAGCTGAAAAGCGAGGCCACGAACACCATTCCTATGCCTGCATTCAAGCCGGAATAGGAAGAAAAACCGTCATTGCTCACGATAATCAAGCCGAGCAGCAGCGCGAAGAAGATCGCGAGGTACATTCGCGTCAGGCTGCAGCGCGGCGTACGCCAGTACATCAACATGAAGCGAGCCACCACGAACTTCATCTGCGTCATCGAGTTGGCAGCGCGTTTCTTGCTGAAAACCATCTCTGGAGATCTGGAGAAGGCGTCGTGATGCATTAGGGTTCTTAGGGTTCGGCACGAAATAGTGCAGGTCCTGGAACACCACCACCACCGGCACAAAGTTCTTTTCACGAGCTCCCCTTGACCGTCACCGCAAGCGCGTACGCGTCGTCTTCGATCGGCTTCACCGGATCGTCGACATTTTAAGGGGTTTACAACGAACATATTCGAGCGCGGTATGAAGATCACGTAGATCGCGATGTGGTAAACGATGTCGTACACGACCCACGTCTTTTCCGTCTGGAAGTCGAAGATACTCGGGTAGTACTCGCTCATCGTCCATCCAAAACTCGCGCAATAGTCCACACCGTCATAGACACACACACGTCAAGTGAGCTTGATTGATACTGATTGACTGCCAATACTTCATGACAAACTCCATTTTGCCAGTCGTCACTCGTTTGCACTCACCACCAGACACACCTCGCAGCATAGCGTCTGCAACGATGTGTCCGGGCAGATCTTGAGACCAAATTGCTCAATAACAACGTCCGTATAGTAGGCAAAAATATCCATAGCATCTTCAAGCGCTTGCAAGTCGCCGTGATGTTAGCCCATGCCCAACATACCCTTGCTTTGTTTTAGAAGCTCGACACCACAAAAAACGATCGCGAACTCCAGCACCTCTTTGACTGTCGCGTTGGCTCACGTACGGCAGTCGGTCAACGATCTCTTCTCTCGATACATCGTTGAATGAGACGTCACCTTCCAGCATGGTGTTATTGTGCATTGGGAAGCGTACGCTGAGTACTTCCATCAAAACCGACCTGCCAGACCCTGGCTGACCCAGCAACAGTGTGGTCTTGGCCAGTGTGGGGCGGCCACTCATGTTCTTCAAAACCTCCCTGCGAACGGTCAGCTTCTTAGATCCCATCAAATCTTCTTCAGCTCGTTCGTGAGGATAGGTAACTTGTACTTGGTGGTCTGGTCATCAGCCGCGAAGGTGTCGGCGGACAGTTGCAGGTCTCTGAAGCGTATCTCCATCTCCGGCATCCGACGACCCATAGCTCTTTCGATCTTGATCGCCACGACTTCGTGCAAGACTCCTGCATGAGGCTTTTGACAGACTCATCACTGACCTTGGGATCGCTGCCGACTTCAAGGCTCGACGTTGTTCATCGTATGATTTGACTTTATCGACGACAGGAAAACCAATCATGGCAGTCAGTCGAGGCGTTGGAGGGCTCTGTCTTCGTAGCACGAGTTCACCTCACTAGGTTGGGCTATTAGAGGGGCAACAACTACACTCGAACCTGTAGCACACGGGGCACAAACATTGACCGAGAGGTATGATGTCCCATACTGGCCGGCTAAGGTGTCGCAGCAGTTTTATGCTCGGCAGACCTGCACGAGGCATGGTTTCACGCACTTATACTGAGAGTGGTTCATTTCCTGGAGACACGAGAGGAAATGGTGTTTTACACTAATGGGTACAATAATGATGTGGAACACATATCATGCGCGAGCCACCCACTGCGAACTCCCAGTTCAGCTTTCGACCAAGACAAGAAAGCCAAGCTAGTTTAACGGGGGGTTATCTCCACACGACACCACACGACACTACCATGACGGACCAAGGACCAAGGAAGACTGTCGACGCCGCCACGACCGAGGCTGGACCTCCCACGACGAGCCCGACGCCCGTAGCAGGGGCTGCTGCTACTACGACCGTAGAGGTCGTCGACGTCACGACTGATGGCGCTGCGTGGACGGCAACTCCGACCCGCACGACGACTGATCCTCCTCCGATCCGAGCCTCCAAGCGAGTGGCGAAGCGCAAGGCGGCCCCGGCGGACGCGGAGAAGGCCCAGAAGGGCAAGAAGAAGCTGGTCCGCAGCGTCGGCCTCCCCGCGCCGCAACCTGATGAGCCGACGGCCGAGGCGAGCACCGCGCGTTCGAGCACGGCGCAGAGGGTTGACTCGGCGACCAAGGCGACGCCACGACAGGCGACGGAGTTCGACCTCACGAACTTCATGACGTCCTTCCAGCCTGGACTCGTCAGCGAAGCCCGATCGCCTGGTCGTGCGCGTGTCGTGGCATCTGCAGCCGCACCATCGGCAGGAGTCCAAGATGAGATGCACCGTCTGCGCCAGGAAGTGGAAAGTCTGCGTAGCCAAGTTGCTGGCGTGCGTCAGTCGCTGGCCGTGCTCACCGATCCGAACGACGAAGGCGAGCTTCCAGCTGACAGCGTCCGTCAACTGTCAAGCGCCAGTTTTCCTGAACAAGCGAAGAAGGCCAAGGGCGACTACCACCCTCCACAAGCGCACGTGCTGGCGGCGACTCGCATGTTCAAGGGGCTCACTCCGACTGAAGGTAAGCCCGTGTCTCCCATGTCGTTTGTGCTAGGCTTGCGTGAGGCGGAGTGCGTGGGGTTCAAGACAAGTCCGGCCGTGCTGATGGCGATTTTCTCCGGTCGACTTGGGTCACGAGGGCTGACGATTCTTCACTTCCGTGAGGAGAACGAACAAGAAGCGCTGGAGACCGGGTCGTCCAACTGCAACTTCGCGTCGGACTTCAACCCGTCGGCCACTCTTCCGACGGCGGCCACCAGCTGTAGCGCGTACGACGACATCCTCGACGGGATCCACGGACTGACCAGGATGGGCGAGGTGATGTGGCATGATCACATGCTTCTGGTCACGGAGCGGCTCCGCGTGTTCGTCTCGAAGAACAAGTCCGCAGACCCCGCCGGTCAGCCATGTCGCGTGAAGCTCGTCCTCCTCTACGTGAACAAGTGGCTCGGCACAGCGCTCGGGCACGTTCAAGTTGACAGCCCGGCTTGGTGGGGTGGCTTCAGCAAGGCCATCCTTGCAATCGACTACAAGTCGTCGGAGTGGACCATGGCGCTGGTCAACACGCTTTCGCAGGCATCTGCGGCCCCTCCACCAAGCCGGTACCCCGAACCGCGAGATCAGCCACGGAGCCGCGAAACCCAAGGGCGGCGCGAGAAGAGTGTGCCGGACGAGATCCGAGCTCTGATCCCGAGCAACCGGCGCGGCGAGGAGCCTTGCCTCCGCTTCCTCGGAGGCGTTATGTGCTCAGGCGGGAACCGCGACAGGTGGAGACACCCGAAGCGCGTCCACGGCTGGCCATCCGCGGACATTCCTCGGTGCTTGAAGGAGTGGTCCCAAGACACGTACGCGCGGCACAGAGGCTGGGACCAGGAAGCGAAGCAAGGGCGGCGCAACGGACGGAACTGATGGAGCCGAGGTGGTGACGACTCTCCGCCACTTCGGAGCGAAGACTGGGATAAGGAAGATAACACACGTTATAGCATCCCATGTTTACCCAGTGAGTCAAGTGTGTGTATCGGCGCTGCGTGGGCAGAAGGCGTGCCGGGAGGCAAGAGGGGTGGGGGCTGATCGTTCGCGCTCGGCGCGGGAAATTTCGCGGATTACACGCACTCCACCCTATGAAAACCCGGATTTGAAGCCAAATTCAAGCTCAATTTCATGCTCCCGCCGCGAACGAATTTTGACTAGCGAGACCACGCTTCAGCATCTACCACGTCAGCCTGCAACCACAGCGAATGTTGAACGTCAAGTGGCTACACATTCAACCGTACCTATCATGGCCATACAGCCTAGGGCGACTCGGACGGCCATACAGCCAGCTGCACCTAAGATGGCCATACAGCCTAGGACAGGATTAGTACCTAAGATGGCCATACAGCCTAGGTTATATTGGACTCCTGTGATGGCCATACAGCCTAGGACACATCAGTCACCTGAGATGGCCATACAGCCTAGGACAGCTCCTGCATCTGGAATGGCTATACAGCCTAGGACAGCTCCTGCACCTGGGATGGCTTCACTGCCTAGCGTAGTCGAAACGGACTCATGGGAAGAAGATATGCACCCACGCGTAGACTTCGCTGAACGCGCAACGCGCAAAATGCACGATGTATTAACTTGTACAAGGGCAACTCGGGTGACCGAAAACGCAGTCCGCCGCGTTACGGGCTTCGAAACACTACGGCGCCTATCACTGAACAAGGCTCTGGGGAAGGTCGGGCTGCGGCTTCCAACGTCGTCGTATCCTACATCCCGGCAATCGTCACGCGGCACCGAGTTCCTACTCAACAAGCCACTGCAACGCACGCTTTCCGAATTTGTCCGCCGGACACAGATGTCTCTACCGGCTCTAGCGGAACTTGTTCGCTGCCAGACGGAAACAGATTACCGTCCAAACAAGCAAATGGTTCCGGCAGTGATCGCACATGTACCAGCATTTAGAGAAACGGCAAGCTATCGCAGCGGAAGGCGTCCGCGTGGAGCTCAAGAAGGACGTGCCGCATCAATCGCATCCACCGGACAATCATGGATCGGCAACTGAGAGGGTGAACATACTGCGCAAGAACGTCCGCAAGGAGCAAGACACATGGAGGTGCCTTGTACTGGACTTGGATCTGGCCAGAAGTGTTCGTCAGCCCATTCGGGATAGTCGACAAGGCGGGTGGTGACCCGCTGACGTCCGGAAGGACAATTCATGATCTATCGTTCCCTGACGGCGCCTCGATCAACGATTTCACAGACCAGGACGCTATTCCAAGCGCCGCCTATCGACACTGTGATGCGGTCGCTTCCGAGATAATACGAACCAAGAGGGAACACCCTGATGCTGAGACCAAGGCCATGGCAGGCGATGTGACTTCCGCATTTCGAAACGTCAGTATTCACAGCCGTAGCGTTCACCACTTTGCAGGGCGCATTGAGATCGAGAATGCACTCGTCATTGAGCTTGCATGCCCATTTGGATGGACGGGTTCTCCTGGGGAATATGAAATCATTGGTGGAGCGATAGCATTTGTTCACGGCGGGCATGCCAACCAGCACAACCCGAATGGTTTCTTCAACTATCACTGGGTAGATGACCACGTCAACGTCGCTGCTGATGTCGGGTCCAACTGCGAAGACATGGAACGCTCACTTCGCTACGCTATGACGGCTATACTTGGCAGTGAGGCTGTTAATGAGGACAAATTCACGGCATGGAACACCAGTCAAAAGATCCTGGGACTGCAATTCGACACCATTGCTGAAACGGTCGCGATGCCTGCTGTCAAGATCGTTAAGGCTCGCAACTTGGTAGCATCGGCGTACCTGTAATGGGTCTGCTTAGACCCACTACTTAAGCTTACACGTGTGCGCACGTGTAGGAGGAAGCGTAGGAGTAGTTTACTTAAGTTCAGTATACTTGTATCCACAAGTATACTTAAACCTAGATAAATGAACCAAACGGAAGCTTTGGTGGTAAATGAGAACTGTATTGATTGTAAATGGGGTTTCCTCCTAAAACTGATATTTCTAATGAGAGGTTCTGCCATTGGATGGCTGGCAGAACCCCTATCTATTGAATGACTCTCATTGGTAGAAAGGTGTTACTTTCTACCAGTCATATGCCTTTTGCTAAGAATGTGGACCACCCTGTGGTGGTCACCTGAATGTATGCCTTAGTGCATGTTGCACTAAGGTGGGAGGTGAACCGAATGTGTAGCCCCGCTACACCATCCCCCCGTTAGGATTTGACGTGCCGGTCTCGACACGTCAATCCGTATTTTCTTCGGGAGAACACGTGCTCATTCCCAATGAGCACGCCAACGACGTCTTCGTCCAAGACGCCGGCCGCTTCGGCAACAGCAAGTGCTGTCGTCGCCTCCAAGGCGACGACGGCCGCTGCCTCAGCCACGACCGCTACTGGCATCGCCTCGATGGCGATGCCGACAAGCGCGGCAACAGAGAGTCGCCTCTCTGTTGCTGGATACCACTCGAGATGGCATGAGAAACATGCCATCCGAAACAAGACAGGCAAGATCATTGCTGTCGAAACCGGAGTGGGCATCTACTCTCCGGGTGGAGAGGGAGTTCCCCTCGACTACGGTAGCGAAGTCGAGGAGGGGGAACTCGAAGGAGACAAGGACATCTTGTCTCCGGGCCACACTGACCCCAATGTGGGTCTGCGTCGTCCACGCGAGGACGACCCGAACGCTTCGAGCTCGAAGCGTTCGCGCAGCGGCAGTGGAACACCGCTCGCTGCCGCTGGAGCCTTAACGACTCCGCGGGATGGAGATGACTCTGCTCCATCCGCTGTTGTTGCGGCCTCGCACACTGAGCCAGTGCGCGAGCCGTGGATGCCGTCTCAGTCTGAGATCGGCAGCCGATTCGGTGCGACCGCGCCACCGAATCTGTACGCGCTGTACTCGTGCAACGCCATCGTTGACGATGACGTCGCGAAGCGAGTACACTTTGATCCGTTAACGAATCAAAGGCGCGACTACTACATCGGGCTCTTCCATGAGCTCCGATGGTTTGCGAGTAAGAAGACTTCTCGCAGAAGCAAAGTGCCCGAGTGGCAGGCACTTTGTCAAAGTTGGAGTGCCTTTGTTGAAAACTTCAACAAGAACCCCGCTGGCTATCGCGACCGGATTAGCCAGGCGCGGGAGCGCTACGAGAAATTCTCGAAGCGTGGTAAACTTGAACGACTGCACCATGGTGCAGTCGGTATTGGACTTCCTTGTGCAGTGCCTTATGACACTGCTTGTGAGTACTGCTACCCCGGAGCAGTACGCATCACCGAACGGGACGTCAACGGGTACACGTCCATGTGTGTACCTGACGACCTCAAGACCCTGCGCGCCAGTTTTCAGGCGCAGGCGTCTTCTAGTGCTGCGGATAATCGCAGCACTTATCCGAGTGCTGTAGGCGACTACAGCGCTCGCCCAAGTTTTACGCCCTTCGGCGGAGGTGGTGGTGGTGGCCTTCGTACGCCGTCACCATTTCCGGAATGTCCTCCATCAGGACATTCCGTGATTCCCACGTATCGTGTTGGGGAGGAAATCCTCTCCAACGAATACGAAAATGAACCGGACCTTGGGTCTGGTTCCGATGACCAACAATTCGCTGGACGATCCAGCGAGTTGCCCCGCGTGCGTCTCGCAACGGGGGTGGGGGGGGGCGGGTAGACGCCCCGGGTTTGGTCAACCAAACTTTGAGTCTCGCTTGGAGGCTGTTGAGCGTCTCCAAGCGTCGCAGTTCGCTGCTCTGCGTCAGGAGCTGAGCTTGTTGAAGGCTCAGCTCGCGGAGGTTGCGCAGACGACCTCGAACGTAAAGGTCGAGGTCGGGACGAGGCTCTCTGTCGTCTCGAAGCGCGTCGCCGCGCTCGAGAGCGCTTTGGCGAGTCACCCGACGTAGGTGACTCGTGCTGCACGTACGATTTCAGTCGCCCAACGTAAAACGTTGGGTGCAAGCGCATGCTGGACGGTATGTCCAGTGTGTACGCGTTGCCATGCTTCGCCAACACGGTGAATGGCCCAATGAAGCGCGGAGCAAGCTTGCTTGCTCCGAAATCGGAAACTGCATGTTTAGCTAGGTTCTGCGTAGCTAACAGAACTAATGAACCAACTTTGAATTCATTTGTGTTTCCCCTGCCGGTGTTATCGGCATTCAGCTTCTGTCGATCGACAGAAGCTGCTATTGCATCTTGGACAAACCGAATTACGGCTTGTCGACGCTGGACAAAGTCCATTGCATCCGAGCTGAACCCCTGGTTCAGTTCGTGCTCCTTGTTCGCAGCAGGCCCGGCCTGCGCGTGATGTTCGTTGTTGTTTAAAGTGTCTACGCCCGTCGTAGACACTGTGTTGTTGTCGCCAAGACTGCGCGCAGTACGTGCGTGAGTCGTCACAGCTGATACATTGCTTGTATCAGCGTGCTTATCCGGTTGTTTTGAATTAACCGGATATCCTCCCCCACTTAAGGAAGGAGCTACCGCACCGAGTACGCTCGGTACGCGTGGGTGCCTCATGGCATTCACGTAGAACGGTGTGTGTCCTGTCGAGACATGCACCGAGTTGTTGATGGCGAACTCCGCCATCGGCAAGCAGTCGCTCCATTGATGGAACGAGTGCGCGTAGCTCATCATGGTGTCAACCAGCACGCGGTTGACACGCTCTGTTTGTCCGTCGGTCTGCGGGTGATCCGCAGTCGACATGGACAACTGCGTCCCAAGAAGTGTAAACACTTCTTGCCAGAATCGCGCTGTAAAGCGCGGATCCCGATCCGACACGATGTCGAGTGGCATACCATGGTGTCTAAACACCATGTCGACAAACAGACATGCCGTCTGTTTGGCTGTCACCTCGGCTGGTACTGCAGCAAGATGCACCATCTTGCTGAAGCGGTCAACAAAGACCACAATACCAGTCCTCCGCTTGTTGTCTTGCGGAAGACCAAAAACAAAGTCCATTGAAATGGACTGCCAGCACTCCGACGGGGTCGGTAGTGATTGAAGCGGAGCCTGCGAGTTGGGCGCAGGCTTCACGCGCTGGCATACCTCGCAAGCACGAACGTACTTGCGTACCCACTTGTACTGGTGACTCCAATAGAAGTCACGCGTGAGAAGCAAATATGTCTTCTCACGGCCAGGGTGTCCCGATGTCGGGGCATCGTGGTACTCGTACGTGATCTTGAGCTTCAGCTCATGATCATCCGGCACGACAATGCGATCTGCGTTGTCGTCGACTGCGCTGTAAAGCAGCAGACCATTGTGTACACGATAACGGTGTACACGGGCACGAAGGTGTTTGGCCAGCTTCTGACGAGACTTGTCAGAAGGTGTGGAGAAGTACTCCACCAATTGCTTCGCATCCGCATCATGTGCGTATGCGGCCTTCACTTCGTCCAGCAAGGACGACGAGGGTGTAGTCGTCCTGACGACGCCAACTGCGTTGGCGTCGGCCTCTTGCACCGCATAATCTGGTCGACGCGAAAGCGCGTCGGCCACGACATTCAACCTTCCAGGTTTGTACTCAACCTGGAAGTTGTATTCAGCAAAGAATGACAGCCACCGTGCCATTCTTTGTGATATGTGCGGCGACTTGATCGCCGTACGCAACGATGCGTGGTCGGTGTAGACCACGAATGGTCTACTCCCAAGTAGATACACTCGAAACTTTGCGAGTGCATACTTCATGGCAAGGAGTTCCTTGTCATGTACCGGGTAATTGCGCTCAGCTGGCTTCAGCTGACGCGATTGGTAGTAAACCACACGATCACGACCTTCGTGATCGAGTTGCATCAGTGCGCATCCGATCGCGAAATCGGATGCATCGCACACCACGTGGAATGGGCGATCTTGGTCGGCCACCGCCAAGATCGGCGCCTCAGTCAAGCCCTGCTTGACTGCTTCGAAGGCCTGCTGACAATCAGCAGTCCATTCCCATGCAGCCTCTTTCTTTAAGAGCTGCGACAGCGGGCGAATCTTGCCCGCGTAGTTGCTCACGTACTTGCACAAGTACGTGGCGAGTCCAAGGAACTGCCGCAGTTCCTTTACGTTTGAAGGCGTAGGCCATTCATTGATCACTCTGACCTTTCCTGGGTCAGGGCGTACGCCGTTCTTCCCCACGAGACACCCAAGTACGGGTATCTCGGTCGCCCCGAAGATACACTTCTTCAGGTTCGCGTAGAGCTTGTGCTTTCGCATGAGCTCAAGCAACTTGCGGAGATGCTCTGTATGCATCTCCACATCCGATTTCCCATTCACAGCCCGGCTGTGAATGAACACGTCGTCGAAATAGCTCGGTGCGAAGTCGCGCACCGAGCGCAACAAGTGCGTGACGCACCTGTTGAACGTCGCTGGGGCGTTCTTCAGCCCCTGCGGCATCACGAGCCACTCCCAGAGCATGCCGCTCGGAGTGCTTACCGCCGTGAGAGGGATATCACTCTCACGCATGAGGATCTGATAGAACCCGTCTCTCAGATCCAGAGTACTGAAGATAGTACTCGAGGTCATCGAATCGATGATCACATCTTTTCGAGGTATCGGCGTTTGCGCCGGTACCGTCGCATCGTTCAGCTTGTTGTACGCATGAACGATGCGCCACCCGCCCTGTGGTTTCTTCACACAGAACGTAGGCGCGCTGTGCGGGGACTTCGATTCCCGCACTTGTCCTGCATTGCGACGACTTTCAAAGAAGTCGTCGATTGCCTTGACTTGCTCACGCGGCAGTGGCCACTGTCGCGTGACGCAGTACTTCGTTCCCGGCACGAGATCAATCTCGTGCTGAACACCCTTATCCTGCGGTAACTCCGCAGGAATGTCGTCCGGGAGTACATCCTTGTACTCACGCAAGACCTTGTAAAAGGGGCTCGCCTTGAGTGAGTCCCAGCCTTGCTCGTCGAAGCGTTCCTTCTTCGACTTCGCGCTGAGGGCGTCCACGCCCTCAGAGATGAGCTGATTCAGCTCTTCTGCTTCACACGTCATCCTCTCGACGTCCGAGAGGATGCAGATCTGCTCGATGCGTCCATCGTGCAGTTCGCGAGCGAAACGCTTCCAGCTTGTGACTGGGAGCGACATCAACTCCGACGCTAACGTCGGAGGATTATTTAGCCTCATCTTCTTGTATTGGAGACCAATACTCGTACGCGTCAAGACATTCAATGTCTCGACGGTCGTCTCCAACTCCTGTGTCTGCCCGGCAGACACTGCTTGTAGCGTCTCGGTCCCTGACCGAGACTTGCGCAGCTTTTCTTGCTTGCGCCGTTCACTTCTCGTGCGGAGCCCGGCTCCGCGAGTTTCTTCTTGTCCAGGCCCGGCCGTGGACAGTTGTTCCTTGTATTCGCCGGCGGGTTCTACCCGCGGGCGCACGCGTTCAAGCCCGGCTTGATCGCGCACCGCTTCGTCGTGCAGCCCGGCTGCACGCGAGCTCGCAAGCATTTCCGGTGCGGGACGTTTGCAACCGTCCGCACTGCTTGCAGCGTCGGCTCCCAGAGCCGACGCGCCTTCTTTACCTCGACGCCTAACGGCGGAGTGTCTTTCGACCAATTGTGTGTCGACATTACCTGTCGACACTACCGCGTCGCCCCGGACGCTTCGAGACCCTCTCGAATCGGATTGAACCAGGCCCTGCTGATTCGGTCCACATCTTCTCCCAACGACTCTCGCAGTCGTTGGAGACAGCCGCATTCCGCGCTGTCTCTGATGGAGGGCCGCATGCACCACGTGGTGCATGTGCTGCGCCGACAGGGCCATCGCTCTCTGTCGCGCTGCTGCTGCTCCCGAAGCGCACGATCGTGCGCTTCGTCCAGTCGATCACCGGATCATGCCGTGCAAGCCACGGCATGCCCAACACCATATCGAACTTATCGTCCAGTTCGAGGACGATAAGCTCGTCGACGAACTCCTTCTCTTGGTAAGAGAAGCGTACGCGTACGATACGCTTCTCGGTTCTAACAACGACACCCGTTGCTAGCCTCACTTCCAATAGACTTCGAGGTGTTTCCACTTCCTCGAAGTCAAGCCTTGGAAGGCTCTGCAGTCGAACAAAGTTGTTCGACGCTCCACAGTCCACTAGAGCACGAAGAGACTTCTCTCTCTTCGAGCTTACCTTCAGGATGACAAGGTTCGGCTTGTCATCTTGCTTCTTGCAGTGAGATTGACTCTCACTGGGGGCAGCGATCTTCATTGCAGCGTGTCCGATGTCGACACGCTCGATCGCATCACCAGCAGGGCGCCCCGCGCCTGCTGGTCCCTTTAGTTTTTTGATTGCCCGTGGCGATACCCAGTATCGCCACGACGGCTCCTCGCCGCGTGCACAGGTGCTGTGCACTCGCGGGCATAGTGACCGATGTTTCCGCAGCGGAAACAACGCACATTCGTTGATCCACGACGCTGCTGGTTCCCAGCAGCGGTCGCACTCGAGAGGTCCATTGGTTCGGGACCTCCCGACGGCCTTACCACCGGTCGTGGCATTTGCCGTGGGGCGTTCACATGCAGTTTAGCCTGCCGCAGGCTAAACTCTTCTTGCATTGCAAGCGCAATTGCAGCCTCGAGAGTATTTGGATACTCTCGGAAGAGATAGGTCTTCACAGGCCCATCTCTAAGGCCCTTCATGAACGTGACGACCTTTGTCGCCTCGTCAATCGGGTTGGTCACGATGTTCGAGACCAAGTACCGTGCTCTTTGGGCGTAAGCATGCACGTCATGCTTGCCCTGTTGCAGATCGAGGAACTCCGCCCTCGATCGGAACTCGTTTTGCGGGGGCTCAAACGCTAGTTTGAGCTCCTCCTTGAACTCTTCGTACGTGCTAAAGCACGTAGGATCTGTGAGTCGGCGTCCGTACGCCCAACTCCTCGCTCGTCCGCCAAGACATGACATGGCGAACGCAACCTTCGACAACGGGTCGACGATACGTCGAGCCGTAATGGCAGTGTCGACCTCGACAAGCCAACGGAGGAGAGGTTCGCCCTCTCTTCCAACGTAGCTGCTTACGTGGAGTTTCAATGACTCCACGCGCGGTGTGGCCGATGGCGACACCGAAGTTCGAGCAGCGGTTTCACGCTGTTCCTTCACGATGAAACCCAGAGCAACACCGTGTTGCTCCGTCGGTGATAGCGTTCGCAACATCGTTGCTACCGCCGCTTCCCCAATGACTGTTGACAGTCGTTGGAGGGCCTCCCACTCTGGTTCCGACAGGTGGGGGCAGTCTGCACGCGCAACATGCGTTGCAGACGTGTTTGGGCTACCCACGGACATGTTACTGTCCGAGGGCAGGTTCTCAGCCCCGCGTTCGTATTCCATACGAACGTGTTAGTCGGTCGTTGGACGGACTACAAAGTGCTACCAGGTGTAATGGGTCTGCTTAGACCCACTACTTAAGCTTACACGTGTGCGCACGTGTAGGAGGAAGCGTAGGAGTAGTTTACTTAAGTTCAGTATACTTGTATCCACAAGTATACTTAAACCTAGATAAATGAACCAAACGGAAGCTTTGGTGGTAAATGAGAACTGTATTGATTGTAAATGGGGTTTCCTCCTAAAACTGATATTTCTAATGAGAGGTTCTGCCATTGGATGGCTGGCAGAACCCCTATCTATTGAATGACTCTCATTGGTAGAAAGGTGTTACTTTCTACCAGTCATATGCCTTTTGCTAAGAATGTGGACCACCCTGTGGTGGTCACCTGAATGTATGCCTTAGTGCATGTTGCACTAAGGTGGGAGGTGAACCGAATGTGTAGCCCCGCTACAGTACCACTCGAGTGTACTCTCGCGGAAACAGTATCGCTCTATCATGGGAGGCTTGCGTCACGTCGCAACATGCATCAGGGCAGCGCGCCCATTTCTCCAGCGCCTACGGCTTCGGGAGATTAACCTTCACAGGTTTCGACATGTTACGGTATGCGACTCCATGAAACAAGATCTGCTCTGGTGGTGGCAGATTCTTCACTCCCCGCTCCTGAATGGCGTCGCCCTTGAGTACTTTAACAGTCTCCCGGAGCCCGACGTGGTCGTCGAGATGGACGCATGCGACCACGGACTGTGTGCCCTCGATACGAAGACCAAAATTGCGCTGACTTACCGGTTTTCATCCCATGAGCTCCGGCTTATTGAGCGCTTCAAGACCGGGGAAGCCAATGGTTTTAACATCAATTTCCGGGAATTGCTCTCCTGCGCATTCGCTACCCACGAATGGGGTCCGCGGTGGTCCGAGTGTGCCGCTGACGGACGTCGCCCCCTCCACATACACTTCCGTATCGACAATACATCGGCGGTGGCCTGGCAAAATCGCCTCGCGTCACGTAACACTCGTGCCCAAGACATTATCAGGCTCCTGGGATACTGGGAGAGCTCTCTCAACCTCCGTTTCTCGGCTTCCCATATCGCTGGGGTCGATAACACCCGCGCAGACGCCGGTTCACGCATCGCCGCTCACCCGTCTTACGCCATCAAATTCAAAGAGCTAACTCGTGGTTGGACGCAGGTATCCCCGACGATAGACGTCCACGAACTGTCAGTGCTCTGGCGCAATATCTCCGCGAGCATTCCGTTGCCAACTCCACCTTCACCAAGTACTCTGCTGCGATGACAAAGTGGACGGCGTGGACATCGCGTCGGGGAATTCAGCCATGGCTTTCGGGTGTCACCGACGATGACCGCATTCACGTACTCTCTGAATTCATCGTGCACGGGTTTCAATATGGATTTGGTGCTGGCGGCCCGCTACGTGGATCATCGATCCTCAACACGCTACAAGGCGTCCGTCACTTCTTCGCTGCGGCCGGAAGGGTTCTTCCGATTGCACACCCACACGTCCGCATGCTTCTGAAAGGGATATGCCGGCTTGACACACCTCTGCGACACAAGGCTCCAGTTTCCGTTCGGATACTCGAAACCTGCTTCCATACTCTCCGGTTCGATGATCCCTTCGATCAAGCCATCTGGGGGGTCGTGTGTTTGGCATTATTTTTCCTCCTGAGACGCTCGGAAATTGTCTCCATCAGCGGAAACTCGTTCAAGTGGTTCGTGCTTAGAGCTGAGGACCTGGTTGTCCTGGACAAGGCGGGGGAACCGACACTATCGGCGACTGAAGCGCAATCGGTACACATGCGGCTTCGCGGTTCCAAGACCAATCAGTGCGGGCATGCAACAGCTAGAATGCTGTATCGTTCAGGCCACGCATTCATGTGCCCTGTCTTCGGTGCTCTTCTCCTTCTACAATCAACACAAAACCTTCCTCCCGGTTTACCAGCGGCAATGTACCTGGGACGCACCGGGCATCCGGCGTGTATTTCAACGGCACACCTGTCGAGCGCGATCAAGAAGGCCGCTGTACTAAATGGTGAGGATCCAAGGAACTTCAGCCCGCACTCCTTCCGTGCAGGGGGTGCAACGCACATGTATCAGGCAGGAGTGAATGCCATGACGATTCAATTTCACGGCCGGTGGGTTTCAGACACCTTCAAGACCTACACCAACCTCTGCGCGGAATCCGTCACTTGCCTCGCTGCTAACATGATCACCGGCTCCAAGGATGATTCAACTCTTCACTAGTGGGCATATGCTGCATGACCTACAATGGGGGCAATGGGGACTCCGCTCCCCTCGTCCCTTTTTGGATGAGCGGATGGTCATGCACATATGCCCATTAATGAACTACGATGTTTTACACCCTAAAGTTGTGGAAAGGAGAGTTACGATTGTTCAGGTCGTCAAGAACCGAAGCAGAGGCGCGCATCGTATTACGCTTGCGCTTTGTTAGCCTCCCTGTGGACGAGAACACAGCGTCGGCTGCCGTGAGTTTGACCTTCTTCTTGTCGGTAGCTTTAGTCACTTGGTCTTCGCCCATCTTGGCTACATTTGGCGTATCATCACACAGTGCATCCATCTCATTTTCGGCCAATCACCGGCGCCATTCCGTCCTCTCCCCTCTTAGCCACAATCCGCCAGGAAGCGGGAACCACGTGGAACTTCAGTCTCGGCGCGTCTCGACCGACCCAGTCGGCACCTCTCATCGACTACAACGCGTGTGAGCGTGAGCAGCAGTCTCGAGCTTCTCCATCCACGTCGGAAGTGCCGCCAACGCCCGCGAATTGACGTCAGGACGCGCTCCTAAAACGGCCAAGGTTAAACCACAGCTCTTATTTCCAGCATGTTCGGACGCTTCTTCAAGAATAAGGAGGACGGCAAGAGCGGCCCTCCTGGCCATCAACGCCAGAACGGCCAGACCGACGAGCCTCCAGTGGGCGGAGGCTTCTTCAATTTGCCGCCCCCAGTCTCCAAGCCTTACGGCGGCCAAAATGCAGCTCCAACCAACCCACCACCAGCTGGAGCTGCAGGCTTTCCGCCTCCTGCTTACGGCAGCTCCACGTCACAGGACAGCAGCTCTACAGTTGGAGGGGGAGCTCCTGCCGACATGTTCGGCGGCATGTCAGTGAAAGCTCCCCCCGCTGCTAGCGGCAATGGAGGGAGGTTCCAGCCTCCGTCGCAGTATGGAGGAGGCTATGGAGGTGCCCCACCAGCGGCAAAACCCAGTGGCAGCTTGTTTAGTGGACTGGATGTGGCTCCAAGTGGCCCTGCACCTATGGCACCACCTGCACACGACGAAGGTTTGACGTATGAGCAACGGAAGCCCACGAGGAGCTCCGGGTCGTTTAATTACCTTGATGTGGCAGGCTCGAAGGACAACTTGGGCGCGTCGCAGTTCTCCCGAACGAGTGGCACTAGCAGCACGGGGACGACCACGTCCCGCTCGAGCTCCAAGGTTGGGAAGAAGAAGAAGAAGAAAACATTCCGCCCAGGCTTCGGACGGCAGCTCTCAGATGAATCCGCTGCGGCGCTGCAGCGTGGAGATTTGAAGGAGGACGAGGTTCTGCAACAGACACGGGAGGGGCGTCGCATGTCGGACCGCTCGGACAGCTCGCGCAGTTCGCGTAGCGTGACGGGTCCTACAGACCTGGCACATTTGTTACCGCCCGTGAAGTCGGGCTCAGTTTTGAAAGGACTGACGGTTCACAAGGGGAGCACGCCTTCTGGCGGTGGCGTTCTCGCTGGCCTGACCGTTCACTCGTCGGTCTCGCCTTCTCCTTCGCCAGCGAAGGTGTTGGGAACTACGGATTCGGAATCTGGTGGAAATGGGGTGCTGTCAGGACTGAGTATTCGTGGCACGCCGCACAGTGCTCGCGATTATGACTCGAATGAAGCTCCGGAGGACATTCCCGTGGAGGAACCCCCTGCCCCTGAGGTGTACGAAAAGCCTGCTCCACCAGTGCCGGCAGCTCCCCCCACTCCAGAGGACCGACTATTCAACACTCTTCATGACTTTCATGAGAGTGCTATCAGCTTCCGGCAGCTCACTGTGAAGCAAAACGAGGAGGAGAACCGGCTTCTAGAACGCAAGGCGCAACTTGCCAACCAGCTGACGCAGTACGAACTGGACTTGCGTGACGTTGAAGCCCAGCAACACCACGCGTGCGAAGTCGAGGATTTTGAGAAAGCCGATGCGCTCAATGCCACTATTAACAGCGTGCGGCATTGCATCACGCTTACCGAAAGCGACGTTCGCAAAGTGGACAGCGAACTTGTAGCCTTTGTGAAAGCCAAGGAGAAGGCGTTTGCGAACCAGCTGAAAAGCACTCGCGGTACGTTACGTGAGCTGGAGAAATTCCGTGAGGATCAGGAGTCTGAACGGACGGGCGTGCGCAATGAGTACAAACTGTACGAAGCAAACCAGACGGAGCAGTTGCAGTTTGAAGCAGAACGCATTGATACGGAAATGCACCATGTGTCAGTAAGCCTGGAGAATGTCGTTGCTGAGAAGTCTGAGATTGAGGCGACCATTGAGGGTCAGTGCAGCTCTGAATTCGCTGTCCAGACACAGCTAATTGAGGAAAAGAAGGCTGTGGAGGAGGAAGTCCGCGAGTTAGAGCGCAAGCTGAAAGAGAAGCTGGAGCGCGTGCAAGAAATCCAGTCGTCGATTGACATAGCTCAACGCGACATCGACACGGTTCGTGGGCGTTACTCTCGTCAGCTTAAGCGAATCGCCGATCGCGAAGAAGGCATCAAGAAGACTAAGGCCGAGGTGGAGTCGGATGGAGAACATCTCGAGCAACAGCGTCATCAGTACCAGGAACAGCTGAAGCAGTATGCGGACGACATTTTTATTATCGGCAAGCGCATCGGCGCAGTTAAGAAGGAGATGCGTGCGGCAGCCTTGCTGGCGAACGTTTTGGAGGTGCAGGAGACTCGCCGCGAGCAGTCCATGATCCGCAAGAAACAGCAAACGGCGGAGCTGAGCTCACTGAACGACGCTGCTGCAGTCGCTGAACAGAGCTTTACTATGCTGAGCAACCAGCACGAAGAGTTGGAGAAGTCTTTGTCTATCCACCGGAATGCCATTGCGTCAGCGGAGGCCATGATCCCTCGGTTGGAGCAGGAAAAAAAGGCGTCTGCTGCGCAGCGCAACTTTAAGGAAGCGGCGCGGATTTCCAAGGATATTAAGGCATTGGAAAAGGATCGTTCGACCGCCGAGGAGATGGTTGAGGTAGTGGAGATGGAGCTGCAAGACTTGAAGGAGCGTATTGACAAGCGTGAGGTTGAGTATGAAGAGAAGAAGAAGGAGCTGAAGGAGATGGAGAAGCATCTGGAACTGGGAACTCTGCAGGAGCTGTGGAAGGAAGCGAAGCATCTGCGAACCGCCTTGCGGAAGATTGAGAGATGCAAGAGCGAGGGCGATGCTGCAGATGATGGTATCGACTTCAGATCGTCTGCTATGCTACTGGTCCAGGCCGAATACGACGCGTGCATGGTACAGGTGGAAACGTTTGAGAAGAAGTATGATGTGACTGACCCCGCAAAGGATGAAGAAGTGGAGGAGGACGACGATGACGACGAATCCATTGATGGTGACGAGAACGAGGGAAGTGAGCATATCTCAGTCGCGCGTTCAAGTTTAGCGGGGAAAATGACTGACCTCGAATCGTCGGATGTCGATGCTGAGACCCTCGAGGACGGGAGCTCTGCGCTGGAGGAGATTGCCGCTCAATTAGCCGAGTTGGAGGCGCAGATCGAGAAGGCTACAGAAAACGAGAATTACGAGCTAGCAGCGAAGCTTGATGAGAAGATCGAAACCCTGAAGCAGCGCGAGCAGGCCATTGAAGCCTCGATTTCTCAGGAAGCGTCTGATGATATCCATGAAAGTGGTTCTTCGGAGGATGCTGTGGAAGAGTCAAACAGCCGCGAATATTACGCAGAGGAGGAAGGTGAAGCCGAGTTGGAATACGTTCACGAGGAAATGGTTAGCCCCGTGAGCGCCGTGCGAAGCCACGACGACCTAGCCCAGTCCTTGGAGACAATTCAGCTGCGAACGGTGATGCTTGAAAAACAGATCGAATTGGCGACTGAAAATGAGGACTATGACACGGCTGCAGCCTACGATGAGGAGCTGCAATCACTGCGAGAAGAGGAGAAGAGCATCCGTGCTCAGCTCGGCTCTGGTAGTGGAAGCAGTGGCGTGACGGCTTCGAGCATGTTCGGAGGACTTGATGTGAAGACATCCGCTGAGGTTGATGACAGCCACGCTTCGCACGGATCGGACCAGGAGTCACCCAAGGAGCAAGTTGCTGAGCAAGCAATGAGCAGTTCCCTTTTCGGTGGACTCCATATGAGTAGTGGTCCAGCTGCCGCATCTGAGAGTTCAACGGACGTCCCGACCACGGAGCCGGATGTCGAAGCCGAGGATGGAGTCACCGAAGGAACAGCCGCCCCCGCTAAGGAGGAGACCGCGTCGCCCACATCTTCCGACATGAAGGATTCCTTCTTCGGAACCCCCGAGGTGTCTGACAACGGCGCTAGTCTGATGGCGCCCTCTGCGTCTGGATCGCTCTTTGGTGGGTTGCAGATGAGTGGCAACTTCCAAGTCAGCACGTCCTCCTTTTCTTCACCAGAAAAGGTAGCAGAAGAGAGCGAAGATGACGAGCAAACGACATCTACCGATCATGCTCCTGTCGACAGTGGAAGCATGTTTAATGGACTGCAGTTGAGTTCGAGTGCGGTCGACCTATCGGATGCTGCACTGACAGAACCTGCTCAGGTTTCGACCGAGGCCCCCGCTGACATGTTTGGCGGCTTGAATCTGAGTAGCAGCGCAGTTGCAGCGGAGACTGTTTCGACGGAGGCCCCCGCTGACATGTTCGGTGGTCTCAGCTTGAGCAGCAGTGCGGTGGGCGACCCAACTGCTTCCGTGGAGCCAGAGGCTCCTGCTGATATGTTTGGTGGTCTCAATTTGAGTAGCAGTGCAGTTGCCGAGACAGCAGCTGCACCAGCCGCCCCTGTTGACATGTTTGGCGGCTTACAGCTCAGTAGTAGTGCAGTAGCGGCTGCACCGGTCGAGGACGAAGCGGACACTGCGTCGCCTTCGGAGGCATCCGATTCTTCTGCGAAGAGCGGGGGCGATACTCGCATGTCGATCCACGAGCTGTCGGAACACAGCGAAATTGCCGCTTCGGATGCGGCGGCCTCAGCAGAGACAACAGTCGTAACCACGACGAGCGTCACGAAGCTTTCGGATGGCGAGGCAGAAACGGGAACTGAGCAGGACGCGACGCAACCGTAGACGCGTTGTATGTACATGTTGCAGTCGTCTTGCACCTGGGGGGATGCAGGCGCGAAACGCGGTAGACAAACAGCGCGTGGTGTATCGTATCTGTGCCAGTGTAGACTCGTGCCTTTCAACGAGCATGAAGCTGGAGGGAAGCGACAATAAATGAGGACAATAGGAGTTGCATGCCGATGCCGGTGGTGGATCTCACAGCCCAACGTTGCGCTCTGCAGATATCTGCGTCGAAGCCGTTCCAAAAACTGCTCACTGCTTCTCTAGCCGTTACCTTGTGACCGGGCACATCGATTGATCGCAGACAGCCATGGGCGGAATGGGCCGCAAGAAGCTCGGCGTCGTGAGTCTGGCGCTCATCACGTACTTTAACGTGAGCGGCGGGCCGTGGGGGTCGGAGCCCATCGTGGCGGCCTGCGGACCGTTCGTCGGCATCATGGCGACGCTCGTGTTCCCGTTCATCTGGTGTCTGCCGCTGGCCTTGTCGTTCGCGGAGCTTTTCTCGGCCTTCCCGACCGACTCGAGCTTCTGTACGTGGGTGGGCAAGGCGTTCGGTCGGCGCATGGGGTTCCAGGTCGGCTACTGGTCGTGGGTGGCCGGCGTCATTGACAACGCCATCTACCCGTGTCTTATGGTGGACTCGGTCTACGCGGTGCTGTCGGGGCCGCACGAGCTGCACTCGTTCATGGTTCCGACGTGGATGTATCTCGTCCGAGTGACCGTAGCGACCGTGTTCATGCTGCCGACGATTTTCAGCATCGACGCAGTCGGCCGCTTCCTGCTAGTGCTGGGGCTTGCGATGGTCGCTCCGTTCGTCGTGCTGGTCGTGGTGAGTGCGCCCCAGATCAATACAGCCAACTGGTTCATCGTCAGCGCTTCTCCGCAGTGGAGTCAACTCGTGAGCGTGCTGTACTGGAGCTACAGCGGCTTCGATGCAGCCGGAGCGTACGCAAGCGAGATCGACTCTCCGCGACAGACGTACCCGCGGGCCATGATGCTGACTGTCGGGTTGGTTGCGCTAACGTACTCCGTGCCATTCCTCGCAGCCTCAGGCGTCAACAAGCCGTCGTACAGCCTCTGGAGAGATGGCTACTACCCGATGATCGCCGAGAAGATCTCCGGTCCCGGGTTGCGTACGTGGTTCCTCGGCTGTGCGCTGCTCGGCAACCTCGGCGTGTACATCGCCAAGATGACCAAGAACGGCTTCCTGCTCGCCGGCATGGCCGACCTGGGCCTCGCTCCCAACTACTTCATCAAGTACGTGCTCGTCACTGCCTCGCCTCCCTTGTACTTGGCTCTGATTCACTTACTGTCCCGGCAGACGTACAGCATCGAACGGAGTTCCTCGTCGCGCCATCTTGCTGTCGTACGGCATTATCGTCTTCATGGCGCTCTTCGACTTCAACGTCATCCTAGGAGTCGACAACTTCCTGTCCTCATTGGCGTGCGTCACGGAGCTCTGCGCCGTTGTGCGGTTACGGTTCACCATGCCGACGCTCGTTCGTCCGTACAAGGTCAACATCTCGGACCACGGACTGCTCCTGGTCATGGCACTCCCGTTCTCGATCGGGTCCTTCGTCATGCTCAACGAGCTCACCAAGTCGACGCTCAGCTTGATGCTCAACGTCATCGCACTCAGCAGCGGGATAGTTTGTCAGCAGTTCCTTCGCAAACCCTCGGCTTCGGTCTATACGCCGCTTGCTGCGGCCATCCAGCTCGAGTTGGGCACGCCAGCTCCAGGCGGCACTTTTGGCCTTGTCACGCCTGCCTCGCCGAGTGTGTTGGAACAGGAAATTCAGCACAAATGCGTGTAGTCATCCGCAGCCCCATTATCCCCCATACATTGCACGAGAAAACTACGACGCTTGTAGTTGATGATACTGGGCTTTATTACGCAATAAACAACGTGGACTGCCACCATACGCGCTCTTGTGATAGGTACTTGGTCGCTGGACCCTTGTGCTGAGGTCTACTTACACGTCTACGAGCAAGACCCCAAGCGCCAAGCTTGTCCCGACACAAATTTGAAGACGATCGAGTGCACGCAAGGATGCCAGAGGCATAATACTTTACCGGTGGTGCAGCAACCAAACTGCACTAGCAGCACATGCAGTCGAGAGGCGAGCGCGATGCGAATCCTATTTGAGCTGAAGAAGGCAGTGCGAGACCTTGCCAAGTTGACGGGCTTTGCACTTGTGCTCGCGAGGTTCAACATGCATCGTTGCTGACGTACGCGTTTCGGCGACCTTGGGTTTAAGGACTTTGATGAACTTCCAAACGCCGGAATTCTAATACAGAATCGACAATGACATTCTAGTAAATGCTCTTCAACCAAGGTTAGAGCGGGTACCTTCTAGAACAGTCTCCGCTGGCCACCGAATGTGGGGATGAAAAGCGCGCATTCGAAACCGGTCTACCGATGCGTTACCCATCACATTTCCATCCAATCGCCGCTTTTCCTCCGACTTTCGCCCAATCCTAGTGCGCCAATTACCGGTCGTTTGACAGTATACCGGTGAACCGTCCCCCTTTTTGATCCGCAAGATCCTTTGCGCCATTCGGAAATCAACCAGCTCATTGCCAAGATGAACCCCACGCTCGCTGTCGCCGTGAAGAAGGCCGCGCGCTTTTCGCCCGCGGGCCGCCGCCTGTTTTCGTCGGGCAAGGACATTCGCTTCGGCGTGGAGGGCCGTGCGGCCATGCTCAAGGGCGCGGACCAGCTGGCCAACGCCGTGCAGGTGACGCTGGGCCCCAAGGGCCGCAACGTGGTCATTGACCAGTCGTACGGCGCGCCCAAGATCACCAAGGATGGCGTGACGGTGGCCCGCAGCGTGGACTTCAAGGACAAGTTCGAGAACATGGGCGCTCAGCTCGTGCGTTCCGTGGCCAGCAGCACGAACGACGCGGCCGGCGACGGCACCACGTCGGCCACGGTGCTGACGCGCGCCATCTTCAGCGAGGGCTGCAAGTCGGTGGCCGCCGGCATGAACCCCACGGACCTGCGCCGCGGCATCCAGATGGCCGTGGACCACGTGGTGGACGGCCTGCAGACGCTGTCGCAGGACGTGGCCGACAAGGAGAAGGTGGCCCAGGTGGCCACTATCTCGGCCAACTCGGAGACGGAGATCGGCAGCCTCATCAGCGACGCCATGGAGCGCGTGGGCAAGGAGGGCGTCATCACGGTGCAGGACGGCAAGACGCTGTTCAACGAACTTGAGGTCGTGGAAGGCATGAAATTCGACCGCGGTTTCATCTCGCCCTACTTCGTCACGGACAACAAGACGCAGGCCTGCGAGATGGAGAACCCGTACATCCTGCTGGTGGAGAAGAAGGTCTCGAGTCTGCAGGCCATCATCCCCATGCTGGAGACGGTCGTGAAGCAGCAGCGCCCGCTGCTCATCATCGCCGAGGACGTTGAGAGCGAGGCGCTGGCCGCCCTCGTCATCAACAAGATCCGCGGCGGCGTCAAGGTGTGCGCCGTCAAGGCCCCCGGCTTTGGCGACAACCGCAAGGCCAGTCTGCAGGACATGGCCGTGCTCACGGGCGCCACCGTCATCTCGGAGGACCTGGGCCACCGCCTCGAGACGGCCACGCCCGAGATGCTGGGCAGCGCCAAGAAGGTGACGATCACCAAGGACGACACGCTGCTGCTGGACGGCGCGGGTGCCCCTGAGGCCGTGGAGGAGCGCGGCAACCTGCTGCGCGCCTCGATCGACGGTACCACGTCCGAGTACGAGAAGGAGAAGCTGCAGGAGCGTCTGGCCAAGCTGAGCGGCGGCGTGGCCGTGATCAAGGTCGGCGGCGCCAGCGAGGTTGAGGTCGGCGAGAAGAAGGACCGCGTCGTGGACGCCCTGAACGCCACCCGCGCCGCTGTCGCTGAGGGCATTGTGCCCGGTGGCGGTGCCGCCCTCCTGTGGGCGTCGCGCACGCTCAACACGCTGTACGACTCTTGCGCCAACCTGGACCAGAAGGTGGGCGTGGAGATCGTAGAGCGCGCGTGCCGTGCCCCTGCCACGCAGATCGCCAAGAACGCCGGCCACGAGGGTGCCGTCGTGGTGGGCAAGCTGCTGGAGAACGACTCGCCCGAGTTCGGCTTCAACGCCCAGACTGGCGAGTACGTCAACATGGTGGACGCCGGTATCATCGACCCCACCAAGGTCGTGCGCACGGGCCTCGTGGACGCTTCCAGTGTGGCGTCGCTCATGATGACGGCCGAGGCTCTGATCGCCGACCACCCGGAGGAGGCCGGCGCCGCTGGCCCGCCCATGGGCGGAATGGGCGGCATGGGCGGTATGGGCGGCATGGGTGGCATGATGTAGACACCTCGCCAAACCGTCAGCTAGCCAGCATTTTGCCCCATGGACTCTGGAGACACCCGATCCGATGTGAAGCGTGGAGCTGTTGCGACTGAACGAAGGGACCCTGCAGCGTCGTGCATTTCTCGCGGAGTGTAAGTGTCACCGCAGCGGCTCGTTCTCATAGCGGACAGAAGAGCGTTAAGCAAAATAGAATTATTAGTTCGCAACTGCATCCTTGATGGACCATGTACGTAGCGGCAGGCCACTGCACCAATGCCTTTCAGAAGTACAGCAGGCGCTGCGTGCATTGCCTTGATGAACCGTGCGCAATGGCATTGCTGATGACGGACTGCAGGAATGGCAACTGCCTCAAATCAGGCGCAGGAAGGTAATCACCAAGCAGCAAAAGTATCCTGGCCAATGCCTCGTTGGTGCCTTACTCGAGCTCAGATGATGGCCCGCCTCTCTTGTCACACACTGTATCCATCCGCTGGCCTCTGCACTCATTCTCCAATCTTCTTCGCCGGCCGCAAGTCTTCTTTCCTGGCATGACACTGGACGGCGCTTCCTCGGGCGTGCGTCAGCGCAAGCCGCACGGTCCCAGCTCCAGCGGCGAACCATCATCGGCCGAGTCCCCCAAGACGGCGGCCAAGGCCGCCGTGGTTGAGGCCGAGCATGAAGAGTCCCAGGCCAAGAAGAAACTCCAGCAGGCCACGCGGTCCCTGGGGCGCACGCAGAGCTGGCACACACGGGCTGCCGACCACCTGGCCAGGAAGCGCATTTACTCCATTCTGGCAGGCGTGGCCATCGGCGTCGTGGCCGTCATCAGCTTCCAGAGTTTCTACCTGGACAAGCCGCTGCTCAGTGAAGACTCGCTGCTCAAAGTGCGCGAGATGTTTGACAACTTCAACTGGTCCGTGAACGTCCGAGAAGAGCTCCTGGCCGCCCTCGACAACCGGCCCGCGCTGCTCGGGGCGGCCGAGAGGCGGCCAGGCCTGGAGCTGTTCCAGCAGGAGCAGTTGGCGGCCTACTCGCCCGTGGTGCTGCTGCCGGGCTTCACGTCCACGGGCCTCGAGATCTGGAATGGCAGCGAGTGCAGCAAGGCCTACTTCCGCCAACGCATGTGGGGCACGTCCAGGATGCTGCAGCAATTCATGATGAACCAGAAGTGCTGGCTCGAGCACATGATGCTCAACCGCACGTCCGGAATGGACCCGGACGGGATCAAGCTGCGGGCGGCCAAGGGCCTGGAAGCGGCCGACTACTTGATCGGAGGCTTCTGGGTCTGGGGCAAGATGGTGGAGAACTTGGCCGAGATCGGCTACGACAGCAACAACCTGTACATGGCCGCCTACGACTGGAGGCTCATGCCGCATCTCCTGGAGGAGCGCGACGGGTACTTCACCAAGCTCAAGTACACGATCGAGATGGCCAAGGCGTCGTCGGGAGGCCGCAAGGTCATGCTGGTCACGCACTCGTACGCCACGCAGGTCTTCTTCCACTTCCTCAAGTGGGTGGAGAGCGACAACGGCGGCAAGGGAGGAGACCAGTGGGTCGAGAACAACGTCGAGGCGTTCGTCAACATTGCTGGCCCGACGTTGGGCGCCGTAAAGACGATCAGCGCGTTGATGTCGGGCGAGATGAAGGACACGGCCGAACTGGGCGGACTGTCCAAGTTCCTGGGCTACTTCTTCAGCGTGTCGGCCCGCACGCAGTTGGCGCGCTCATGGTCGAGCGTCTTCTCCATGCTGCCTATCGGCGGCGACCGTATCTGGGGCACTGCCGTCTCCGCTCCGGACGATGTGGTGGCAGCTTCGCCGCTGTCCACGGGCAAGAACTCCACGATAGATCCCAAGAAGGTGAAGGACCACGTTGCTCGCTTCGGCTCGAATGGCCAAGTTGTGCGCTTTGTGAATGCTACGCACGAGAACGTGACTGCTGGAGGTGTTCAAACGCTGCTGGGAGAGCTGGACCCGTACCTCGAGACGTTTGGTTCGTGGTTCAGCACCGGCATCGCCGAGAACCCGTCCCTGCCGGAGTACGACCAGTCGAAGTACTGGACGAACCCGCTAGAAACCCCTTTGCCGAAGGCACCAAGCCTGAAGGTGTTCTGCTTCTATGGTGTGGGCAAACCCGTTGAACGAGGTTACACGTATGGAGCGAACCCGCCGAATGAAGACAATGTGACTGTGAACGGCAAGCGCGTGGCGCCTTACGTGTTCAACACCGACATCGACGACTTGCCATACGTCAATAACGGTATTCGGTACACGGACGGCGATGGCACGGTGCCGCTTGTGTCTCTGGGACTCATGTGTGCCAGTGGCTGGCGGACTGACAAGTACAACCCAGGAGGTGTCGACGTGCGTGTTCGTGAGTACAGGCACAACCCTGTGTCCATGCTGTTTGACCCCCGCGGAGGACCCGAGACGGCCGACCACGTCGACATTATGGGCAACCACGCTCTTATCCGAGACGTGCTGCTCGTGGCTGCTCGTGCCTACGATCGTGTGCCAGAAAACATTACGTCTAGCATCATGGACATCGCGCAGCGCGTTGGAGAGCTGTAGTCGTGTCTTGCTTGAAAAGTGTTAGGCTAAGTCGTCTTATGGACGTCAACATGGTGACCGTCCACTTAACTACACTTACTAGCAGACATGATGGAACATCGCTAATGTGTTCAAACGGGTTCGCTGCGGCAGAGTCTTCTACTACGACCATCACCTGAGCTTGTCGTTATTCCCTACGATGAAGCCCCAGAGGAGCGATGGAAGGAATGGAAGCGCTTCACCCGCTTGCTTATCTTGAGGAGGATGGTGGCGGATGCGAACTGTGGCCCAGCAACATGCTTGCTGGCAGCACTCACCGACGATAGCGTCCACCACGGCGGTTCCGACGGTTGTTCACAGCAGGTGCGGGCGACGGAAGCAAGTGATCCGCCTGGTAGCGCGGTTGCTGCGGTGGGGGTCGCTGCATCATCTCCTGCGGCGGCGGCTGTTGTTGACCAGGAACCGGACCGTAGTTTGCCATGGGTCTACCTCCACCTCGCTGCTGGAACTCACCATGAGGTGGTCCGTACTGGTCGTGCGAATATGCAGGGTAGTTATCGCGGTGCGGAGGCTGCTGTTGCGGTGGTTGCTGCTGCTGCTGCTGGCGGTACGGCGCCTGCTGCTGAGGCGGCTCCTGATAATACGGGCCATCCTGAGGCATGCCACCACGACGCGCATTCGCATTACCGTACGGAGCAGGACCTGGACCTGCACCTGGACCTGCACCTGGACCTGGAGCCGCACCTGGTCCCGCACCTGCGCCATACCTTGAGAGAGAAGGATCATACGCACCACCAGTAGGAGGGCCTGAGCGTTGCCGCATGGGTTGTTGTTGCTGCTGCGGCGGCTGCTGTTGAAATGCTTGTTGCGGTTGCTGCTGAGGCCAGCCACCTCCAGCAGGCCCGCCTCTAGAAGGGCCTCCTTGTCCTACGAAGCGGCCGCCATCTCCACGATGACGAGGACCATCTTGCGGCCCAGCGAAATAGGCGCCCGAAGGCTGCGCGGCGTAACCCTGTTGCTCCGGCATGGAGCCCTGACGGCCTCCATAGTCATCATAGGGAGGTGCATTCGGCGCGGCGTACGGCTGCTGCTGTTGGAACTGACGCGGTTGCTGCTGTTGTGCAGGCGCCTGCAGACGCTGCGTCCCGCGGTCATACATTGGCATCGGCTGCTGTTCTTGCGGCCTAGGTGCAGTCTGCTGTCCAGGGTAATCGTAACGTGAATGCTGTTGCGAGGGGGCAGCGGCAGCGGCAGGAGGAGGACCAGATTGCTGGGGCTGGATGTCCCATTTGTTCGATCGGCCTCGACCACCACGCGGATCGCGGTCCCGGCGACGGTTGTTCCCATTCCCGCCCCAGTTCCGAGCTCCGCGCGGGTCTTGCCGTCCATTGCCGCTGCCACTGCGCGAACCACCGCCACCACTAGAGCTACGCGCAGTAGAGTGACTGGAGGTAGTAGAGTCTTGGCTGTCTCGCCGCTGCCTCAAAGGAGGGCGGCTAGGAGCAGCAGAGGATGCCTGCGGGGCCTTCTTGCCAACAGTAGATGCACCTGTTGTTTCAGCAGAAGATCGTTGGTTCTCCTCACGCCACAGCTTCTCGGCTTCCAGGACCAAACCTACAATAGCACGCTGTAACACAAACAAAACGGATCGAAAACAACACACAATCGTAAACATGAGTCAGTCATTCGTCCGCACGCAATTTCCACACATAATAAAGCAGTTGTTTGCGTCCAACGCGCTTGGAATACCCCCAGCGTACCTGTAAATTGACAACTTCCGAGTCCGTAGTCACCGATATTTCTGGGATCTTCATATTCTCGAGCGAAATCTGTTGTGCCTTGAGCGCGTTGGCACGGTCCAGAGCACAGATCTCGACAAATTGCTGCTGTGACATCTGACAGCGATTCGAGAACTCTCGGCGCTGCTCTAGGTGCTGCGTCTTGAGCGCAATGAGTCCGCGCGGGTCTGAAAATCCGTGTTGCATCTCAAGCGCCACGTGACGGGCGAACAGCTCGCTGCCCTCCTTCATCTGCATACCAACAAACTCCTGCCAACGGTACAGCATCTCCCGATCGCGAGTGCGCTGGTTGTCGCGCAGATCACGCACACCCTCGAAGACCGCGCTATCTCCCAGGACTTCGGATAGCCGTTCCAGGAGTTCATTGCCAATTTGCTTCTGTGCCTCGCCGTCTGCTACGCTATCAAATAGCAGGTGCGGGCAGCTAGGGATGAATGGCAGCGTCTGTGGAATGTGCGTAAAGTACGCAGTAGGATCGGCAGCGGGTGGTGTTGCGGATGCGGTCGCATCGGAGACAGCAACGTCCTGTTTCACGCGCTTAGCATCGCGAGTAAGACGCGGGTCTGAGGGGCCCCTCTTCACTGCACCAGTCCGGTCCACCGCGCGACCGACACTCTCCACGGCAAGAGGAGAAGGTGTGCGCGTAGGCGGCGGGTTGACTTCACCAGTCTTGTCAATGAAAGCTACGACAGGATCCACAAGTGAAACCGCTCCGCTACTCGGCACAGCTCCCAGCTGCGGCTGAAGTGTGCTCGGAATCGTCGTTGCCGCCACTGTAGCAGTAGCCTGCGTAGCGGCACTCACAGAAGCTACAGCAACCGGAGCCTGAACAGAAGCAGGAGCAGCAACAGGAAGTGCAGGGGGCGTCGTTCCTGGCTGCGGGAACTTGTCCGGCATGACCTGATGCTGCAACATACTCAGTGACAGCTTATTGTCCACGTGAGTACACACAAACCCATAGAACCTGGCCCAGACCGTGGTCTGCTCCCGTTCGGGCAGCGTCTGTAACGCCCGCACGAAGATCTTCCTGGCGTTCGAGTACTTCTTCCTCTGCACGCAGAAGTCTGCGTACTGCAGCCACAGCGCCGTGCTGCTGCCGGCCACGGGGCAGCTCACGGCTCTCTCGAAGACCTTGGTGGCCTGTTTGAACTGGCGCAGCTCCATCTCCAGAGCCGCGTACTGTCTCCAGAGCGCCACGACCGCCGTGCTGCCTCTGGCGGCGCTCTTGGGGTCACCCTGGCCTTGCACGGCTGCCACCCACGCAGCCAAAGTGTCGTCGACGGCTTTACGTGCATCTGCCACTTTTTCATACTGTTTAAATATCGAGAAATAGTGGAAATTAGTGGGAAAAAGTTAGAAAATGAGAGTGCGTCGCCACAGAGCGAGTTGGGTGCTGAATGAGGCATGCAGAGAGAGAGGATACGCAGAGGAACAAGAGAATACGCACGTTGCTGGAGTGGATCAGCGCCTTGGCGCGCGCCACGACGCTAGGGGCGTCCCACGTCGAAATGGCGTCCTCCATCGGTTGTTTGGCTCGGGACTGGAGGGGTGATACACAACTCGTACACAACAGAAAACTCGTGGGTTGTGATTGGTCAGTATGTATTGGCTTTGGGAGGGTTCTCTTCATTGCAAGTTGTAGGTCGCACAACGCAACATTCGAGGGACTTGTGCCGAATACCCTGCAGGGCGCCCGCGTCCCCCGCATAAAGGAATCAACCACTACATTTTGTAGCCCAGTTCAAACGACGATAGAGCATGTTCAAATACGGGGGAAGTGATTGAAATGCGTGAGACTTGTAGTCACTGAAAACAAAAGTCCATAGGAAGTTCTGCAGTCTTCACGCTCAATGTGCTCCACGTGACCAGCTCCAATGGGCGGCTCGCTGTGAGCTCAACGTTGGGCTCGCCTTAGCAAATACCCCGCGGCCTTGCTTGGTGGGCACCGCGCTCGCCATAGTTGGTTGGGGTGCTGTCGCGCCTGCGATCTCTGTAGCCTCGATCTCCATACCGGTACTTCCCGCCTCCATAATATCGACACCATCTGAAAAGAACGTAATCCCCAATCCCCGGATCACGAGACGTGATTCATAAGTACACATCCCTCCCATTCCGATATTTGCAAGCTCCAGCACACTACACCGAGTAAATCATGACCAAATCAACGAGTTCCCGAAATCCTACCGAGTGCAGCGAGCCTGGCTGCAACAAGAGGGCGCAGACTGACCGACTTTGCAAGGTCCACGAAGGAGGCATGCGTTGCCGAGTCCCAAGCTGCGGGAAACTCGCTCAGACTCGAGCTTTGTGCGTGAAGCATAGCGGTGGTCGGCGGTGCTCCGTGGAAGGATGCGAGAAGTTTTCGCAGTATCGCGGGTTATGCCTCGTTCACGGGGGTGGTCGACGGTGCAGCGTGCCGAACTGCCAGAAGTTCAGGCAGATTCGAGATTTGTGCAAGGCGCACGCCAAGTTGAGAATTACTGCGAAGTCGCAAGACCAAGAGTGTGGCGTGTCAAAGTTCTCCAGCTACGCGGCGAGCTTGGCTGGACCGACACGTGCACCACCAAGCAATGAGCCGTCAATGGTATCGCCGAATTGTGCCACAAACGCGCCTAGGTCAACGATCGCAACCAGTTTTACTCTGCTGGACTTCGACCTCATCGCGAAGCCGCCCGTTCGTCGGGCTCAGGAGTCGCACACAAATCCCTTGCGTTTTGCGGTGGCACACCAGTGGGAGATTTACACACGACAGCGAATGCCACTGTCCCCGTTATTCTCTCGAACGAGTGAATGCTCAGCGAGTCCATGGGCGAGTGCCGGCGAAGTCTTGAGCTCCAAGAGACTACCATTGCGTTAGCAAATTCACGAATGCACTTGGTTTTGCCATTAGCAAACTGCAACATGTATAATCGAATCGTCATCAAAGGAATATCATCAGTGATCGCTATAATGACGCTGTTTGCCATCAGAGATGGCATTATCTCTTTGCTCATTCCATCGACTTCCATTCCGACAATTGCCTGCTGAATAACGCACGACCCTCGACTAAAGCACCAAACATGCCCGCGTCCAGTACCCGTCGAAAATCATCCCGTTGTAGTGTACCAGAGTGCGAGAAGAAGGCGCAGAGTCGTCGCCTTTGCACGGCCCATGGAGGAGGCATACACTGTCGTTCGTCAAGCTGTCGAAAGCTCGCACAGAGTCGAGGTCTGTGCGTCGCACACGGAGGAGGTCGTTGTTGCACCATCGACGGTTGCGGAAAGCTATCGCAGTATCGAGGGTTGTGCCTCACTCATGGGGGAGGGGGGGGGGGGGGGTCGACGCTGCAGCGCTTTCGACTGCCAGAAGTTCCGACAGATCCGAGATCTGTGCAAATCCCACGCAAAATCCCAGTCAGTGTCTGTAGCTGCAAGGACACCAGCGACGATGGATAAGACTTGCAGCTCTGAGCCCATCATGTCCAAGTTCTCTATTAGGTTTCTGACGAATCCACTCGATCCAGCAAGCATCTAGCTACCGACACTTCCGTCAAGATTGACTCCATGCGACTGACGTCTGGTCCAAGTTCGCTATCTACTGAGCCGCTACACAACAATTGAGGATGCATAGCCACAAGACAACACAAGCCGTTATCACCGTGACGTTGATTTCCCCAGTACCTGAGTAAGTTCTTAGAAAAGTGTAGCTGAGACTCGAAAGAAACGTTATTGGAACTACAGCGTCAGATGTAAGTGTATCCTGAACTGTATTGAATTCCTCCAAACCTGGAGGTCGATTTGATGCATTAATCGCTTTTACACTCGCTTTTCGTTGAATGCTGTTAGTTATGAAGTTTGTGGTTGCCCTTTACTGTCATTTGTAACCTCACGTAAAGCACGTGGCTCCAAAAGTATCTTCGCTGCAAAACATCCCGGCCCTACACTTTGCAGAAACCCGTTTAATAATCTACGGTGAAATTGCACCATAAGGTCACCTAGTCGTTATCCCTCAGGTACTGCTGCCCGTGTACCGCGTGTTGGAGATGGTACGACGCCGCAATCGCTCCGATGGCTGTCCTCGCTGCATCATCAGGAAGACAGCTCGGATGAGGTTGACTTGGTCGCCGTACACGTTCAGGAAGATGCTGGAGCAGAAGATGGCCAGGACCGGTGGCCGACTGATGGTGTGCACGGAGTCGTTCACTAGCAAGACATGCTCGCTCTGCGGGAGAACCAACCGCGGGGTTACAAGGGAGAAGGTCTTCTGGTCCCGTTCTGCGGCTATGTGTGCGACCGAGACACCAATGCGGCTCGTATTATCTACCTACTAAACGAGCGCTGGTCAGCTCTCTGGGGCTGGTTTCTCAAACGGTGAGACCTACACCGTGGTGTTCCTGGGTGGGTCTTAATCTCACTTGGGCCCAAATCAAAGAAGATTACCGTTATCTCTCTAACACTGAAAATAACGTTGTATTGGTGTTAAGTGTTTTTTTTTTAGAGCTGTATGATATTTGCAATAGCATGAGCATGATGTAGCTATTTTTGTGATTTCGGCATTGTAGACTGCAATAATTTTGCATAGCCCCTCTAAAGTCATCTTGTGGCACATTCTACGACTTCTTTCTGGAGGTACGCTGTCGCCTCTGTCTGGCGATTGATCTGCGTCCAAGCCGGAGGTGGTCACAGGTTCCACAGCTGAAGACTAGTCGTACGGTATCTGCCACGCCGGGACGCCTGCCGCTGTGCTGAAGTGCGATCCCCAGTGCGCCGTGACACCCAACGGCATGACATCCCAGCCCATGGACCTCAAGGCTCTGCTGTCGGCGCCACCGTCTCGACCAACTCGTACGACCGTCACTCGAGTGAATCGTATCGTGACTTGAACCCTGCTTACTTCCACATCGCCGCTGCGAGCCTAGTCGGCAGCCTGGATTCGACCTTCATCGTTGATGTCACGGCCGGTTCGGAGGTTTTAAGGTGTACGAGCAGACTGCCGTGTTCCTGGAAGAGGATGCCCAGACGGCCTGGAGGAGTAACCGTGGAGATCGGCTACTAAGAGCACTGTGTACGTCAAGACTCGTCGTCTCTCGTGGATTTTCGAGACGTACGCTGATGGACCTCTGGTGCCTTCGGGCTCGCACACGACGGATGCTTATTACTACTGCCTGCTTCAGATGGACGACGCTGGAGCCATCATTGATGGTGAGTGGGTGTACGACTTGGGGCGACGACCACCTGGACTTCCGGTGCTTCTCGAAGGCGAAGCCTGCCGCCGATACGGCGACCAGCATCAGTCGAGCTACACTGACGTGTCCATGCTGGCCTGCTCGGGTTCGTCGTCGGGCTAGGAGGCTGTTGTCTCGTCCTCTGCTTCAGATCGTTGTACCATTCCATATCATCATGAAGTGGTTTTACGACGGGACTGGATACAACGAGCATATCTCTTCTACGCGTCCTACTACAGTACATTTTCAATCAACACTACAAATTCTGATCTTTGACCGGGTTCTTTGGGTTTCCCTTACTGCTATAATATTATGATCCAAGCTGAGCAAAGGATACATCCAAGAAGGTGAAAGACTATCAAGTTCATTAGGAAGTGAGGAAGTGAGTAAACCGCCGAATGAAAACCGATGAAAACTAGCATGCACGTGAGCTGGGCTCCATGTAAAAAGCAGAATTATGCCGAAACGTAGCCTGATGATACTCAAGAAGGCTTGCCATCGAGGAAGTCGAGCTCAAGAAGGTTGATTCTCCGCCATGAATACAATGTCGCGCGCTGTGTCGGCAGTAAGAGCACTACGCCGCTTGGTGACCGTGTTTCCTGCTGTGGAAATGTTCTCTCGCAAGGAACTGATGTCGCGATGCACCCAAGCCACTTCCGAGCTAATGAAGCGATATGCGGAAACGTCTTGGCATTGCCACGCCATCAGTCGAGTGACGACGGTTGCTTCTGTTCTTCCACTCGTTCTGCTGATGACGTCCGCAAGTAGTTCTAGAGCTCCCAGTCACACTCCTTGCCGAGCGACCTAGCGTCAGAAGCAGTTCTGCGTGATGCCAATCGCCTTCCATACATGACTCTCTGAAAGGTGGCCGGCTTGAACGCCTCCCTCCGTCGGTCGAAGTCCGATCAGCGTGAATGCTTCCCTCCGACCAGCTTGGAAGTTCCGTCCGCTGAACCAGCATTGCTTATGGCAATACCATATAGCTTATATGTGGTCTATCCCATTTTTAAGAATCCTGGCTCGGTGATTGGCTTGATCTTGGCCAATGAGCAAGCCTGTGATTTGTGTGTTATTCTGAGCTAAACAACTAACTCGGACACATGTTAACTGTTAAAAATATAACGTTAATTAACGTTAAAAAAAGTAAGGTCGCCACCCCTACCGTGCGCGCCAAATCGATAGGACCCCGAATTTCGGAGCAGATCGTTGCCGATAACTCGGCTTCTACTGCGAATTAGAGACTGCTATTTAGATATGTTGCTGCTGTCATGCATACCAAGAGCAGGCTTGCGCTAACAACTGCGAATTCGACACCCTTGGCAGGGCTGGTATACAGATTGCAGGTTTTGACAAGAGCGACAAAATATAGTACCATATCCTTTTTCTGGCGAAACCTACACGTTTTATGCGACTTCATACAAACTTCTATATTAAAAGTTAGTACTTAGTAAGGCCACCCTTCTGCTTGATGACAGCAAGGCAACGGCGAGGCATGGACTCCACGAGCTTGAGTAAGTACTCCTGCTCGATGGAGTCCCACGCAGTCATGATGGCTGCTTCCAGTTCGACAACTGTATTATATTGGCGGCCATGGGCATACACCCGAGCCGCCATTACAGACCAGACGTTCTCGATTGGATTGCAGTCTGGAGAGCGAACCGGCCACACCATGGTTAGAGTGAGCAAACGGAAGCATATACTCGGACACAGTATAGATGTAGTCACCAGCGTTTTGTCGCCCTCTTAATACGGCCAGCTTGCTCTTACCTCCAGACCATGACGCTCCCTCCACAATTCTGACGCCGCAAAAATGACTGAGCCGGCCGTCGCATGTCTCGCCAATAGTACTTGAAACCATCTGGGCCATCCAGGTTGAACTTTTTTTCATCAGAAAATACAGTATATTGCCATATTCCTCCATGCAATGACAGCTAGTTAGAATCGCCAACACAATAAAGCAACAACACTGTGGAGAAGTGACCAGAAGTTTTTGGAGATGGATTGATCGTGTCCGACCAGGTGATTGGTTGATGGGTACGGATGGATGGCTTTGGACCTGGGATGGGCGGCATCAACGGTCGGACGACCGGACGGTGAATGTGAAGACCATCATTCCGATCTTGGCAGATTTGGTCGCGGTACCACATGTTGGGTACATGAGTTCAGATCAACCGATCGGATCAACATGGGTTCCGATCGACCGATCAGTTTGACATGGGTACAAATCAGCCGATCAGATCAGCACGTACCACAAATACCGGCACATCGGAGGTCCAAGAATGTCAGCAATCATGAGATACGCAAGAGAGATGGGGGATAGGCACGTAGTTCTTAATGGATAAACAGAGAGAGATTTTCCTTGTAGCACGCAAGTGGTCTTCCGAATTCCGGGGAAGGAAGTATATTGGCCTACCCGACGACCGGACAACCACCTGAAGTGACTCAAGCGAGAACGCGGAAGCCCCTGGATAGCTTGGCCAGGTGCGCTCCCCTTCTCCCTCCAACTCATCAAGACCCCGCCATAGGAGGCGGCAAGCATCGAAAAGGACCCCGTAAAGGACACACCCCGTGATCGATCACATACGATCATCACCCCAACCGACTGCTGCGTGAAGCATATCCGCGTGGCAGCCAACCACCCCCATCCCTGAAGGGCCCTCTAGCCCCAGTTCTGCCCTGTTCACCACTGACTTCCCTCGCGTGAGTACCGGAAGAGCGTAACCCGCCCAAGCCGTCGGGTACACAAGGTGAGCTACAAGGTCAAGATCCGCCGGATCAACGGAGTACCCCCTCCGACAGTCGGCAGTCCGGGCAACCGTTGGTGAGTTGCGATCGCGTCAGCAATTTCGTGATCCCGCTCCACCACAATGGTGCGCGTGCCCGGATCTTCTGGTAACTCACAGGGATTTCACCGTGAGTCTACTCAAGAGGATGTCAAGAGCAAGATAGAACCAGGAATGGAGTCGTCGACGGAAGATGGATCGCCGTCGACGGCGCTGAAAGCGCCAGGATCATCTGATCGACAGAGTGCCGGGAGGAGCTCTGACGATGCGAAGGAGGCGGGTTCAGAAATGGACCTAGAAGAGAAGCCTTACCCCCCTCCCCAGGCCCCTACGGGGGCCCCCGCGGATGAAGGTCCGACGGTGAAAACCGAAGGACTTTCATCCACAACTACTCCTCCAACCTCTCGATCGGCACCGAAGAAGAAGTCGAAGACATCGCGCATGAAGATGAAAGCGCCAGAATCGGATGCTGAGGACCAGACGGACAATGACGGCTGGACAGAAGAGCAGTTGGAATCTGTTTTCTATCGGAAAGACCTGTACAAGTTCCTGACCGAAGATCGAACGATGAAGATCATGCAGCTGAAGCTGATCGGCGATCTCCAAGGTCCGGTGAAGGCACCCAGAGAAGTGTCGAACAAGTTGGACGCAGTCAAAGCCCTGATGCGAATGCTCAAGGAGGCTGGAATAGTTCTTGGTGCGTTCGATGCGAACGAACTGTTTGATCTGGAACTGGAAACGATCAGAGAAGCAACTCTAACTCTCTTCGCCAAACTGACGCCTATGGTGGGCAGTGTGGTCCCGATCCAGCAAGCAAGATTGCCTACGGTCCGCAGCCAGACGGGATCTTCCCAATATGCGTCTGCCACGTCAGAGGCGGGGTCAGACAGCTCGGTTGAACTGCAACGGATGACACTCGCGCCAGCGGGAGTAGCCATGTTACGATCACACAAAGATAGATCGGAAGTCAAGACATCAGCTGACCCAAGATCTGGCCAAGCCCAAGCAACACCCGATCGCATGCAAACCTTTTTCAATGCAGCGATGGAGCGTTTTCTGAAGGAGCAACAGACGTCGGCAGTCCCGCAGACGGCCGATCGCCCTGTTACCGATCGGACCAAATCGCCCGGAGCTCAAGACGTCGAGATGGAATCAGTGGAATCAAACCACGTGGTCCACTCTCATCCAAGCGAATACGATCCGGATGATCTGAGCGTAGGAACTCCTACTCGCGCAGCGGTCGCGTCCGCCGAAAATTCTGGTGGCGGATTGCTCTCTGCTACTCGAATCAAAGTGTCGGCGATCTCTGAACTAAAGGAGTTTTCCGGAAAGGACAATGACGAGGACCGCGCCAGGGGTTGGCTTAGCAAGATGAAGTCTGCTTTCATCCGCGACCAAGCACCCGATAGCGAAAAGTGTTTGGTGTTCGGCGATCTGCTCAAGGGACCAGCGCGTAACTGGTACCGACAGCTAAGCAGAACCACACGGAGTGACTGGAAGAGTTTATCTCAAACGTTCCAGACGCAATATTGTGGCAGGGGAGTATCTGTCGCGAGACAATACTACCATGCACGGAAGCGATCGGAAGAATCGCCGCTGGAATATCTGCACCGTCTCAACGTCGCCGGTCTAAGAGCACATCTTCCGATCAAGGATGGGTCGATCGAAGTTCGACGTGAACACGTTGATCACTTCATCGAGACTCTCGACGATCGCGACTTGGCTAACCAACTAGCCTTGCTGAGGGTTCCCGACGCAGACACCTTGGAGGAGACGCTACGGGCGCGACAGAGAGCCAAAGCCCGACAAGGAAAAGCGGTATATGGATCAATCAAGCCGAAAACGAAGGCGCCAACTGGTGTCGCTCCATCTGCAAATGCTCGTACAGTTCGCACGATCAGAAAAGCAGCGAGTTCGAGTGATTCCGAGCCAGAAGTCAGCGGATCAGATGGAGAAAGCGATCTGTGCAAGATCCACCTGGCCGCTACGGCTGATCAAGGGGTGCGATCGACGCAGGAGCAAGATCAGCGACGCCCAAACCGAGATGCGAACAGCCGCAGATACGACAAGCCGACTGGGGTACCGGAAGGAGAGTTGCCGAGGAAGCCGTGTTCCCACTGCGGATCGACCAAGCATACGGACTTGGGTTGTTGGCAGCGATTGACGTGCGAGAAGTGTGGCAAGAAGGGTCATCCGACCGATCGCTGTCTTTTCACCTGCAAAGCCTGCGGCAAGATCCACGGAGCCGGAGAGTGCCCGATGGAAGAGTTTTACAACTTGATCCGTCAGTGGTATAACCCGAACAAGCACGGCGGGATGCTCCCTCAAGCAGCCGAGAAGATGTTAAACTAGATCGCTCGCCGGGTTTGAATCCGGTACGAGACGAGCGTTCTCAGTTCTGCATCTATGCATATGTCGAGAAACAGTCGAAGTCAGAGGTGAGTAAGCTGATTCGGCCGACTGACAATACATGTGATCTTCATGACAAGCGTACCGTGGCGATCTCCAGCATCCACCAAGTCGACGAATATTCGCGATCGGAAGTGACGATGGCCTTGGATCTCTTGCATGGAGAATCCCGAGGATATTGGAAGTATCACGTGCCAGACAAGAAGTTTCGCCAGGCGAAAGCCGTGGGGAAGATCAACAACGAAAAAGCCACTCTGCTGTTTGACAGTGGCGCCGAGGTGTCCATTTTGGATGCCGCCTTTGCTCGTAAGGTTGGGTGCTACATAGATAACAATCAGGAGTTGGAGTGTGAGGGTGTTGGCAAGAAGCCCTATATGGCGGAAGGACGTACCAGAATCAAGATCACGCTCGCGGGATCGCTGGTGTATTACTTCGATGTTTGGGTTGGACCACCCACTGGTGGTCAGGATTTGATACTTGGTATGGACTTCATGGTGCCAGCAGGCATTCGTCTTGACCTAGCTGACGGATCGATCAATCTTCCGGATGAGGTACGAATCCAGTTAGCTGGACGGCGGCAACTCTTCGGAGAAAAGGTGCAACCGATCGATCTGGGCGAACACAGTGTGATCGAAGTTGGAAGGTCGGTCGAGCTCCGGAAGGGACTCATTCCCTCGGACCATCGGAAACTCTGGGTCACCCGTGGTGATTGTTGGGTGCCGAGCCTGGTGGCTGGACTAGGGAAGACGCGTTATTTGAAGGTCACGAACGTCAGCGATCAGAAGCTGATACTCCAAGATGATACGCGTATTGGCATGTGGCTCTCTGGTGGTCAAGTACCTCGCATTCCAGGATTTGTCCTGATCGGCTCACGTCGATACAATGAATGGCAGAATTTAGCGTTCCAAGCGACAACCGATCAGGTCAGCGACGAGGAACCTGAACCTTTGCCAGAAGGACCAATGGTGGATCGACCTCGGTATGACCTGCCGACCAAAATCCTGCGACGTGATCATGAAGGATCAAAACCCGTGGTGGCTTCGGTGCTCCCGTCCCCCTCAACGGGGGCGATCGCTGGTACGGACTCAGCTGAGGAAGTGCAGATTGGTGAGCCTAGGACTCCAGAAGACGAAGAGGTGTGTTTCCATGAAGGTGGTGCCTTGTTTGCGGAAGACGTTGAAAGCCAGATGGCTATCCTACCCGAAGTGCCGATCACTACCGACGAAGTCACGATCGAAGACATTCAAGTAGGTGATCCGGAAACGAATACACCTGAGAAGATCGATCGACTTCGCCAGATCATCTGGCGGCGACGACACTTGCTGATCGGTAAAGGGAACGCCCTTCCACCCGCTGCGATTGGTGCGGTGTGCGACATCGACGTTGGAGGAGCCGCTCCCATCGCCCAACGCGTGCGGAGGGTGGCCCCTCAATTCCGAGAGAAACTGTCTGATCTGATCAAGAGTTTGTTGTCCGCGAAAATGATTGAGCCATCAACCTCACCATGGGCATCCCCGATCGTGATCATCATCAAGAAGAATGGAGTCGACATCCGGCTGTGCATCGACTACCGTTTGGTGAATAGCCTGACCAGGTTGATGGTATATCCCATGCCGCTGATCAACGATCTCTTGGAGGACTTGGACAAAGTACTCTGGTACTGCTCTTTGGATATGGCTAGTGGTTTTTGGGTGGTCTCCATGACGGAACGTGCACGGAAGATCTCCGCGTTCGTTACGCTTTTCGGACTCTTCGAGTGGACGCGTATGCCCTTCGGGCTGAAGAACGCCCCACAAATCTACCAGAGGCTGATCGATAATGCTCTGTACGGATACCTCCGGATAAGCCCTGATCGAGACCACACGGAACCAACCGACGTGTTCGAGAAAGGGGAACCCGAGGCAAACCCGGGACCTTCGGTGCTGGGCAGGCGATCGTACATCGACGATATCCTGATCACCGCTGACACCTGGGACTCGATCTGCGAGAAGGTCGAGGCACTGCTTGACGCTTGCGAGCGATGGAACCTGTCGATCAGCGTGGTCAAGAGTTTCTGGGGACATCGGAAGGTAGAGTACTTGGGTCATCGGGTATCGGCCGATGGTTTGGAAGCCAATCCGAAAGATCTGGAATCGCTGGAGAAGCTGCCGTTTCCGAAGACGTTGCGATCGATGCAGTCCTTCTTAGGAAGCCTGAATTATTACAGTCGCTTCATTGAAGACTTCGCCGTTTACGCCGCAATCTTATACGAACTGCGAGAAGTGGACTTCTACGAGATGCACCACGGGAAGCATGAGGACCGAGCAGCGGAGTCCGACGATCGGTGGACTAGAGCGAGGACGGCGTTCGACCTACTGAAGGCCAAGCTTGCGACCACCCCGATTTTGCGACACTTCGATTCTGATCGCCAGCCTGTGATCGTGGTCTACGCCAACAAGTGGGCTATTTCAGCTGCGTTGGTTCAGGAACATGATGGCATGTATTGGCCTGTGATCTTCACCAGTCGTACGCTGAAGTCGAACGAATTGAATTACGGCATAGTGGACAAGGAAGTTTTGGCGCTCCTCCGGATCTTGGACGTGTGTTACACACTCCTGACCAACCGATCGATCAAGGTGCTGTCGAGGTATTCGACGCTCGCCTGGTTGCTGAATGCGTCGGGCTTCCAGGGACGATTGGGACGATGGGCAGCTCTGCTGTCCGAGTGGACCTTGGAGATCCGGAAGTGCTTGAAAGGAGAGGACGAAATCCTGGGCGCGATCGCCGCCAGCATTACACCCCGAGCGGAAGTGGACGAGGCCTTGATCGCGATTGCACCGGTGAAAGAGCCCAGACGAACGATCGTGATGGCCCCGCCGACGGTAGAGCTGGATGAAGAGTTGCTCGTCGTCAGTTTTGATGGGTCAGCACGCGTCAAGCGGAGCGCCGGAGCGTATAGTGCAATTGTCTGGAAGCTCCCGGAGTGGTCGATCACATCTGCCGCGTCCGAATTCGCCGACGACCTGACTGTCAACGAAGCCGAATTTCGCGGACTTCTGCTAGGCTTCAAGCTACTGTCCGATCAGAACAGGGGGCGAGTTGTGATCTGCGGAGATTCCAATCTGATCATCCGACAGATGCGTGGTGAAATCGATTGCAAGGCACCGGGTCTCCAGAAACTACGTCAGAAAGCGATGGAAAGCCTGGCCGAAGCACGAATTCCTCCATGTGAAGCGCGATTGGAATCAGAGCGCCGATCGGTTGGCAAGTGCGGCACTGCAACGAGAAGCAGGCGTGATCGTAACTGATGAGGGCGAAATTGGCGATCTCGTCACGATCAACCGCCTGGGCGAGTTGCTCCACCCGAGTAATGACGACCCCGTCGTTCAAATATCAGCAGCGACCCGATCAGCCCGACGGCACCGTCAAGTGCCGGCAGCTATGCAAGAAGAGATCGTCCAACGCATGAGGAGTGAGAGGTTAGTACAAGCTCAGGATGAAGAGAAGTGGATCGTGGACCTGAAGCCGTACCTACGGGGCGACGTAGCAGCCTTAACTACCAGAGATGCAAAAGCGTGCGCCAAGATCGCTGGAGATTACGAAGTGGGGGAAGACGGCCTGCTGTTCTACTGTGTGAACACCACCCGGTTAGACGAGGACCGAGATTCGATCGCGCGTCTGGTGGTACCTGCAACGTTACACCAAGATTTCCTTCACCATTATCACGCCAGCCTTGAAGGAGGGCACCAGGGAACTGGGAGGACGTACCAACGGATCAAAGCGCACTTCCACTGGCGGGGGCTGTTCAAGAGTGTCCAGCGGTTTGTGGGTGAATGCGTGGATTGCGAGACAGGGAAGGGGCGCCCCGTGGTTCAAGGAGAATCACCTGGGAATGTACGGGCCACCTACCCCTTCCAAATCATCGCGATGGACCACATCCCATCTCTGCCAAAGTCGTTCAAGGGCAACACGGAGCTTCTCGTGTGGGTCGATCTGTTCTCAGGGTACGTGATCGCTAAGGCCGGCGCGTCTCAGACAGCGCAGACCATCGCGGAGAACTACGAGGAATGCGTTTTCCGCCGCTTCGGAGCCAGTGAAGCGATCCGACATGATCGGGAGCCCGGTTTTATGTCTGATTTCTTCCGCGCATTCAGCCGTATAGTGGGACAACGACAACGAGCCACCATGGCCTATCGACCACAGGCAAACGGTACCGCTGAGCGGATGGTGCAAACGCTTACTCGCGCTTTGAAGATGTATGTCGCCGATGTGAATCAACAAGACTGGGACGAATACGCGGAACGACTGACTTTCGCGATCAACACTGCTCACGATCGAGTACGAGGAGAGACGCCGTTTTACCTTGTCCATGGCTGGGACCCACGATCGACCTTGGAAGCGTCGCTACCGTTAGGCAGCACGCGACGTCGCGATCGCGAGCCGCGCAGATGGAGATATCGTATCCAGCAACAGTACCAGCGAGCTCGCGAGGAGGTCAACGCGCGCCTGAAGGAGGCGATCCAAACGAGAGCCGATCGCCACAACGACGGGATAAGGCCGCACCAGATTGAGGCCGGGTCACAAGTGTGGCTATATTTGGATCGAGTTAAGGAGGGCTATGCCCGAAAGCTGGCACACATGTGGCACGGACCGTTCCAGGTGCGCGAGATGATTGGCCCCTACGCGGCCCGGCTAGAGGTGGCCGGCACCGAGTATCGTCTTTTTCCAATTGTACACGTCTCGAAGCTCAAGGCCGTGAAGGTTTTCTCTGATCGCCCTGACGTGATGCTAGCAACGGACGAGAATGGTCGATTTGATTTTGATGAGGCGTTGTTGCCGGAGGACAGCTGGGAAGGTGATCGGAGTGATGACGAGTTTGAAGTGGAGCGGATCACAGATGTCCGATCGGGCCGTAAGACCAGATATGGACGCGTCCATCGGGAATTCCAGGTCTTCTGGAAGGGGTACACCGAACCGTCTTGGGTCGACGAGGCTGACCTCAACTGCGGGGCTTTGATGCACGAGTTTGAGCGCGAGCGTACTAGACGGAATCGCTTCGGAGTGATGCAATCGCACGAGGCAGAGGAGGACAACACGTAGTGATCGCTGCGAGTTGGGAGTGAAATGGGTGCAGGGTGGCTGCACTTAGGAAGAAGGAGGGCAACTCGTGGCGATCGCTGCGAGTTGAGAGTGAATTGGGTGCAGGGCGGCTGCACTCAGAAAGAAGGAGGAGGTATATGTACAAAAAACAAGTGACGTGAAGGGGGAGAGAACCGATTACGAGGTTCGATCGACCCGATCAAGGAAGACAACTGGAGAAAAAGAGGTGAAAATGGAATTACATGCAGACTAACACTCAAGTGTACGCTTAAGGGGAAGCTGGGATGACGAATTTGCTACGAAGACGCGTAATGCGTTGCGCGGGATGCGATCGGATGTCGTGGCGGTATTGGACTCGCCAGGGCTCAGCCAAGTCCGCCTCTTGGACTGCGGTGATCAGATTCGTCGCCTGCGAGTTGCCATGCTGCCCTGGATACCACATCTTCTCCTCACCCGGCCGAGGTCGGTGCATGAAGAAAGGATCGAGCAGAATGTCCAAATCACACCGACCCTCAACCAGTCCACGCAAGATCGTCCGAAGAAAGAACTTCCAGCGAGCACCGAATCGTGATTGCCGCTGTTTTCGGGTAGCGGCGAGAGTATCCAGGTAAACGTCCCCGCGACGACTGCTGGTGCTGATGGAGAAGTAGTGCAACGACTCCCACACGGCCTGTGCATGCTCGTGTATCATGTCCGCACATTGACGAGCCATGGTTGCAAACCAACCCACGAGCACGAACGAAATCGGGGTGACGGCAGTGTGGAGAGTCTCCCAGGGGGGCGTCGCGTACAACGCCCGGACGTGAGCCGCGGTGATCAGATCTGACCGCCAAGCATGATCACGTGGAGCACGAGCTGCACGCTCAGGAATCAACCAATTACGTGGCCGACAGAAGTGATGGAACAGCAAGTCCAAATCCAACTCGAGGACACTGATACGACGCATGTATCGAGCGTCCCACGGGGCGACATCCGCAGCGGGGCGTCGCACGCGCTCGCGATATCCAGGAATCCATTGATCGCGAGGCACAGTTGTGCCTTCCAATCGATCATACTCCTAACGCCCCAGTATAGCATTCCGATGCGTACGATCGCGACGGGGTACGCTGCCGTCACTGCCTGAAGAGCCAGGTGAGCCACCACCAGGTGGAGAATCGGCAGGGCTACCCCGGAGAGTCAGGTGAACCACCAGGAGGTCCGCCAGCGTCGTCTGCCGGGCCCCCGGTGTCGGAACCAGAAGAGCCAACGTTGATCGGTCGATGGGGCGACCCTCGGGGTGAAGAGTCACGGGATTGTCGACGTCGACGATCAGACGCGCGAGAGCGAGAAAGCGCGGCCAAAGTGTCTTCTTCGTTATCACTCAGATCAGAAGTGACCTGTGGGGAAGTGGCTCTGCTACGACTGCCTCCCCGAAGTCGTTGTCCAGAATGATGTGAAGAAGTCGGCGATGGAGATTGTGAATGACGACCAGAAGACGCGCGGCGAGAACGTCGCGATAATGGCGGAGGCGATTGTGAAAACGATCGTGTACGCCGCCGACGAGAAGGTTGCAGATTCAAACGCCGCGAACCGTTTCCATCCTCGACGCTGGCTTCGTCGTCGTCGGCATCTCCGTCATAATCGCCGTCTTCATCGACTGCACCATCCCCGTCGTCGGCCTCGCGTCTGTCTGCATTCTCATCTTGGGGATTGCCACTGGGTTGGACAAAGGAGATCAGCCCTGCCACGCGTTGGCGGATGGCGTCACACTCACGGACAGCTCGATCACGCGAATCAATCAGTGCCGCGCGATCAGCACGGAAAGCGGTCAAGTCTCCAGCCAGGGTGGCATTCTCCCGCTGTAAAACTTGCACGCGATTGCGATCGCCCTGGAGGCGAGTAACTTCGCCTTCCAAGCGAGCGATGGCAGCCCTCAGAGAAGCCACAGTGGAACCTGGAAGACAACAAAACGACATACAGTTAGCACAGAATTTGACATGGGCAGATGACGCATACGTACGGGAGGACAACCGCAAAGTCGCGGCCTGATCGCGTTCGGTGATCGTCCGTTGGAGTTGATCTCTGACCGCTCGGAGCTGAGTGGAGGCGTCGGAGGCCTGACGGCGAAACTGGTCGCGTTCAGTGTTACTACGCGCCACATGGCGATGCGTGGCCGAAAGTTGGCGGTCCATGTCGCGTTGAAGGTCACCAAGGCGGTCTTCGAGGCTCTTGACTTGGGTCTCATAGTCTCGCACGCTGGTCTCCAGTTGGCGGCGAGTCGACTCGGACGTTTGCAGATCGCCACGGGAACGCTGTAGGTCAGCAAGCACCCGATCGCGACACGCACCCAACTCCACCAAGTTTCGCTGCTGGACCACTATGTGACGGCTGAGACGAGAAGATCGATTTGATCGCGCTCGGGGCGATGGAGCGTTGACCCGCGCCTGCAGATCGGAGACCTGTCGCTCGAGAGCACCGATCCGGTCGTGGAGGAATACCACATCCTCGTCGTGCGATCGACGTTCTGCGGCGAGTAACGTGCGAGCCGTGTCGAGAGCGCGGCTGTTGTCGAGTCGGTTTGCCAGGGCATTGTGAGCGTCAGCTAACGCGAGACGCGTACCCTGATGATCGCGAAACAGCGCCGAATACTGCTCCTGAGCAGATTGCACGAAGGTCGTCGACGACGAGTACACACGATCCAGCTCTTGCTCTAGTTCGTGGGCTCGGGCCTGCAGGGCGACGTGATCTTGCGCCAAATCGGCGTATATTCCTTGGACCGCATCTTGATCGCTCAGGTGGCCGAGTATCCGGTCCAACGTGGCGCGCGACGCCTGCAGTGTGTCGCGATCCGCTTGGGACAACGTGGTGATCGACATCGGGACGGGGGCGGTTGCCGGAGCTTGCGCAGCCGGTGTAATACCGGCTGGAGGCGATGCAGCATACGCACTGAGCCCACGCAGCGTGCCATGGCGCAATGCCTGGGGGATAGCGCGTGTAATGTCTGGGACGACGGGAGGCAACGCAGGTTCGGCGTCGATTACATCAGGAGAAGCAGTGCTTGAAGCGGATGAAGGCGAAGGGGTTGCCGACGATCGGTCGCTGGATGACATGGCGGAGGCAGATGGCAGATGGCCGTTAACGGCGCACGAGCAGACCCGGTCGGAGGAGTAGGTGCACGGCAGCAAGTTGAAGACTGTGGCGAGAGTCGAGTGCTGTACAATCGCCTCCCGCACAGGGGGCGGTTGTGGAGAAGTGACCAGAAGTTTTTGGAGATGGATTGATCGTGTCCGACCAGGTGATTGGTTGATGGGTACGGATGGATGGCTTTGGACCTGGGATGGGCGGCATCAACGGTCGGACGACCGGACGGTGAATGTGAAGACCATCATTCCGATCTTGGCAGATTTGGTCGCGGTACCACATGTTGGGTACATGAGTTCAGATCAACCGATCGGATCAACATGGGTTCCGATCGACCGATCAGTTTGACATGGGTACAAATCAGCCGATCAGATCAGCACGTACCACAAATACCGGCACATCGGAGGTCCAAGAATGTCAGCAATCATGAGATACGCAAGAGAGATGGGGGATAGGCACGTAGTTCTTAATGGATAAACAGAGAGAGATTTTCCTTGTAGCACGCAAGTGGTCTTCCGAATTCCGGGGAAGGAAGTATATTGGCCTACCCGACGACCGGACAACCACCTGAAGTGACTCAAGCGAGAACGCGGAAGCCCCTGGATAGCTTGGCCAGGTGCGCTCCCCTTCTCCCTCCAACTCATCAAGACCCCGCCATAGGAGGCGGCAAGCATCGAAAAGGACCCCGTAAAGGACACACCCCGTGATCGATCACATACGATCATCACCCCAACCGACTGCTGCGTGAAGCATATCCGCGTGGCAGCCAACCACCCCCATCCCTGAAGGGCCCTCTAGCCCCAGTTCTGCCCTGTTCACCACTGACTTCCCTCGCGTGAGTACCGGAAGAGCGTAACCCGCCCAAGCCGTCGGGTACACAAGGTGAGCTGTAAGGTCAAGATCCGCCGGATCAACGGAGTACCCCCTCCGACAGTCGGCAGTCCGGGCAACCGTTGGTGAGTTGCGATCGCGTCAGCAATTTCGTGATCCCGCTCCACCACAACACGAACAAATCTACCTGGGTTCAGTATATGCTCCTCAGCCCACGCCATTCGAGCGGCCTTGTGTGCCGCAGTCAAGGGCAGCGTGCGGTCCATCTTGGTGTAGACCAGATGGTCCACACGCTGAAGCATCCTCTGTATCGTTCGCACGGAGGCCTTGATCGCGAGCTTGGTCTTGAGCTCCGCTGCGAAGTGTTCTACGGACGCCGCCGTGCGAACCAGCACACGCAGTTCCCTCTCGGTTAGTGCTAACCGACGCCCTGCCCTTGGCTTGTCGCAGCCGCTGTCGGTCTGCGGTCCTCGCTCGGTCTTGATAGCCCTCCGCACACAGGTGCGAGAGCGGCCGGTTTTTCTTGAGATGTTGTGTAGCAAGACCCCGCCGTCGTGGAGCCCGATGATCCACCAATACTCTTGGTTGGTGAGGGCTTTACCACAGCCCATTGAAAAATGAGAGGCTGGCAACCACGATTAAAGCAGTAGTGAGCTGCTCAACAACAAGTTTCCTCCATTCATCTGACCAGTAGTGACATTCATTCTTTTAATATAGAAGTTTGTATGAAGTCGCATAAAACGTGTAGGTTTCGCCAGAAAAAAGATATGGTACTATATTTTGTCGCTCTTGTCAAAACCTGCAATCTGTATACCAGCCCTGCCAAGGGTGTCGAATTCGCAGTTGTTAGCGCAAGCCTGCTCTTGGTATGCATGACAGCAGCAACATATCTAAATAGCAGTCTCTAATTCGCAGTAGAAGCCGAGTTATCGGCAACGATCTGCTCCGAAATTCGGGGTCCTATCGATTTGGCGCGCAAGGTATTCCTGAAAGCTAGTACCGTATAACCTGTGTAGTATCGGATAGAATGTTATATCCGACAAGCCATATTAGCCAATCGAATGACTGCAATTTGGACACCACCGGTTCGTTGTCATTTCCGACAGCTCCAAAAATTGGTGGCCATGGCTCGATAAAAGCTAGGCCCCAGACCACTAAAACGCAGTTGTTTCCCAACTATTGATGGGCCGCGCATGAGCAAGTGAAGGTGGAGGCCGCCGCGCTCGGCAGTCAAGCGCTCAACGCCGACGTATGAGCTTCGACTCCATGTCATTCACCATTCTGATTCCCACGGAGTGCCCTCTGCACTCGCCAAGTTCTACCCTGAGAGCACTGGTTCCTCGCTCGAGACCAAGCGCAAGAACACCTACCTGTGGCGGAAACGCCGCGATACCATTGAGAAGGCCTGGAAGAGCAGCTCGTACTGTGTGCTACGCAAGCTCAGACCTGCAGGAAGTACCAGCAGTAAGCGTCTAATGCAAGTGTTGGGCTTTGTTCGAATCGTTCCCCGCGCTGAGAGGGTTCTCTGGGTAACCCTTCCTGAATCTAATGGCAGCATTCGCGAGTGCTAATTCGGTGGTTTTTAGCAAAGCGTCTAGGGATTGTGAATTATCATTTTTAAGGGGGCTGAACCCAAAAGTCAGAAGGGTGTCGGATACTACACAGGTTATACGGTAAGGTACACTTTCATTTGGTTTAAGTAAAAGCTACTTCCTACTATCAGCCATCATGTGCAAAAACGATTCATTTGCACTTGTGCGCCGAATGCTCGTCGGCAGTCGTCCCTCCCGCTCCAGCTTCGTCTTCGCCATGTGTGCAACTCGATAGTTATTTCCACCAGAGTCTCCAATACACGAATTCATTGTGCACTGCAGCGAAAGGACTGCAGTATTAACGGTAGAGGGGGGCAACTCCCAAAAAGCAAATTCAGTTGGTGCAATAAGCTCATCAATTGTCTGTGTTTGCCGCAAGCGTTGCCGTGCTTTAGAGTTAGAGCTGGTTGCTTCTGGGAGTAAATGATGGAATGATCCAGCTTTAGCTTAAAAGAATAGAGCAATGTGGAGAGGATGGGCGACATCTCTCGCAGCGCAGGTGGCTTCGGCTCTCAGAACAACTCATTTTTTCCTTTTTGGCGCGGAAACTTGTCGTTCATTGGCGATGGAAACATACAAATAAAGAACTTTGCGAAGCGCGTTATTTTCTACCAATAACGTCAGGCATGGGTGAATTTTCACAAATCCCGAGCAGGAACATGGGTACCGTACTATCATTACGGAACGGAGTGGTAGTAGTTAGAACGACATGGACTTGAAGTAAAACTAGGAGCTCAGGTAAATTCATGCACATGTACATGTACACGCAACGTGCAACGCAGCACACCAGCCACGTCAATCGTAATGACGTTCAATCCATAATCCACATGACAAGTTGTTGCATTTTTTTGATTATGCTTTGAAATGCAATACACAATCACTCCGTGTTCGTGTGACAACAAAAGTCCATAGGAAGTTCTGCAGACTTCACGCTCAATGTGCTCCACGTGACCAGCTCCAATGGGCGGCTCGCTGTGAGCTCGACGTTGGGCCCGCCTTCGCAAATACCCCGCGGCCTTGCTTGGTGGGCACCGCGCTCGCCATAGTTGGTTGGGGTGCTGTCGCGCCTGCGATCTCTGTAGCCTCGATCTCCATACCGGTACTTCCCGCCTCCATAATATCGACACCATCTGAAAAGAACGTAATCCCCAGTCCCCGGATCACGAGACGTGATTCATAAGTACACATCCCTCCCATTCCGATATTTGCAAGTTCCAGCACACTACACCGAGTAAATCATGACCAAATCAACGAGTTCCCGAAATCCTACCGAGTGCAGCGAGCCTGGCTGCAACAAGAGGGCGCAGACTGACCGACTTTGCAAGGTCCACGAAGGAGGCATGCGTTGCCGAGTCCCAAGCTGCGGGAAACTCGCTCAGACTCGAGCTTTGTGCGTGAAGCATAGCGGTGGTCGGCGGTGCTCCGTAGAAGGATGCGAGAAGTTTTCGCAGTATCGCGGGTTATGCATCGTTCACGGGGGTGGTCGGCGGTGCTCCGTGGAAGGATGCGAGAAGTTTTCGCAGTATCGCGGGTTATGCCTCGTTCACGGGGGTGGTCGACGGTGCAGCGTGCCGAACTGCCAGAAGTTCAGGCAGATTCGAGATTTGTGCAAGGCGCACGCCAAGTTGAGAATTACTGCGAAGTCGCAAGACCAAGAGTGTGGCGTGTCAAAGTTCTCCAGCTACGCGGCGAGCTTGGCTGGACCGACACGTGCACCACCAAGCAATGAGCCGTCAATGGTATCGCCAAATTGTGCCACAAACGCGCCTAGGTCAACGATCGCAACCAGTTTTACTCTGCTGGACTTCGACCTCATCGCGAAGCCGCCCGTTCGTCGGGCTCAGGAGTCGCACACAAATCCCTTGAGTTTTGGGGTGGCACACCAGTGGGAGATTTACACACGACAGCGAATGCCACTGTCCCCGTTATTCTCTCGAACGAGTGAATGCTCAGTGAGTCCATGGGCGAGTGCCGGCGAAGTCTTGAGCTCTAAGAGACTACCATTGCGTTAGTTTAAATTCACAAATGCACTTGGGTTTGCCACCAGCAAACTGCAACATGTATTATCGGATCGTCATCGAAGGAATGCCCTCAGTGATCGCTATAATGACGCTGTCTGCCATCGGAGATGGCATTATCCCGTTGCTCATTCGATCCATTCTGAAGACGTCTGAACCAAGTTTGGCCGCGCCATCTACTGAGCCGCTACACAACAAGCTAGAGTGCATACAAGACAACGGATACCGTTATCACCGCGATTTTGATTTCTCCAGTAAGAGCAACGCTAACGGTGACCCGCTGCTAAGTAAACACGATACCGGACTTCCTGAAGCAGTTCGCTACGGTTTCTTCCTTCACGTTTGGCCACATTTCTCGCACCCATGCAGTTGGTCTACGTAGTAGACATTCTTTCCCACGAACTTCGTCTCGGGTCCTGTTGGAAGCGCACGCTACATCGCGTCAGTTTCTCCATGCAGCTGGTGGCTCTTCGCGAAGCCCTTCATCCAGCCATCGGAGAGTTTAAGTGCAGGAGGGCTGGGGAGGCTGGACAGAATATCCTTGGCTCGTTTGGTGCTGAGGCCGCGAGACAGACGAACAGGCTCCTGGTTCATTTGCCGGAGAGATCCCTATATAGACGCTGGCTTGTTGGTGTCAGTACTTGCAGATCAAACAGGAAAGTAATGATCTCAGATAACTAAGTCAGTTGTCCCCACGACGGAAACGATGGTCTCTTGACTAAAGACCGGGACATCCTACTCGAACACTACAACGGTCTAGTTTATACATGTACATACAGTATGAGCCAACACACGTCATGTCGAGCGGGGCCAATTGGGCGTCAATGCAATGCATTATGCATGTACAGTATACAAAAGCGTTTGCAACCAATGATCTCATCGGGGATGGTGCAGACGATCCTCTAGGCTGTGATGTACTACGAGTTGTAGTTGCTTTGGGAACCACCATTTTATTACTGGACGGAGGAAAATTACAATCCAGAGTGTACCAGATACTGGGTACATTCAAACTGGAAGTGGTTCACTGGAGCGATTCCCGCAGCTATTCTGGGATTTCTGGGATGCCGAAACATAGGTTTAGCTGGCGCGCACAGATTTAGAAAAGTACGTGCCCACCCGCAGTACTCTGTTCCGCATCTATAGCAATATGAGTTACGAGGGCAACGACGAGAGCATTGTGCTCATTCTGATGCTTGCAATCACCGCCGAAGGCCAGAGAGAGAGAGAGGCGTGATCGTCGGCGCGGCCAACACTACCTCACGAGAGCCGACCTCCACCCCGAGCCACGATATGGAACGGCATGGAAGGCGATTTACGGCGCTGGAAATGGCAGAGCATTTATCACCACGACCGGCTTTGATATTAGCTGCTTCCACTACTTGCTTTCGCACTTTGAACTCAGGTAGGGTGCAAATAGGTAATGGCATGAGTTGGCACCTTCATTTTCACCTAACGCCGGAGGAGTGTGGGATGCTGTCGAGCGGCTGTCCTCTTCATTGCTCAAAGCTCTTTCTTCGCCAACGTCGTTCTCCACAAGCACCTTTTCTTCGATCCGGCGCTGGATCTGACGGACCACCCTGGCATTTTCAGGGCACCTTGGATCCCCCGTTTGCTTCTTGACATTTAGCAACGCTTGGAATTTCTTATTGAGCAACACCAGTTCGCACTCTGCGCGGTTGGTTTCGACCGCATAGTCTTCATAGCTATGCCGCACTGACTCCCATTCATTCGCACCTGTCGACAGAACATCACTAATGAATTCCCGGAGGACGTCCACATCGTGGGGGCTGTAATTCTTGACACCTGTGACCCTCCCGCGCCTTGTCATGATGCTTGCGCATAGTGATAACAGCCCAAAAGCTTGAATAGGTTCGTCTACACGCCTCCAAGTTGAGAATTCCCAGCTCCTGCTCGCTCCGCTGCTGTCGCCCGGCCTCGGTGTCCACCTCCGCGTCCGTGGTGGGCAGTCTGGAGCCTTGAGCTTGATGCGGAGCAGACCTGATGCGGAAAAGTGAGTGTGTCTTGTTAGTTGATGGTATTAAGATTGACAGGTAGAGCGCTTAAATGAGGTCGTTTTATCCATGTTCGAAGGTTTATCCCGCCAAATACCAGATCCATGATCTGAACCGTTACATTTAAACACTTGAAGAATAGAATAGTTTTTCTATGTATGGCTAGGGTAAATTTTGAATCTGAACCAGTTTAAAAGGCTGCGGGAATCGCTCCACTACATTTATTTAAGACAGCAAAAACGTCGAGCGAGCTGATTGCTGAAAGACCGACCCAACGCTCGCAATATCCCCAACCCGATTGCATTTGACACCCAGCATGTCCAAAACGCGTCAACCATTTGATGCAGGCAGTATTGCTTCCTTACAAGCTCCACTATTCGGATCGATAGGGCTCAGCTTTTTGTTAGAGTCAAAGCAATCGAGTGTCTTCTAGAGGTGTTAGTGGGCTTCGTTCGATGTAGCTAGCTTTAGAGACGAGTGAGACCGAAACCAGGACCGCAAACAGTAGAAGTCGATGGGGTTGTCCTTGATAAAAGGGATACTTTCTATAGTTGAGTACCTTTGATGAATGATATTCCAGCTTTATGCATAACAACCTATTCACGAGAGGGAAGGCTGCTTGACTTGATTTTGTAAAGCGTCGGTCATTGGGAGCAGCTTCCGTATCAGTCTGTGGAGTGAAGCACAATCCAGGATATCAAGGCCTAGAGGATCCTCTGGATGATCTAAACGTGTCCTGTCGAGATCACCTCCCATTTGGAGTCCACAATCTCAAGGTGAGATGGTTGATTATGATCATCATGAGTTTGTTACAAACGGTTGATTGCAAACGGGAGATGATAGCGACAGGCCACGTTCAGAAGCCACAACCTACGTGTATCCAAGAATATGTCCGAGCTTAAGCACGTGGGATGCATAAGGGACTAAAATATTAGCGTTCACAATTCTATAGCAAGTATAATACGCGTTGCGCTGATCATTGATGTTGGCACTGTTTGCAAACTGTTTGCTAGTGACATTAGCTTAGTGTATACTAGTAGGAAGTCTAGCTGGTGGAGAAATACAATTCTGCATTAATTCATCTCGAAGCTCATTAGCGCTAGCCACGCATGATAGCGGTTGATTAGTGAGTTGCAAATTCTACAAAGTGCATGGAAATGTGTATCTAGGCAGAGATGCGAAGATGTTAAATCTGTCTACGGAGTACACTAATTAGGGCAGGTTGACGCAAGCTACGAAGATACACAACCTTCACATAACTTTAGAGTCAGGGGCCGTACTGCTGCAGCACATGTACTCCTGCATGGCATACATGCACTTCACGCCATCATGGATGACTCGCCCAGTTGTTGGGTAAAGCCTCTACTAGAGGAGTTTACCCGCAGATTAGGATTAGTCACGAAAGAGCTTTTCTGCGCTAACGCTCGCGTTTTTGTACTGTACAGGGTGCATGTACATGTACATGTAGCTCACTGTGAGCTGTTCACATACAGTAAAAATGAGTATGCCCCCGCGACAAGCTTTTCGGACACCTCCGTCTCGATACAAACTTATTCTGGAGCGATTGCCGCAGCCATTTGGACTGGTTTAGATTCAAAATTTACCCTAACCTATACATAGAAAACTATTCTATTCTTAAAAAACAAAAGTGTTTAAAGGCAGAAAAATACATAAACATCAAATAGAAGGCCACTTAACCACCATGTAGACGACATAATTTTGCAATCCCCGCTAAAGTCATTTTTGGTATCACGTTGCTGCTCGATCACGAGAATGTGGACCAGCTTCCCGTGTTCTCGTTCCTGGTTCGCTTCGGCGACCGCTTCCTGCATCACAACTTCGTATGTGCTCTGTTGAACGACCTGTTCGGTATCCAGGCGCGTGGTGGCTGCCAGTGCGCGGGCCCATTCGGTGCGCGGGCCCATTCGGTGCGCGCCTGCTTGGCCTCAGCCGTGAGCACACCACTGCTCTCGGCTACGCCGTTGCTGCTAAGGACGAGGTACTCAAGCCGGGCGTCGCTCGCATGAGATCCCGTACTTCGCTGACGAAGAGGAGGTGGCGTACATCCAGGAAGCCGTGAACTTCGTTGCCGACCACGGCTTGAAGTTCCTGACGCACTACGAGTACGTCCCACACAACGGAGCGTGGCGTCACGTTTCGCGCTCCATCGGTTCCTTCCCGGCGAAGAAATTCCTGACTAGTTCCGTGTGTGCTGGTCCTATTCGCAGCATCGCTCCCCACCGCCGAGGGAACTTGGAGCAGGCCGCTGCTCTGATGAACGCTTGCATCGAAAAGGCTGCGTCGGCCGAGAAGTTCCCTGAGGGTCAGAAGCTGGTGCTGAGTCACGAGTGGCTGCGTTGGTTCGTCTACCTGCACGAGGCCGTTGCCGCCTACAAGGAGTAAGGCGAAAAGCTTGCACTCACGGAGAAGATCCAGGGTCTGTGCCAACCGCAGCGTTACCGAGGCGGTTCGCCCCACCAGATGTGGGAAGGTGTGCCCTCGCTGGGCAAGATGAAGCGGAGTCTCATGGCGCGATTCGTGCTCAAGGTGTTCATCCAGGATGAGCTCGAGGCCATGAAGGACAAGAGGTCAGACGTTGAGAAGAGCGTGCTGAAGGATGAAGAGGCCATGTGCGTCGTGTTTGGTGGCTCGGAGAAGTGTCAGTAAGGGGAAAACTTAGGTTGGAGAAGTCCATCGAAGTTTTGACATTTGCTTGAGCATGGCAGCGCTCGGTTGCTCCTTGTTTTATAGCGTGCAGCGTATCATGATCAATATAGTGTTGTGGCGGAAGGCGACGGTGTTGCTAGCTGACACGCGCGAGTGTGTTTAGATAAACTGCATGGTCTTCAAGCAGCAGGTTTCTCTCATTCCCACCCACCGCCACTGATGTGACGACTGCACGGGGAAAACTATCGCTAAGAATTCAGCAAGCGGAGCTTAGACAACGGCATCGGGACAATGAAGATAAAGTTAAGAAGTTCAATCTCCATTTCCACTCTCAATGTACTGCGAGTCTCATGCTAAAGTGTTCACTAGTACGGCCAGGCCTTCTCGAGGTTTGCCTTGAAGTTGGCGTCGATGAAGGGGACCAGCGCATTCTCGCCGAAGTCGGTGTCGTTTAAGGCGGCGCGCGCCTCATCGGTCAACTGCTCCCACATGACGAGGTCTTGGAATTCGCCACCAGCTTCCCAATTCATGTCCAAAGTGTGGTAGCCATAGTTCAAGTCGTCAGCTAGGTAGCTGATCATGGAGGTTAAACCGGTGAGCCTGTTTGCGGGAGGAGGCGTGTACTTAGCGTACGTTGTCACGTACGCCGAAGGCGATACTCCGATGATGGTAGGCCTTTCGTGCGCAGGGTTGTCAAGCCACACAACGACGTTCGCCCAGTCATGGCGTTTACCCTTACCTAAGATCGGCATGTCTTTCGGGAAATACCACGCGTACATGATGGCCCACAGGTCTCCATGCCAAACGGATCGGCCGTACACCTGCGATCCCAAGCTCGACCCCTTGCAATCTCCACTAGGTCGGCCTGTTCCCTTTAGACCCGCATTGGTCTCACCGGCAGCATTGACAGCAGGGTACGAGTGGCATCCGTTGTCGATCCGCAGGATCGGCTTAAAGCGGACGGCGGTCTTCTCGGAGATGGTGACAGGCTCGGGTTGCGCGAATGGTTGCACCTTGTCGTGGCCGATACTGACGGCTTCGACTGCACAGAGGGTAGCAACAGCAGCGGAGACGAACAGCGTGCGGAGGTTCATCACTACAAGCGAGAAAATCGAGCACTGACTTTGAGCCCATCGATAAATAACGGGTACGCTTGTACACCTGAAATTCACGATGGTGCAAAATCCCATGATGGGGAGTCAGACAACTTGCCTGGCAAGACTGTACTGTATTGCTGTATACACGTACTTCAAGAAGTACCAATACTTACACACACCATCTTTCCCAGAATCATCATGGCAGGCATTCAATGCAATGAAAGCCTTTCATGCATGGAGGGAAGGCTTTCCAGTACATATTTGGTCCGTAACTTTTTCTTCTTCAATATATTTAACTTTGCGCAACTATTTTCCCATGCCTTAAATTTGACACATTTTTTGGGCGATATTATGTGTTTTTCTCACTTTGCAATGCTAGCTAACTAAGGGGGTTTAGAATGCGCTGCTGGCAGACTTTCTATAAGCTGGTTGAAATATCGTTAAATCGAGGATTTTCACCTTTCCCTTGCACCATTTCGTATGAACAAGTTTAGTCGCCATCATTGATGACGAAGCCGTCAAAAATTGGTCGGATTTTCGAATGCGATTGGTTAACCATCCAGTGTGTGGGATGAATGAATCTATTCAATGAGATTCAGCCCTATTTGTTGCCGGGTAAGTAGATTGATGTTACTTCCGGTGCTTGTAAGTAGATTGGAGCTAAACCTACTTACCAGTATTTTTCCTAAATTAAGAAATTAGGATCAGTCAAAATTATTCAAATTTACAACTCGCTTAAAATTATCTTATGTGAAATCGTACCACTCGTAAAATAAATTCAGGCTCAAAGTTTGTACGAGTTTTATTTGATAAATATAGACCAGACGATGCGTGCACGCTCACGCTGCTTCGCGGAAACGGCAGAGGCGGCCAGGCCACGCACCCGTACTCCAAAACGCCGACCGACATGCATCCCCTGATGTCAATGATCTGCCGAAAGTTGCGCAACTTTGTATCAGGGTTGACGAGAATGCATAATAGTTTGGTACAACTGGGAGAGAGAACAATGAGGTGGAAGCAATGCCAGATAAGGTGATGAAAACCTTACCACATTGTGGCAACGTTAGTGTGTTAGTGTGGTTGAGTTCACCGGCGATACAGATTATAGCGATCGACTAGACGTGCAAAAACTCGTTTCATACAAATCCCTAGTAATATCACTTTGAGCAGACTCTCGATTAATATAGGGTTTTGTATGGAGCTGAGTGTGGCCGTATGTCTTGTCCACCTTGCCAACATACCTTCCAGTATGTGAGCCAACCTATACAGTTGTCCCTCCCACACATGATTATCACGGGAGAACACCAGAGCTCGATCAGTTATCATTATTGCCAAAATATCAATTTCACAAGGGAGTTACAGTAAGCGCTCTCTGTTCCGGTACCACTTATAAATAATACCCCGAATCGTCTGATATAATCGTTTTAGACAGGTGACACAGTTTCACTTATGGCGGGAATCGCCACGCACCATTCAGCGCCACACATCACAACACAAGCTTCTCGATCTGGATCGCGACATGCGTGCGAAGGGCCGTCAGATCCTGTTGCTGCTTGACAACGCATCGTCCCACCACTTGGGGCGATATTGTGTGTACTAACGTCCGCGTAGAGTTCCTGCCACCGAATACCCCGGCATTCCTACAACCCATGGACGCAGGAATCATCGCCGCGTTCAAGCGCGCGTACAGGGGAAAGCAGCTTCGTTGGGCATACAAAAAGGTCAAGCGCGGTGAAGAGCTAAAGAAGGACGTTTACACTGTCGACCAGCTAGAGGCAATGCAATGGAGCAAGGATATCTGGCTCGAACTACAAGGTAAGACCACCATTCAAAACTGTTTCCGCCACACTGGAATAGTGTTTAATGCTGTAGATGAGAGGGACAAGGAGGACACTAACTATGGAACCGACGTTGATCTGGAGGATATCATCATTCGGGCTTCACAGTTGAGTCTTTAAGTAGCCGACGATAATGCATAGCAAATCTTAGGATAGGGTCGGACTACGATACCGGAAGTGGGAGCATATGCTGTACGAGCGGCCACCCACCCCATTCCCCGCACGTGTTCCTCTCATAAACACGACAACATGCCCTCCAAAATGCCCACGCTTCGTACAGGTAACCTCACCCAAAAAGAGAAGCAGCTGCTGGTCGAAAAGCAAATGTGCGAGCCGAAGCTCACGCAAAATCAGCTGAGAGAGTGGTGCGGCATCCACTTTCAACTGGCAAAGATCCCAGTGCAGGCTACAATATTTGGTCTGCTCAAGCGAAAGTCTCAGATCCTCGATGCCGTGGTAGGAGACGACCGCAAAACGAACCACACCGTCACGAATTCACCTCTCGACGACGCTTTGAAAATGTGGGTGCTTACACAGCAGGCGAACTATGTCCCCGTTTCAGACGCTCTCATTCAAATAAGAGCCCGTAGTCTCTTCGCTAAAATACAGCAGAGTGGGCTGATTGCGAGCGAGGTGGAGCCCCCAAAATGCTTATACTGCTGGCTTGCGACGTTCAGGAGCCGTCATGATTTCAAGTGCATAAACCTTCACGATGGGGCTGCGTCCGCTGACCTTGCTACAGTGACTCGAGAGCTACCGGCGATTCTTAGTAAGATCGCTGATTATGCACCTGACGATGTCTACAATTCCGACGAGACTGGACTGTTTTACCGACGCGCGCCATCGAAGACGATCGGTCGAAAGGACGGCAATACTGGTGGGGTAAAGCTGAACAAGTCGAGTATAACGATCGGCGGATGGTCAATACGACGGGGACAGATATGGCCGAACCACTTGTTATCGGAACGGCGAAGAAGCCACGTGCTTTTCGAAAAAACATCTCTCCAATTGGGATTTCGCTATTACTACTCGAACAAGAAAGCATGGATGACCACTGCTGTGTTTCAGGACTGGACGACAAGTCTAAACACGAAGATGATCTGCCAGAACCGTCACATTATTTTTCTAGTCCATAATGTTTCGTCGCATGTTGCATTTCGATTGTCGAACGTAAAAATTGTTTCCCTCCCGTCCAACACGACGTCAGTATTACAGCCGCACGATGTAGGCGTAATTCGCTGCTATAAGGCGCATTACAAACGGCTACACCTTGCTCACGCTGCAGAGCTGTCAGGGCAAGCTCAGCGTGACTGGTACAAGGTAGATGTTCTGCAAGTGATGCGATGGGCACAGCAAGCCTGGGAGGAGGTCCTTCACTCAGCGGTAGTGAACTGCTGGAGAAACTGCAAATTGGCTTCAGACACCTATCACATTGCTCGCCCGTACCCAAGGGCTGCTCAAGTTGCAGAGGAGGAATCGTTCGAGCAGATTCAAGGCTGCATGCGCTTGTTAAAGCTATCGTCGGAGATTTCAATTGACAGCTTGCTCTGCCCGGCTGATGAGAAAGCAGTTCCCTATGACTACTGCGACGACATTGTTGTCTAGTTCTGCTGCGCTTCGACCACACGACTAGATTCTGATTACTGCAGCGAACAAGATGAAGCACCTCCGGTAGCAACACCAACCAACCGGGAGTTTACTGAAGCTGCCAATTTGATTCTGCGGTACTTTGCAGCGAATGCGAGAGACAATGATGACGTGGTTCCCACTCGCCGCTTCCTGTCTCGTCGGCTTCTGAAGCTACGAGTAAAGTCGATCGCATCCAGGAAGCAGCAAGCTATCACGCACCACTTTAAACCTGTCTAATATAGCCGATATTTACTTGCAGAATGCATGCTTATCCGTACTGAGACGGATTATCACCGTTCTATTTTATTATCGAAAACTTCTATTACCGCAAACGAGAAATGCCAAAATTAAAAAATCTGATCGCTTATAATTTCATATCAATTGAGAAGGGTTCGATTTTGGGAGGGGCGACGGTACAGTGAGAAAAAGGCTAGTGTTAGCACATGCCAGCTCTTTCTCAACGCGTTTGGGAACCTGTGTCAAAACCGCACCTTAAAATGATAAAAATGATGAAGTTATGGGGACTCGAACGAGTGGCCGTATTAACCCTTCCGCGAACACAGTGAATTTGTATACTATACAAATCCAAGAAGTCATCAAATAGAAGGGGTCAAAATGCCTCCAACGAGCATGTAGCCATTCCGACCCTTCGGTGGGTTGAAGGACAGAAGGAGGCAAAATGCCTCTATCGAGGAGGTCTAATAACTCATCGTGATAGGTCAAAATGATTTAATTCGGATTTCTGGCCGCTGGGCGCCCTTCCGAAAGGGCAGTGTTCTCACGTCATTGGCCCAAGCAGCAGTTACAAGCGCCAGAGCCAGGACAGAATCAGCAATGCTGGTAGCAATGGCAGGCGTGGGACCCGGCGTATCTTCGCTATATCTTTCCGAGCACGCATCCGCGTGACACACATTTCGCGAAGGAAGGCTAATCGAAAAACGACCTCTCGCTTGTTCAGAGTGTCAACGTCTCCACCGTCGTGAGGAAGCTCGAGCAATGCGATCCGTTCGTCAAGGGAGAGCGCGGCAATGCCAATAAGGAGAAAGTCTTCGACCTACCGTCCAACGAGTCTAAGCGATCCAAGTAGTGCCGCCGCAAGACCATGAGCGAAAAACGCAAGGGAGCTGTTACTCACGCGCATGTTCCCGTTTAATGGCGATGGCTCTGAGAAGCAGTAGAAGCTGATGGTTGGTTCCACTTTGGAGGGCGAGACCATGCACGAATTCAGCAAGTGCACCGGTATGCAGGGCAAGCGCGTCATCTACGACGCGGTCAACCAGGGCCGACACAACAGCAAGAAGCAGAATATCTTCCTTGTCAAGAAGAAGAAGGCACGCGACAAGAAACTTCCGAGCAGGAGCGCTACGAGCGCGACTACCAGAGCACAGGCAACACTAAGAAGGACTTCTTCGAAGACACAGCCTCCTTACGCTTCAGCGGGCGTGTGAGCGCGCTGGTATCTTGACGAAGCGCGCCCTGAAGCTGTCACACCAGAAGGTCAACGTAACGCTACAGAATGGGCTCACCTGCTCGGATGTAGTAAATCACGTAGGCCAATGCTTCAATAGACATACTCAGTTAGAGTAGACGTCGCTTTTGATCTCAACACGAAGCACAGAGCTGAACGTGCGAACGAACTCTTATTGTAACCAATGCAAGGTATTGACATCATGCCTACTGATGGACGAAGCGCCACCCAACAATTCACCCCATTGTCGCGGGCCTTTCTACATGTCGAAAGAGCTGCCAAGCCGATGACGTAGTACGTAATAGCACCAATACTGCCAGCAACACTGTTACAACCGCCTGCAACAAACAAGCATCAACAGTCAGCACTATTCCAGCACAGCATCCCTGCTATCGTTGCAGACCCATACCTCGAATTTAACCACCGCTACAACGGGCTGTCTCTGCAGGTGAACTCGCTTTGAATCACGCCTCCCGCTCGTCCTCGGGCTTCATCAGCAGGTTCTCAGCCGTGGAGTATTCTCCTCGAAGGCAGTCCAGCTCCTGGTGCAAGCCAGTCTCGCGGCAGAAGCACTCGTCTCTCAGATTCGGGGCACGTCATGCACCCACCTCTAGCGGACAGGCCAAACGGGACACGGAGTCGTACACGCGATGGGCGGTGTCTGTGCGGGCAAGTTTGAGAGCGTGGAGCCCATGACACAGAAGGAGCGTGCGTGTGTTACCGGAGACACCGTCCCCACCTTCGCTGCCTGCTAAGAGCCTGCACAGCGCCACACAGACCTATTGCCAGCACAATGGTCACGTTGCTGAGGGAGCTTCAGGCTACGACTGGTCACAGCATAACAAAGGTACGTATGAATGGCGCCGTGGTGGTCACCGCGCCATCACAAATGATCGCGTCACAAATGCCTGCACCATCGAGGGTAGTGCCTCCTTCTGCCGCACCACCATCATCTGCGCCTTCTTCACTGGTGCCCCTGACGTCCGGCGACGCTTCCGATGACTCTAACGGAGGACTTCCATACTTTCTTAATGGAGCTTCAGTTCGATGCGTTGGTTGCCTATCCTGACGACGACAATGTGTCTAGTCCAACCGGGATTTCGACGCCTTCACCCGACGCGCCCGACGAGCCCTCGGAGTCAGCCGATTCTGAGTTTGAGTGTGATTTTGACCTGTCACATTCGCCGTGTCCGGTCTTTCCAAGTGAATCAACCTCGGGACTCTTCAATGACGAGTGTGAAGATGATGATGTTGACCATGAGCGAAAGTTTCGTCGTGTACAGCGTGGCACTGACTCGAGCGCTTGGCACCCATACACTCTCCCTGAAGCACCAAAACGGCATCCTGGTAATAATTGCCAGAACTTTTACGATCCTTCTGCTGCTTGGGATTATCGTAATTCGGCCCCAGTCGTCCAACTTCATGATATTCTTGGGAAATCGCCACGTCGCTGTTTCCTCGTTGAATGGAAGACCAAGCCCTGCAGCTCAGTCGGGGTTGGGAGGAGCAGCTTGCAAACACCCCCCACAATGTAAGCAGTGCCTACTTGTCTAAACGCCAGCGCTAACTTCTTAGTCTTCAGCCACCCTTCCTTCGTAGGTGCGTACGCAACCAAACAGTTCACGTATACCTCACTACTTCACGGCAACGGTGAGGTGTATCAACTTCAGCAGCAGCAAGATTAGCAGCAGATGCAGACCTCATCGTAATTCCACCACTCCTCTAAGTATCATCAATCAGATTTTCACTCGTGTTTTCAGCACTCGAATGGGAATGGCTTCCCCAATCGCTAAGACCACCACACCCTCCCCGACTTCCACAACCTCCTTGCTCCGCAACACGCCTTTTTTCGATTTCCCGGTGCCACGGCCAGATTCGCAACCAACCAAGGCAACTTGTCCGCCACTCGATCGCTTGCCCCTCCCCCCCCGACCGTTAATACACGATTTTGCATGGCCAACGTCACCCCCAGTTGCACTGCCAATTGCAGCGATTTTACCACCGCGCATCGGATCTCGACGTCTACCGTGCCAACCTGAGCGCTTTCATCAGAGGTCGACTGTCCTCCACGTCCTCCTCTAGGTACACTGCAAACCGGAGAGGTTTTAGCAGCGGCCTTCTGACCTCCACGCTCTACACAGCTACTGCTATGCGAATTCACCTGTCTGACACCACTACCAGCAACACTGCCAACATGAGCATTCTCTCCGCCGCTCGAACGAATTCCACGCCGTCGCACATAGCCGTTACGATGCTTAACCTTACCAACGCCACTACCAGATACATCACCAGCTCCGACGGTGCAAGTCTCACCAACAACTCCACCACTCCTTGCATCGTGACCGAACCTTGAACGCTGTCTACGTCCTCCACGAGACCCGTCTATCCGAGGCCACGACTAGCCCCGCCGCTAGTCTGAGCAGCGGTTCCAGTCCCGCAATCACGCAACGTTTTATCACGGCCTTCGTGGGCTGTGCATATGGAAGCGCTATCAGCATCCGGGGCAATGCTGGTCCCATCACTGACTCCACCACTGTTCGTAGGACCGACCGCGGTGACTCCTTCGTTGTTATCGTCATCTTCGATGATGATGACATCTTCGTTTGCTCCATTTCGACGCCCCTGTCCTTGGCCAAACCCGACGTTCATCCCCGTACGCAGGCACCGTACTCCGCATTGCCGCAGTCACGACCGGCTCCACAATCAGCCCCGTAATCACCCTGATAGCCTTCGTAGATAGTGTGTAAAAAAGCCATGGTAGCGCCCGGGTCAACGCCAATCCCTGTGTCGACTACACCACTGCTAGGAGGGCTGACACTGAAGTCTCCTTTGTCAACACCTTCAATAGAGGTGCCAGCGTCGTTGACTGCATCTTGACGTCCCTGCTCAACGTCACAACGAGCGCGACTACCTTGGGAAGGTGCAGAGGGCTTATTGGAAGGCAGCACTCCCACCGTGTCGGCATCAGTCTGGATCAACTGGTTGCTCTGCTTCAAGTAGTAGCCAACGAGAGCTTGCTCTTCACGAAAATAATCAATGTCTTCTTCGCCGTCTGGATTACAGCCGGGTTTGACGTATCGGTAGCTGTTATCCAGACTACGCAGAGGAAGAGCTTTAGAAGTCCACCCGTCGCAATGGAGTGCGCGCCATATTTTCATGAATAACACACTGTCCTCTGTGATGAAAACGTCAGACCAATTAGAAATATGCTGCGAGCATGTACAGTAAGCCGGACGACTTACCGCGGGAATGCAGGCAGTTTAGCTGCGTTAGTTGACCGCGATGACATTCGCTGACGCTTGGTGTCACTTTCCCCGACCGGGGGTACGGGACGCTTGCCACTGCGCGGCACCTTCGCTGTATCGGTTCTGTCAAGGAGTGTCAGATAGAAATCTTGGCCTTGAGCCTTAATTTTTAATGAGTTTAAATATCAATACAAAATCCAAGTTACTTTAAACCTGATCAAATCAGAAATGAGAGGTTATTATATATATCAATACTGTCAGCGTTGAAGAGCACGTTAATCATTATTGTATAGGAACCATTTAGTGTGGTGCACATGAAAGATAAATTCGACGTGTTCCCAGTGTTTGCTTGTAGCAGTATCTGCAATGGAAGCGATGGGACGCTGTACTCATGGTAGACACCCATGAACAGCTCGCGCAACCGGTTTTCGAAGCGAACGACTTCCCGTCTGCGGCGGTCAAAGTTGCTGGTGGAGGTGTCCATACGCAAAGTGAACCTAGAACCGGATTGATTTCAATTTTTTTATACTTATGCCTAACGATTTCGTCGAACTATTCTGCTTATAATAATAATAATCGACAAACTGGTTATCGGAAATGTTTTGGTAAGAAAGGAAATATCTACCAATCAGTTTGATTCATTACTATTATCGGGGTATATTACGAAAATTTAGGCCACCCATTCTGTCTTCTACCTGGCGTGAGGCCAAGCATAATGCTGGCGACGCAAGCTCCACGTGTGGTCGGTGCCGCAGTCGATCAGCATAGCCGGGGTGGGGCAGTTGAGCGACCGACCGGCACGTACCGGCTCTGAGTCGTGGTGGCGTGAGGCATTCCGGCAGCGTTGGCGTCGCACGGAGACAGCATCGGGAAGCAGCCCACCGGCAACATCGGCGTCACGCATGTGTCGGACTTGTCGGAGACAGGCGGCGCGCCGGTAGCATAGGTGTCCATCAGGTCGGCTTTGTCGGGGCCGTGCGCTAATTTAGACGTCGCATTGGGTCGGTGCTGGCGGGCTCGTGCGGTACGCTGGTGACGTGGACATCGGATAGGGTCGGCGCTGGCGGAGTCGGGCAACATATGAGCAGCGAGAGCGTCCGACCAGGTCAACGTTCTCGGGATCAGGCCGTACGCCGGCACAACGGCGTGATTGCCATACACGCGGCGGCGTTTAGTGAGTCGAGGACCGTCAGTGTCGCAACGGATTGGCCTGGCTGGTGTTGGCCAGCATGCATGCAGCGTGGGCGTCGTATTGGGTTCGGCACTGTTGAAGGTGGCCGTCATGCCGGCAGCGTGGGCGTGATTGACATATCCAGCATGGATTGGGTCGGCAGGCACCTCGATTAGCACGGCAAACTCACTGGAATTGCCATTTTAGCGTGGGGATCGGGGATTTGTCTTAATGGTGCGGTTCCGGTAGCGTGCAATTTGGGAAATGAGATCCAGGTCGCATTGTCCAAAACGACTTCAAATCTCAACGTCTCTGCAATGTCTTGGAAATATTGATTCATGATTGGCGGAATCATACGAACAAGGTCCGTGATTGGCAGAAGCATTTGAAGCGAGCCCCAAGGAAAAAAAAACTTGAACGTGGACACGTTCAGAGCCAACTAGAAGGTAACAAAAGACTTAAATGTAGCCATTTCTTGTGCTCCGACCTAGACTTATAATTACATCTACCGTAAAAATCACAATAGCACTTGAACAACGAGAGCCTACCACCTCCTGGATGCACCCGTAGTTATGCCATTGCCCGAGATGTATTGGTGATAGTGCTAAACGCATGGAGAGTGTTACCTCTGTAGTGTATTTTGCCAGCGCATTAGCCTCGATAGCCAGTCATCGTATGTGAAATATCTGACGGTGCTGATGGAAGGTTAGATTAGATGAAGTCTTGAACGACTTGATCGGTTGATAGTAAAATGCGACGTGAGGAATATATTGATAGCTCAAGCTGGTCCCTAGTTCACAGCACCCTCGGTGCTCGTTACATCTAACCACTTAGCTACTGGATGTGCTCCCTGTAGAGCACACAGAAACGGCGGCGCTATTGGAAACGCGCCCGATCCCAATCTGTCCTGCAAGTTGATGATCCATGGCATCTTCACCGCGAGTGTCGTTGCCACCTGCAACCACGGCCGCTTGCTTTTACGTGAGAAGAGTTGTTAGCACACCGTCGCAACTTGCTGCGATGACTGCAGCTTCAACACGCACGGCGTGGAATCCACTAGCTTCTCGACCGGATGTTATTGGCACCAGTGTAATTATTGACAAGATTACAACACAGACAACTGAAGTTGATCCAGTTGGAAATACCATCCGGGATGAAACTACTTACACAAGCTTTGGCTCACTTGTAAATGAAGATGGTAGCGAGAACACTATAGAAGAGACTTGGATTGGAGCATCAAGTGTACATGTTCAGCCACAGCAATATTATTTTGTGGATATTCCTGTTCATAAGTCGAAAGACTACGTGTCGATGGCAAAATGGGCCGCGTGTGCGAAAATGTTCCCCACGTTGATTTTGGAGACTGTGGCGGACTCATAGTAGGCCGCCCAAAGCAAATGTTAGTTCGCAAATGAATCCTTCGATGCCTCCGCGTTCATGATCACCGGTTTGAAAAGCACAACATATTCCTATTACTTGCGTTTGGCTACCTTGCGTCTCAAAATGCGAGAGGAGCACTATACCTTAAAATTAATGTGAAGCGTCAAGCACTAACAGCAGCGCAAATATCGCAAAGCACAGTGTTGGTTACGATCAGGCATTTTAATCATATTTCACAATGCCGAACGAATGGTGTTAGTCCTCAGTCACCGATACCAGAGATCCAACGAGTCATTGATCTACGAAAGGGTCTTCGTGTTCCGGAAACTGCGTTGCCTAGGTCGAATCTAGGGCGAATGCGTGCTCGACACGACCTCTTTGGAATACTCTAACGGTTTGGCCCCCTCCAGGTGTTTTTTTGTTTTACAGTTTGCCCTGACTCTGTCGGAACTTATAGGAATTCATTAGTTTTACCGAAGTGACATCAATGTACCTCACTGAAAAACAAGACTCTCCCGGAACTTACAATGTTGCCGTGAAATCTGGAGAGCTCTCAAGGAAGGCTATTGATGAAGCAAATATGATTTTGATGCCAAATCGTACTGACCGAAAAGCGATCACTGCTGCTTATCCTGTGGAATATGCACATTATTTTTTTTAAAGGTGATTAACACAGTTATTGAAGTGATCCTCGGCTGGGATCAATAGGCTCATTCCCCGAAGCATGGAGGTGGAATATTTGGTGTCGTTCATGCGTTTGGAGCTGCTGTCAAAGCTCAAGGTGCCGGTGATTAACATGCGTACCAGTCCGTTTCAAAAAGAAAGCATGATTACATCGTGAAGGATGTTTCAGAAAGATAGCACGTGTTTTGACTTCAAGTTTGTATTGCCTGTCCACCTACAAAGTTACTGAGCCGGTCAAGATCTGCTCTTCGCGTTCACAGTAACGAATCGACACAGAAAGGCGACCCTCGCGCCGAAGCTTCTCCTTTTTCATGTGCCGCGGTTTATAGTTGTTGTCGCCGGCTTGGGCGATGCTGTCGCCCAACGAGCCTTGCACGCTCAAGAACGCGGCATTTATAGTTCGCATGGGCAGCTCCCAGTAAGATGAGACCACGACTTCAATCAACTCGTCGATGGTGCGGACCCTCTTCTTGCGTTGGCGCATCTGCACCGCTGAAAACAGACCTAGATCATTAACGTTTATACCTGGGCAGTTGGGCGGCTGGTTACGCAATACAACGTTGCATCCACTGGCACGAGCAGCCTCCGCGAACGCAGCATCGGCCTTCGGGATGTGAGCGGGGGCGTTGTCCTGCTGGACGACGACGTGTTTCCTAGCCACTGCAGCAGGACAAAGCTCGCGCAGGGCAGGCAGCAGATTGGAAATGAGCATCTATCTGTAAGTCTTCTTCGTCACGGAGACGTCCTTGGTAACGAGCGTGCCTGCAGGACGGTGTCTAGAAGACCGTTGCGCAGGTACATGCTCAACGAACGGCCAAATTCCCAACTTGCTGTCGAAGAACTGGTTTGTGGTGGGGTCGTACCGGGGGCGCGCGATGGCAGCCAAAACCACCACGCAAGTGATGTAATGCCTGCTGTACAACCGCCTCACAGGAGCCACTTCGCCCAGAAGGAGTAGAAACCGTCGAGTGGGCTGCGTGATGTAAAACAGCTTCTCGTCAACATGCACGGCGTCGAGCATGTCGTCGAACAGCATGGTGTTGCGCTGAATGTGAGATAGCGCAAACTGCAGGCGCTGAACCTTGTTGGCCTCCGTCAGCAAGGGTTTGGTGCACTCGCACGACCGAGGCGGAGCTGCGACCGAGCGAACAGCTGAGCGTTCCACGACATCGACACCTTGAAGCCGCTCGAGCATTGCCGTGTGGTCGGCCGGCCGGCGCCCGCTGCGAAGTCTCCGCGATGGCGATGCAAAGCGGCCAGTACGCGCCTCCTCCGTCTTGGCGCGAGTCCATATGCGGAAGATGGTGGAGGGGTGAATCCCCTCTGTTTCGGCAACGGCGATGTCACCATGCTTGAGACGGCCATTGGTGGAGCGAATCAAGAGAGCAGCGAGAACCTGCTGGCGTTCGGCGTCAGCCAGATTGGTCTTGCTAACCGTGTTGGGCTTCTCCATGGTGCATAGAAGTTAGTGCTTGAAGCAGAACAGGCGAATTTAGTTGTTATGATTGCTGGGCAGGCTAGCGATTTGGTGGCGGCACTGCTCAACTAGCCATTTAACCATCAATACTGGGAGCTAGAGAAATCTGAGGGTACCAAACGAATGGTGACAATTAAAGGCGGATTTTGGTATTTGTTTTACCCTGTTTTGCGATAAACAGGAGTGAAGGGCATCTACTTTTGTCAATCATGCTTTCTTTTTGAAACGGAGTGGTACTTTGCAGTGTGGCTGACGGTTTCCCTACAATTTCGTTAGAATATACAGATGTTGTTGCGTCTGACACAAATTTTGATGACATACTGATTTCGTTGGCAGATACGGTGCTGACAGCTACACCCTCGTGCTGGGTTGATGGAAATTAATGTGTTCAATACCACGTCCGGGCATGCTAAAACCGATTATTCACGATATAGATGCATTTTGTTGTCCTTCACCTGGAGCACTCGCGCCAATAACATCAACTTGTGAAAATTGTGGTGCGAAGTTTAGTGCTGCAGATATATTAGATAGTGCAATACAGGCTCTGGCCGACGAACATCAGATTCACGTGAATTCAAAAATAAAATACGTCGAGAAGTGCAGACCACCCCAAGCAGGCTGGGATAGCGCATTAATAAGCTCGTTTTTAGTGCGAGAGGTGCAAGGTCATTACTGGAATCATTGTCGATCATGCTCAAGGTATTTTATGTGCACTTCGCGAATTGTTGAATCTACAAGATCGAACTCTAACAGAGGTAATACTCTCAAATGACCGATGAGTTCATAGAAAACAGTTCGTACTCCACGAGAAACGGTTTGCAGGTTTTTTGAAACCTGAAGTGGTTCATTTGAGACCCATAAGTATCGAAGGTGGTGAAAAACGCCAGTTACACTGTCCAATACGATGTGAGGACGTCAATGTCTATAACCCAGTTGTAATGACTATTTTCAAGTGCAGCCATGATGCTCAATTTGTATTTGCAAGTGGAGCCAAATATACCGCGGTCTATATAGTCAGATATTGCTGGGAAAGCCAGAATACATTTGAAAATCCAGCTGCGCTTTCACTTGCAGCATTAATGAAAGCGGTGAATAAGACAAATCCACTGCCACCTGATACTTCAGCAATGGAGCGTGGGTACCGAATTCTAGGTTCGATGCTATATACTGTCACTAACGGCCAAAAAGTAACAGCCGCTATGGCAGCGCTCTACATACAGTACTAAACGAGACTCCGTCTTTGTCGCAATCTCCCAACTCACTGAGAGTGAGCTGGAAGATTGGAGTTGGTAGCACTTAGACAAAGGAAGTCTTGGTTTTGTGTGTCGATGTACCCGGGATCACGTCTTGAAAGCACTCGGAAGATTGTAGTTAAGGTGCCCGATACACTACTCGAGGCCACCAAACACGTTAGCCTACGTCTGCTTGGCCAGAGCAGGAGTCAACTTTATTATTTTTCTTTAGATTCCAGAATGAGCTCGCTCGCTCACCCACTACTCAGGTTCGTACCTACACTCTCTGCTACATGGGTTCACCACTGTCTCGATAATTGTTGAAGTTGCTGTCGCTGGTCATGTCCCAGAGTGCGGCTAGGACCTATTGAATCACTTGCTTGCACTGGATCATCATCTGTACTCGATACCTCACGAGACTTCATGGGAATCTCGTGACAGCGATGGTCGTGCACCTCCCCTCCTATTTGAACCAATACATTTGCCAGAACAAAAACGAAACTTTTAATCTTGTGAGGTGGAGCTCATCGACGTCGTTGTTCTTCCAGGACTTGACCAGCTTCAATCAAGTTTCAGAAACCTAAAGCTCGCTGCTGTTTTCAAGATCGAAAGGATGTCACCGATGGTACAACTGAGAGTTGTTGGGAGGGTTTATCCGAATGAGCTTGGGGGGGGGGGGCTATTGTACGAACACTAGTGCCAGCATGCACTTGTCGAAATCCACACGCCATGCCTTCAAGTGCTTTATCATTTAAGGAGGAGATACATGAGTGGGGTAGTGCGGTTCATGAGCTAGCGCGATATTAAAATCACAATTTATTGTTATTGATTTGGTCAGATTAAATACGTTGTGTTTTGACCAAATTGTAATGTAAACATGGGTGGCCAATGTACTGCATGTGCCGGTATATATTTCGGAGTGATTATTGCTACATACCTTTGTGGTACGTATGTTGGGGGGGGGGGGGGGGGGTAATGAGGTCCTCTCTTTGTGTTTAACTAGAAACGATAGAGCCCTGAAAGTCGTTGGGGGCGTCGAAGCCCAATATCTCTGTGAGACTTTAACCCAATGTTGATGTATCGAGGTCGTGGTGAACGGCAGATGCACTTTACGGAAGCAGGAGGGTCACCGAGACCTCCCGCCACGGTGGATCGCGATAATCGTGCAACACGAAGGCTCCACCAAGGCCTCCGCGTTTTGGTGGGCAGACTTGAACACTTGAGGGTCACCACGTCCTCAGTGGTTTGGTGCTGGATCAGAATCGCGCCTCCGTCGCGATGTGGTGGGAAATCTTGATCACAGGAGGGTCACCATGCTCTCCGTGCCTTGGTACTTAAGCAGCTTGGTAGTAGTCCTTGGTCTCCTCTTCCAACTACCCTTCGAAGTCAACACACATGATCGAAGCAGGTTGAACTGGCAGATCCGCTGGCACAGCTTCCGGGGGTTAGTACGCGTACCTTGAAAAGTGTCTAGGGCGGTTGCTGGCTTTGCAGCTAAACACACGCCGCGCGGGGACAGGGGGCAGAGGTCACGGCGTCCGGAATCGAGTTACCAATTCGGTCGTTGCCCGGGGGCGAGAACGTGTCTTCCCTGGTCCTGCCATCTTCCGACCGCCGAAGTTGACAAACAGAGCTCTCTTGCCGACTCAGGAGAAGACTTCGCGTGCGCAGAACTAGTCGCAATTCAGCCAAGAGCGAAGCTGGGAACAAATACAATCCGGAGCTGAATCTCAGTAGAGCAGTGCGGCCTCCGCATAGTTCACTGCCGTTAAACCGCGTCATCAAAGCAGTCACCTCGTTAGAGCTGAGGGTAGACGAGTGCTTGGATCACTATGATGCTTGAGCCGTCCGAGCGCGAGGGTGTACCATGTCCTGGCGCCTTGGTAGATAACTGGAACACTGGAGGGGTTACCGGATCCTTCGTGCTTTGGCAGCGAGATCTTGAACGCGATGGGTCCGCCAGGTCCGTCGCGGCTTGGTGTGTGATCTTGTGTACACGCAGGGGTCACCAGGCCCCACATGCTGCAGCGTAGTTGATAATCTTGGTGGTATTCGCCAAGCACGGCGCTGCTTCCGCGCCCGGCGTACAGGAACACCCCATCCCTTCTTCTCGGCCCCACGCGGGGGGACTTCGCATCCGAAAAGGGGGATCCTCCGAAGAGGCGCTGGAGGTATTCCGGAGACCACATTAGCCAATCGGCGCGAATTGCGAAGTGGGGTGGTACGTATGTTACCGTATAACCTGTATAGTATCCGACACCCTTTTGGATTTGGGGTTCGGGTCCCCTTAAAACGGATAATGCACAATCCATGTGGAAAAACAGACACTTTGCTAATACCCACCAAATTCGTACTCGAGAATGCTGCCATTAGATTCAGGAGGGGGGTTACCCAGAGAACCCTCCCAGCGCGGGGAACGGTTCGAGCAAAGTCCAACACTTGCATTAGACACTTACTTCTGGCACTTCCTGCAGGTCTGAGCTTGCACAGCACGCTGGATGAGCTGCTGTTCCCGGCCTTCTCGATGATATCGCGGCGTTCCCGCCACAGGTAGATGTGTTTGAGCTTGGTCTCGAGCGAGGAACCGGTGGCCTCAGGGTAGAACTTGGCGAATGCAGAGGGCACTCCGTGAGAATCAGAATGGTGAATGACATAGAGTCGAAACTCATACGTCGGCGTAGAGTGCTTGTACTACCGAGTGCGGCGGCCTCTACCTTCACTTGCGCGTGCGCGGTTCATGAGGAGTTGGGAAACGACTGCGCTTTTTAGTGGTCTGGTGCCTAACTTTTATCGAGCCTTGAACACCAATTTTTGGAGCTGTCGGAAATGACAACGGTCCTGTGGTTTTCAAATTGAATTCATCTGATTGGCTAATATGGCGTGTCGGATATAACATTCTGTCGGATACTGCACAGGTTATACGATATGACCACCGTGTGGTCCACACGCGATGAAATTAATTGACTTGGGAAAACGTAAGTCCCGCATGGCGACGATTCAAGGGCGCACTCCTATTGGCTAATATTAGCAACAAACTGGCAGCACTAGTGCTCATGTTACCGGTGTCTGTGGTCTTCGGACAAGATCGTAAGTGGACGTTGTTATCCTCTTGTTTACTGGTATTGTTTAGTGAATCTGTGCTGTCATATCTGTGCGTATTGTTGCCTTCGTGCAGCTGGTGTCGCGGTTAGCTGCGACAGTGTCGCCGACGTCGAAGGTGGTCGTGTCGCAACTTCTGCAGTCATCGATGGCAGTGCCGCTGCAGCGGCTGCTGCTTCTGCCGTCGTTGATGGCCAAGTCATCACTACCGCAACTTCGGAGGAACAACCAACGATACTATTTCCCGCGGAGTCTTGACTCTTTCACCGCTTACATGGAATCAAGCGCGTGCGACATATGCCTTCATCTTGACGGATTAACCTCAGCGCTGTGGTAAGTTTGAGTTGGCTCGCTCTGCTCTTACGTTTACTTGACTTTAACTGCAGTGTATCGTATTCGATGTTGAACAGCTCAATAGCGTGAGCTACACCGCGGATTTCAGGTAGCGGCTCGTTTGTTTGCGTCTCGGTTGCCTTGCTAATGTGCCTTGTATTTATACAAGTGATTTTGGCTAATCGGAGTGGCAGCTTGTTGTCGACTCCTGCCACTTACGACTTCTCGGAAGGATTCGATTCCTGCCCGTTCCATAGTAAACTGCAGTGACTGCAGCGGCGAGGAATACGCCGATTCCGGAAATCATAAGCAAATTCGCCGACGTTTTGACGGAATACCCCATACCGTGACGGTGCCGACACGGTGCCGACAGCGTGCCTACACATGTTGATTGGTCAAGAATATACTTTTTTCTTTTATTGGCTAAAACGACATGAGTGGGTTCACACACAAAAAGAAGCAGCCAGGCAAACAAGTGGGAGCGGGGGGAGGCGGGTCCCCTCGCCTACAAGATGCAGCGGCAGGAGCAGCGGGGCGGCGCATGCGTGCAGGGTGTCCGCGCGCGGGGGGAGGTGGGTCCCCTTGCCTACAAGATGGATGTAGATAATGCTCTAGGAGGAATACATGTTAATGTGCATTGATGGCTTTCTATGCTTAGTCGGGGTATGAGTTAGTGATACTTCTTAGTGGAAAGTTTCGAGTTCATAGCCAGCGGCTTCCCCATGCGTCCCTCAACGAAGGCCAAGTGAACACTGAAGCGATCCATGAGCTTCACGAACACAGCCCAACTCGCATCTCCGATGAGAGAGGCAACGATGAAGCCCATGGAGACGCCTTCTGCCGCAAGAAAGCACCCAAATGCGTTGATAGCGGTTTGTAGAGCGCGCTGGGAGTTGACTGGCGCAAGGTCTTGGCGGCTCATACTGAGTTGGAGTGTTCTGTCGGCAGGAGCGCGAATATTTGATAGATATGAAATGCACTGGTGATTTGTATTGGCGGTCAGCATATCCCCCCCCGGTGCCTACATTATATGTCGGCACGGCGTCGGCGTCGTGTTACCCTACACCTAATTACTCTCATTGGTCGACGTTGAGTGTCTCTAGATGTCATTGGTCAATAAGCTGTTATCACGTCCACACTGCCTATACTAAAACAAAGTAAAAATAATATGTCGGCACCGTGATGATATTCATCCATATATAACTTACGTAAACAAAATATTGTGTGATCTACGTCGATATGAACATTGTGTGGTCCACACAGTACATGTACATTACATGACGTGACGAGCCAGCCGAGCGGCAACAAACAAAGTTTTTTCAAGCCTCGAACACGCACGTGTACGTTGTCTTGAAATTGTTTTGCCCTGACTGTGTCTTGCCAAATCCGTTCAAGAGTCTTTTTGAAATCTGAATTTACCAAGCCGCAAAAAAATACGCCGTACAATAGAAGGCTGGCAAAAGTATCCACGGACGATAGCATGTTTTATCTTGAGTTTTGCTAGGGGTGTTTGTTTACTCTCTGGATGCTTCATTCGTGTTATTGAAGCATGTTAGACATACGAGAATAGTATCAAACAATTAGAGTTAGTAAAAACGGATGGGCCAGACTTCATTCGATCAAGCATACAGTGGCTCGGAATTATGATGTCTGGTATTCTCAAGACTCCCCCACGGCCAAGCTGATTGCTAAAGACGTTGTAGTTTTGTTGATGACTTTAAAATATTCATTTGAAGTGGTACAAATGCCTACAGGGTGACCCAGTTCGCCAAGATGTAAGGAGGTCGTCTGAAAACATGTCGCCTAATATGTCAATCGGTTTCTATTGAATATATTTGGGGGGGGGGGGTTAATGAGGTCCTCTATTTGTGTTTAACTAGAAACTATAGAGCCCTGAAAGTCGCTGGGGGCGTCGAAGCCCAATATCTCTGTGGGATTTTAACCCAAGGTTGATGTATCGAGGCCGAGGTGAACGGCAGATGAACTTTACGGAAGCAGGAGAGTCACCAAGATCTCCCGCCACGGTGGATCACGATAATCGTGCAACACGAAGGCTCCACCAAGTCCTCCGCGTTTTGGTGGGCAGACTTGAACACTTGAGGGTCACCACGTCCTCAGTGGTTTGGTGCTGGGTCAGAATCGCTACGGGGCACCAGGTCCGTCGCGATGTGGTGGGAAATCTTGATCACGGGAGGGGTCACCATGCCCTCCGTGCCTTGGTACTTAAGCAGCTGATGCTTGAGCTGTCCGAGCGCGAGGGTGTACCATGTCCTGGCGCCTTGGTAGATAACTGGAACACTGGAGGGGTTACCGGATCCTCCGTGCTTTGGCAGCGAGATCTTGAACGCGATGGGTCCGCCAGGTCCGTCGCGGCTTGGTGTGTGATCTTGTGTACACGCAGGGGTCACCAGGCCCCACATGCTGCAGCGTAGTTGATAATCTTGGTGGTATTCGCCAAGCACGGCGCTGCTTCCGCGCCCGGCGTACAGGAACACCCCATCCCTTCTTCTCGGCCCCACGCGGGGGGACTTCGCATCCGAAAAGGGGGATCCTCCGAAGAGGCGCTGGAGGTATTCCGGAGACCACTTTAGCCAATCGGCGCGAATTGCGAAGTGTTTCTATTGAATATATTGAGGGCCTATCATGGGATCGTAAGATCACCTTCCCTATGAGATTTTCGCTGGAAGCGACGTTTCCCTGCCTCCTAGGATCACATAAGGCGGCATACATGTGCGTTATTTTATCACCACGAAAGTTGTGCAGCTAAATAGCTCTCCGAGTACGTTTCCGTAACCGTATAATTTTGCCAGCGGCGTTATTCTTCACAACTCCGTAAGTTTTGTGCCGATTTCAGAATAGAGGCCGCCATTCGATTGGTCGTTTACACGAGCTGCGTCGATTGGCCCATTTCCAGCCTATTTAAGTCATTTCATTGGCAATAATCGATAAAGGTGTCGTTCGCCCGACACTGTATTTGGACCACACTCATGTAGGACTTCCAAACAGTTTTGTATATTATCATTCCAGAACGCTCTTGTTGACGTACGCTCCTCATCCAGATAGTTTATTTAAGTGCGTCATCGTTTAATTGTTCCGTTGTTAGACGAAGAGTGTATTGGAGTGCAACACCGAATACTCTGGCGCAAAAGAAATCCCTACTTTTTAATTCGGCTAACGAAGACGGTATACTGGGTAAACAGAGTATCGAAGTGTGCGCCCACACCTCCGAGTCTACTCTTGATCGTTTCGCCTGAGAAGCCGAGCGCGTACCACTCCAAAAACGACTTCTGGGCGTACTTTTCGTCCTTCAGCATCTTGTCCAACTTCGGCTGGACGAAAACCTTGTTCAGATAGGAGTTTTCCTTGGTAGGCAATCGCTTGAACGCCCTCAGCACCTTTTTGTCCAGTTTCTTCAAATTAACAACGTAGTCCAAGGCGATTTTTCCCGCGTTGAGCCTCTTGATTACATCGTCGATAGAGGCACTGACATTGATTGTTCTCTCATCATCTTCGGCCTCACTCAGCTTGTAACCTCGCAGCGAGCGCGCGTCAACAAGGGGACGGCTCTCGGCCTTGGTCACTCCTGCCGTCGTCATCATGGAGATCTTGGTCTGGTCTACTGATGCAGCATCACAGCTGGCAAGGACGACCAACGCAATCGCCAAAGAAACGAAGCCTAGATGCATGGATGCTTGGAGTCGTTAAGTTTCGAACTTGAGTCCTTGAGAGCGAGATGCAAAATGAGCTCCATGTACCAGTAAGCACTCCGGGGATTTCTCCCCCGGGAAAGCCCGCGAGGTTCGCGGCGCAAACAGCAAAGCCAGATTGGATCTACAGATGTGTTGTGCCTCTCTAATGCCATGTGCTGGTGGCGACGTTGCTTTTTTAACGCTTAATAACGTTATATACTTTTCAGAAGAATAACACACAGTTCACAGGCTTGCTCATTGGTCAAGATCAAGCCAATCACTGAACCAGGTACATGTTATTGCAAATATCATACGGTGTTAACGTAACGCTAAAAACATATCTTCACCCAAATAACGTTTTTTTCTGTGTTAGAGAGATAACGGTAACGTCGCCACCACTAGTTGTTGCACATGCTCCATTTCACGCCATATGTGATTACCATGATGACGCTGTGAATCGGTCAGTTTGATTCGCGTTCTAATAAAAAAGAACTCTACAGGTTGGAGTTCATGTAGCGCAACGAATGCTAATGAACGATGTGTACCATTTCATGCTCTCAAACATATCGATTTAATGGCATAAGAGCCCACGTGCTGCGTGCACCAACGACAACCAATCAAATATCGTGTCTGACCATAACATCGTATGCAGTATCATATTATCGTGTTTTCAGTACCACCGCTACCTGACGTTGTGATCTTCATACGGTAAGGAGCTCGTCGCCAGGTGGCTGCGATGATAGTGATTGTGCGGTCTCGGCGTTTATAATAATTTAGATTCGTTCTGCTCATAGACAGGATTCGTCATTTCTTGTCACTACCTCAGGCAGTGCCTGTGCCAAGTATTACAAATTGTGATACCCCCCAGGCTTCGAATACACCCTCAGTAGGGATATGAAACTGGAGTCCGAAGAAGTGTACCAAAATTGTCTGGTGTTTGTCGCCGTGCTTCGTGCCCGATTCTTCATAGAACGGCTATTGCAGCTCTCACAGACTGGTCAATGATCTATTCTGTAGCGTTCGCACGAATGAGAAGCTACACTCCATGATAAATATACATTCACGCTCAAACCTCCCCTCAACATCGCGCTCTACATCGTTATCTTCTACATTTGAACCAACATCATTCCCATCTACAACCGGATCCCAGAAGTCCTCGTCGGCGGGCTCCTTCACACCGGTGTTCTCGTCGTGAGGATTGAGAAGCCCACCTACCGATATCGGATCGTTTGCAAGCAAACACGAAACCATCGCAGCGAGCTCGTAGTTATTATGCCCGCCTTCTCAGTGTCCTCACTTTGGTAACCGAGAAACTCTGTGTATTGCACATTGGTAAACAAGTGCTCAACCGCGCTAATTGATGCCAAACTAAACTTACTAATAAAATACAACCCCGCTCAACACATTACAGCTTCGAAGAAAAATGGAAGTATATCAATAAGGACACTTGTGGCTCATGAAACAGACTATACACTGGGTTGTCCTGGATAGTCTACAAAAAAAGCTAGATGCTTTGTTTCGACTCGGCGTTGCCGATCGTTGTTGGGCCGAGCTTGATCATGAGGCGAAGCTCTTCATCGTAAGGCCATTCCTCGATCAGCTCTCAATCCCCCAAGCAGTTGAAATCTAACGTGTGTCAAGTTTGCTGAAGATCTTCAATCATGCGTATGGCCCAGTTGCTTCTGCTCGTGGTCGCCACTTTCATTGCGTGCTGCAGTGCTGTCACGGACGCTGAAAACTCTATCCAAGATAACGCCTTGACAACCGATCCCACTACCGAAATTGCCACGAAAGATCATCGCTATCTCAAAGGGAGCAAGACGACAAGTGATGAGGCCACTGTGGACGAAGAGAGATTTGCCCCTAAATTTGGCATGTTTCTTGGCGGGTTAAAGCTTCCGAAGTTCCAGGGTCTCTCGAAGCTCCCTCTACTCAAGCAGACCACTTTGATTCAAAAGAAGCTCGGTAAGAAGGCTGCTGACCTATACTTGAAGACGCCGAAGAAGCGCTACGAGGTCAACCTGCAGAACTTCATATAAGCCGTGAGAGCGGAAATTCGAGGTCGATGTCGGAAGTCAAACACACCATAAAGTCTGCCACGTGGAATGCATCAACATTTTCTAGCTCCGTGCTAGTTACTGATGGATGCGTTAAACATGGATGCGCTCCTATCAAATACATATCCTTGTGACCTCCTATCCGAGTTATCTTCTCCTCACCTACCACGATAAAGGCTCTTTGAGTGCATGGGGTATGGGCAATATGGAAGGTTTAGCAACTTATATTAATATATCTGAAATCCTATAAAGATTTGATTATAGAAGACCCCAATATAAGTACACCGTTCACTCTAATTCGTCATGCCAGGACTGATAATATATTTACCAGAGAAAACTGAAGTTTTGATTTGATCTTGGGACTACAATATTTAATATATTATCGAGTACTAAGTAAGATCAATGTTGGACGGAATTTGTTGGACGGTGAGGGATTTCGGTTATGTTGTGTTCTTTAACCTCTGTGATTTGTGATAATAGATGAAACGACTGTGAACTACGAACGCGACGGTGACGCCGGAGCTAGTTCATACAATTGAGCCAACTCGCACATCGCACTCGGGCTGCTCGATTAAACATGCTCAACTCGATGGCATCGAATTCCGCGCAGGCATCCATAATGCATACTACTCCGATCCACAACTGCTGTCAGGAAACCGCATACAGTGGTCTCTATTGGTCAATATATGCGTTAGAAGGCTCGGATTGGGCTAAAACGAAACTAGTGAGCAAGGCGATTCGACTGCTGTGCGCGTTGCCGTCAATGAATGGTCAAGAGCCGATCGAGCTCCAAAACTGGGAGCACACTTCAGATGTCGCCCATCCTGTTGAATGTCTGTGACTTGGGGTTGTTCAATGCAATTTAAGCACGGCAGATAAAGAAGACAACCAGAACGCTGGACGAACTGGTGATGGCGGTGACAGGAGCGTTTTGGGAGCTGCCAAGCTCAACGTTAAACAACACCTTTCTCTCACTCCAAGCGACGATGGAGGGATGCATGAAAGATGGCGGCGGCAACAACTTCCGCCCTGCGCATATGTCAAAATGCAAGCTTGTTCGGGAGGGAAGACTTCCCGTGAGGCTTTTCTGCTCTCGTGATGTTGTCCAGTCTGCTGTCACCGCGGCTGGCTTGCCCATGGAACTCAATAATAAAAGCAAGTCACTTTACCTGACAATAGTTGTGGATTTGGCTTAAGAGTGGTACGTGACAGCAGTTGTGGATCGGAGTAGTACACGCTAAAGCGGCAACCTATTTACCATGAACACGTAGAGGTATGTGGTGTAGGGATTCACCGCAGCGTGGGTCCTACCGTTGGAAGCTGGCGCTGCTGCGAGAATGGCTTGAGGAACCTCGTCAAATTGATCAAGGGCTTCTCCGCCCGCTGATTGGTCACAACTGGACATGGCGAGGAATGGTGGTCAGCGAGACAGCTAAGTACGTGATCTGTACTTAGTGGGCGAGATCCGCGCTTAAAGACGCAGCGTGTACTTAGACGCAGTATCCAAAACCGACGACCAGTCCGAGTCGTCGTTCGACTGTTCAGAAGCGTCGGCGACGGTGGAGTCCTCGTAGGTTACGGAGAAGATCCGTAACGGACTCTTTTATACTAGATATTTGTATAGGAACCATAGGAAAGCATAGCGTTAGGAATGGCCCACTGGGCAGCAACAAACAGAACATATTTTCCTCTCAACCACTCAAGAGTCAAGTCCGGCTTCGGTAAGTGTCCGGAGCGTCTGGTCCCGCTCGGTAGGGTAGGAACTGTATGTCGGTGAACACGTAGCTTGTGTGGCTAGTGTTTATCTCGTAGGGCCAAGAGAAGAGAGAGAGTGGCCGTGCGTGTGATTGAAGACCAACGAGAACTCGTTGGCACTTGGGAACGCCTGAGTGCGTCCCACATATTCTTCCCACCGGAGTTAAGCCCCGGCACCCTCGTACAAGGTCTTGACCGGCTCGTACCCTTCCTTTCTGAAGGACAACGAGGTTTCAGTGTGTGGAGAGCATCCTAACTGCATCTCGTGGTTAGTGGTGCTGGATATTGGATAGTAGCCTACGGAAACCACAGTACGCAGAGGAAATATCAAACCCGGCGTAGGGGCGAGAACTAGGGCCTCCAGATTCTATTTGCCTGACAAAGCTCATTGAATCCTAGTGGATTTGGTGGGTGTTGTTGGTGGGAGTGTGCATACATATTTTGGACGTGTTCCTACATGACAACTAATGCCGCGACCCGGGATTGGAAGTGACCTTCTGTGGATTGTCCTACGGCAGGCTAACTGACTTAACGAGCAACAAAGAGAGAAGAAGAAGAAGCGAAGAAGAAGAAATCGACGAAGATGGTGAAGGGATCGAAAACTGCGGTACCATCAACGCCAATGATGTCAACTGGATCACGCAACGACGGTTTGACGACACCCGTGGGAATCTCGCGTGTGTTGGCGGTCAACGAGAGATCTGTCAGCTTCGAAGACTCGGTGACCGATTCCGACATCAACGATGACGAAACGAACGACTATGACGACCTGGAAGAAAAGGAGCCTGCTCCTGTAGCAGTGACGCCAGGCATTCCTGACCCCGATGTGTTGGTGACAACTCGCAGCAGTGACCCTAGGTCGCTGTCGCGCAACCTCGCCGACGAATTTGCTGATATAGGAGGTCCGGAGCCTGCCTATGATGAATACCGAAGACTCTGGATCTTCGGAACAGCAACTTAAGGACCCATCGACCGAGACCACCGGACCGCCTGTGAATGGAGACACGCCAGCAGCGAATCGTGTTTTTGGGCAGTGTCTGGAGCTGATGCGATCGTCGAGTCAATGGGTCCAGCTATTCAACCCAGCGCCTGTCTGTCAAGCGGTGTGGGTGGACCTGAACAACGAACTGGCATGACCGGTCAACTCGACCAGCACGCAGCAAGTCGCGGATGACACGGTATCGCTACTGAATGCAATGGGAATGCAAGAACCTATCCCTCGACGGTTGCTCTTAACGACTGGTCGCCGATGATCGCTGAAGCCGAACTGCAGAAATGGAAGAAGAAACTTCGCTCTGCATTTGGTGTGCCAACGATCCCACTCCTGCAGACACCGAAGAAGCAAACTCGCGATGATGGAGTATTTTCTGCTGCGGGCAAGAACTCACCGTACTTCCAAGACTCGCACATGGTAACCCCAAGGTCAACATCTCGAAAAGAGCGGATTGAGCATGGCAAAGAGAACTCGTGTCCTCCATAAGACACCAAGCGAGAATCGGGACGCTGAAATGGACGACGATTTGACCCTAACGAGGACTCATCAGACGATGGAATTGATCTATTGAACTTTGATGACGACGATCAGACGGCTGCGTTCTCTCGTCAAATGCGGCTGGTGAGTGAAATGGCCAGCTCGAATGTGACGCCGAGGATTGACATCACCACCCATTGACCTCTCACTAACATCGTCCCGTACGCTGGTCTTCGCAACAAGTGTAAAAACTCTATGCAGTGGCTACGAGCATTCGTGTACGAAATGAAAGGGACCCACACACCATCCAACGAGTGGTGTATGAATTTGAACTGAGTCTTCGTGATGGCGCCCTTCATTGGCTTCATCAACTGTCGAAGAAGACCAAGTGTCAGTGGAATCTATTGAGCGAAGTACTATTGCTCGCAGTTCAACCAGTCGGCGAAATCGCGCAACTACACTGAGAAGAGATCGGACAAGGAGCACATCTGCGACTACATGAACCGTTTAAACGGCTATGGGCGCAACGCCGGAATCAAGTTCGAGCACGGTGGTCGTGAAGCAAAGGACTATAAGAAGCGTTTTCTCAAAACATGCGGAGACCGAGAACTCGAGAGGCGTCTATCCCATATGCAAGTGACTGACATCCGGGTGTTGGAAGACATGGTAGCGAACATACTGAAAGCGGACGACACGAGTTCCACCCGTAACAGCTCGCACTATCCTTCTCGCGATCGAGATTATGGACGTCGTCGCGACGACCGACGTAACGAGGACTCGGGACGACGCCGGAACGAGCGTCGAAATGATGACTCCCGTGAAGGGTATCACGCCGCGAGAGGAGTGACCGTGATTACGACCGACGCAGTGATGACTCACGGCAGCGACCGAGAGTGACGTTAATCGAAGCACTGAGCAACGCTATTGCAGAATATCAAGATTACGAAGTATCGTACCCCCGCAGCGAGGGCTCACACTCACGCCCACGCGACTATGATAACGCCGACAAAGACGACAAGGATTTCCGGTGGTCCGACGATAACGACCACTTTGACGATGACTATAGCGACGAGTACGCATCAGGTGATGACGAACGTCACCTGGCAGCAGTAAAAGAGAACGAACATCGCGCTACAGTCGAAGGAAATCGCCCGAGGCCCGACAATCGCCAGCTAAGGGGTGACTACCCTGGCTGGAACTTCGGAAGGAGCGGTCAACGCTTTGTCCAAGGTAGCCGAAATAACCGCGATGTCAGATCTTGCCAGTACGGCCCTTGTGCAGCTTGTGGTGGCCTTTCCCGCTCTGCTCACTATTGCTACAAGCGGTGCAAGCTGTGTAAGCAAGTTCATGATACCGGCAAAAGTGAAGCCTTTCAAGAGCCTACCAACCTGCTCAAGACCAAGGTTGACAAGAAAGAGCTCAGTCGTGAGCTCCAAAATCTCGTATTCGGCAGCCATTTAAACTAGGCAGCCCGCCAACTGAAACTGGGTTGGTTCCAATCGGGCTGTCACAGTTAGGCGAACCCGTGTTCACGGCAGATTGCATCCACGCGTTCGTGGGAAAAGATGTGCGGCTGGATAACGAGGATAACGCTATTGAGACAACAACGGAAATTGAAAAGGAGAGAAGTTTCGACCTCGGTGAGCGTGAAGTGAATGAAGAAGGCGGAGCTGAATCGGCAGCAAGCAGTGACGAGGACTATATCACGAGTATATGAGTCAACGAGGACTCGACGCGAGTTATCCGTGGAGTGAGAAGACTCTTACCAGGAGAAAAACTGGGGTGGTGGCCTTCAAGGAAGTTTGACAAAAGAGCACGAATGGGGGCTCTAGTCATGGAGCAGTGAATGAATCGAGGACGAAGATTCTCCTCGACATTGGGGCAAACGTCAGTGTGATTTCGACACACCTGGCCAAAAGACTCAGATTGAGGGAAGGCTCGCGTCATGGACGGAGTCTGGAAGTGCAAGAAATCAGCAAAGGAACTATATTAACGACGTGACGGACGCGGGTGAAGGTGACACTTGGCTGGGAACGTGTTTACGAATTCGTGTTATGGACAATGGATCACAGCGCAGGAATGGATTTGGTACTGGGAACCGACTTCATGATTCCGGCTGGAGTCCGATTGGATTTGTTTCATGCGACCGCTCGACTACCAGATGAAGTCATGATTCCGATTATCAAGACAGAAAATATGGTAGAAGATGAGCCTGGAGGTAGGCACATCGCTGGAGGTCCCCCAGAGGACCTCACGATCTCCGGTCGTGAGGGGCGAGATTTCAGGCTCCAACGAAGGCAACCTGCACAAGATACCCACGAGGTATGGGTACGACGTATGGACTCGTTGGTGCCGACCATAACGAGAACTTGCAGAGGGAAACCTAACCGAGTTCGCCTAACCAACAGCACAGAGAAGCTGAAACACTGCCCAGCACACTTGCCAGTGGTGTTGTGGGTTCCAACCGGTGATTTACCCCGAGAAGAAGGCTACGTTCGAGTGAAGTCACGGAAATACGAAGAATGGCAGATTTTGGCTTACTCAGAGGTAAGGGACAAGACACTATTCCAGCGCGAGTGCGTGCTCTACGAGAACTGGCTGGCAGCTCAATCGCCAGCTGTGGAACGACCAGGGTAGTCTACACCAGGTCGAATTCAACAAAGGCATCCAGAAGCGCCATCAAGAGAAGAAGAATGGTTAAATTATGTAAACACATCTGCCAATGGAACCCACGAGGACTTGACAGGGGTGGCGGCAGATGATTTCAATCGATCAATTGCCACCGAGCCCTCGATTGAAAATCGGGGTGACAATGCACGAAAAGCGAGGCCACTCGAAGGAACTACGATGACAGCAGATGGACATCTGATCAGGGGAGAGCGTACAGCAGAATAATTGGAGAAGACATTCATCGCAGTTATGCGAGTGCTTGCGACTGAAGGGACAGGCGACGACAAGAACCGCGTGGAAATACCCGCTACAGACGTTGGACTCGAAGACTATGCACATGAGCTGGCACTCCTTCCAGATATGACTGACGCCTCGGTAACTATCTTGGATTACTCGGCACCGAACGTCCAGAATTATGTCTGCAACGTCGAACAACAACGAAGTCTCGTTGAGGTGTTGAAACGCCACGAACGCATTATGATATCCAGCAGGAATGCGTTACCTCCTCCTGCGTACGGAGTGGTCTGTGACATTGACGTACATGGGCATGCCCCGATCAAGCAACGAGCCCTACGAATCCCGCTCAAATACTTACGAAAGCTCTACGAGTGGCTAAAAGGCCTCCAAAAAGCTGGCCTTACTGTTTTCTCGGACAGTCCATGGGCGTCTTCAATTGTGATTGTGCTGAAGAAAAACGGTGTCGATATCAGACTGTGTATTGATTACAAGATGGTCAACGCTATTACAGCAATCATGGAGTATGCGATGCCGCTCGTCGACGATTTGTTGATCGACTTGGAACGTTATCTGTGGTTTTGCTCACTAGGTGCTGCGAGCGGATTTTGGGTAATAATGATGACGCGGAGAGCGAGAAAGATCTTGGCGCTCGTTTGCGCCTTGGGGCACTTCGAGTGGCTGCAAATGCCGTTCGGCCTCAAGAACGCTCCAATGATTTACCAGAGTACAATTGACAACGCACTCTGGGGGTTCGTTCGACCGCAAGGTGATTGGCAAAATTTCGCTCAACTAATGCTGACAGCTGAATCACGAGCAAGTGAGCTCCGAAAGCAGAATGGCGAGGATTCGCTGAACTCTTTCACAGCGTCAGCGAGGACTCGTACCAAGTTTGACGCAGGTCACGCTGATTCTGATATGACCGATCCAGTCCAACAATTGGTTAACAGCCCTATTGCGGACACGTTTTCGAACGGCGAACCCGACGAGTCCTAGCTGATACCAGTATTCGATCGCCGGTCATTTGTTGATGACATTTGTTTCGGTGGCAAGTCTTTTGACACTTGTCTGATGACACTGGACCGATTATTATGTCGTTTTGAGGAGTGCCGGATTAGCATCAGCTTTCCCAAGAGCATCTTCGTCCAATCGAAAGTTGACTTCCTGTCTCACGAGATATCATTCAATGAGATACGGGCGGACCCGAAAAAGATGCTAGCGATAACTCAACTGATCTTTCCGAAAACCAAGAAAGGGATGCAGTCATTCCTTGATGCGCTGAATTATTACAGCCAGTTTATTCAAGATTTCGCAGTGTATGGAGCTGCATTATACCAGTTGAAAGACGAGGGCTTTAACCCAGGAGGTGACGTCTCGGTCGCCCACCGGAGTTTCGACGCCTTGAAAAAGAAGGTAGCCGACGCACCAATTCTGAAGCATTTTGATCGCGCGAAGGACGTTCACATCACGCTCTTTGCGAATGAATGGGCGCTTAGTACGACGGTGTTACAGGAACATGATGGACTGCTTCACCCGGTACGTTTTACCGGACGAGTACTGAAGGAAACAGAGATGAATTACCTTCCAGCCGAAAGGAAGCACTCGCGTTGCTACACATATTGAAGATTTGCTACTCACAGCTTGCTGGACGAACACTCAAGATCTATACTCGATTTTCGACACTGGAATGGATACACAAGTCCAAGTCGCTCTTCGGCAGGACTGTTCAGTTTGCAGTGCTACATCCCCGTCTCACCTTAAAGTTCAACGAGTCAAAGAAAAAGATTGTGCCTTTGCACACCTACATCAATCTACGGTGACAAGCTTTGTCTACCTCGAAGACTCTATGGCACTGGTGGCGCTACCCACCAAAGGTTGTCCAACGACCCGAATGGACCCCCAACTCCTAAATGCACGTTTACCTCGCGATTACCAAGGATTTGTGGTTTCATTCGATGGATCAGCAAAGACTGAAAAATATGGTGGATATGGCAGCTGCTTGTGGGTGTTATGGCGTCTTCCTGGTTGAGAGATAGTGATTGCTGCAAGTCCTTATCTCGAGAAGACCACGGTTAACGTTGCCGAATACTCAGGCATGAATAATAGAGTGAAAGCAGCCTTGGAACACGGTGCCGAGAACTTAGTCGTTGTTGGAGACTCGAAACTCGCAATCCAGCAATCCCTAGGGGTGATCGCATGCCGGAAGGAGACGCTCATGGTGTTACTGAATCACCACAAGGAAATCGCGGCGAAACTACAATCCGTGAAGTATCTACATGTTCCACGAGAATTCAACGCGGCCGCAGATTCACTAGCAGGCGAAACATTGGAAACAAAGGTATCGAAAGTTGTGCTCAACGAGGACCGGAAGCTCAATCTGAAGAAACTAAACAAGATTCAGGAAGTCATTTATGAGCCCTTAGTGAGCGAAGCGGAAGTGGTGGTTGAAGCCAAACCACCGACCATTGTGACCTCGATCCAAGTTATGGAAGCTAGGGACACGCTGACACATAAAACTTTCGCTAATTTTGCCGTCGATCCGGTCAACGAGATCTCGGCAATGACCAAAAGCCAAGCTAAACACCGAAAGAAACAAGTCAGATTTGCCGACATACCGCTAGGAGCAGATCAAGAAGGATCACAGGACACTAGGAAACACGATCAGACTACCCCTGACAGCGTCGAACACGAACTCGTCGATGACAGTCGACTACCTCTCGAATCACCAAATATGGCGTTGCCAGAAGCAAGTGCCGAAGACACTGACCCAGTCACAATTCAAACAGAGAGACGCAGAAAAATTGCTAAAGTTCAAGACGAAGAGGCGCTAGATGGGCCAATATGAAAGCTGTGCACCGAGGAGAGACCAAGAACCTGGGGTACAAGGTGGCTCAAGACTCGTTGAAGTCGGCAGACAAGTTCATTCTAACGGAAGACAACGTGCTATACTACCTCGGATCGAGTCATCGTAGAGGTAACGGAGAGCATGTCGGGCTGAAACTGCGTTTAGTGGTACCAACCACGATGATTCAAGAGGTTTTGCAGAATTGCCACAACTCGCTGGAAGGTGGACATCAAGGAATAGTGAGAACCTACCTCCGCGTGAAGATGAATTATTATTGGATCGGCTTGTACGCCGACGTGGAGAAGCACGTGAAGTCATGCTTGGACTGCAGCTCAAGTAAGAGCCGTCCCCACCTCCGTGGGTACTCACCAGGCAATGTTTTAGCCGAACGACCTTTTCAATTGGTGTCGATGGACTTTGTAATACCACTGCCGAGTTCTCGCCGGGGCAACACAGCTCTGTTACTTGTTTCAGTGCTCGTTCACTGGGTTTGTGATCGCGAAAGCAATGTCTGACACATCGGCACTGAAAGTAGCACAAGCTTTTGAGGAATGTGCGTACCGACGATTCGGAGCACCATCCTTGATTCGCCATGACAGAGATCCACGCTTCATGAGCGAAGTCTTTCAAGCCTTCGCCGAAACGATGCAGTCTCGGTCGAGGGCTACTTTGAGCTATCGACCACAAGCCAACGGGCAGCAAGAACGGTCTGTCAAGACTGTTATGCAATCAGTGAAAGTCTATGTCGAAGACCCGCTACAACAAGACTGGGACGAGATCGCCGAGCGATTGGTCTTCGCCATCAATAATTATCAGGATACGACACGATGAGAGACCCCATTTTATCTAGTGCATGGGTCTCACTCTCCTCTCGCCTAGTCCTCGGGCGCACGATCTTATCGGGCCGGCGTATCCTCGGTTGTGTGCGGCGTTATCAGGCCAGCACAGTTCTTCGTCTTCGGTGTCGAGTTATCGGACGGCGCCTGGACGGTATTATTTAACGTTTCCCTCTTATTGGGCACGGGTCTTTGGGGGGGGGAGTACACCGATCCAGTGGGCAGACGACGGGGCCACGTTATCAAGGGGTTACACGCGGTCGACGCTTGGCTGGTCCTTGGACACGAAGGAAATCCACATGCGTATCACAAAGAAAACTCGGGACTGAGCCTTATATTGTCCTATCCTATCAGTTCCTTCTTTGAAGCTTGTCAATCCTTCCGTGCTACCCCTACCCCTACTTCTGTCGTGCTTACTCATCCCTGCCGACCTGATTTCTTCTAGATTCCAAGATCAGGGTCTGTCGAGTTACTGGATCGGGGTCCGCCGCGTTGCCCGATCGGGGTCGAAGATCGGGTTCACAGACCGAGCAACGGTCGTCGCCGGATTCGCCCCGTCTTTTTCACGGATCTTTCCTTGCCTTGTCACTTCCCGTCGATCCGGGCCAACTGCTTCCCGTTTCAATCACAGCCGACACCACCTCGCCACCTTCCCTGGGCCCACTTCTCCATATTAGAGTGGCATACGCCTTCAAACGTAAAGGAACTTCGGCAGTTCCTTGGACTCGCCACGTACTTGTGCAAGTACGCGGGCAAGATTCGCCCGCTGTCGCAGCTCTTGAAGAAAGAAGCTGCATGGGAATAGACTGCTGATTGTCAACAGGCCTTTGAAGCAGTCAAGCAGGGCTTGACTGAGGCGCCGATCTTGGTGGTGGCTGACCAAGATCGCCCATTCCACGTTGTGTGCGACGCGGCCGATTTCGCGATCGGATGCGCACTAATGCAACACGATCACGACCTTCGTGATCGTGTGGTCTACAACCAATCGCAAAATTCGAGTGTATCTACTTGGGAATAGATCATTCGTGGTCTACACCGACCACGCATCGTTGCGTACGGCGATCAAGTCGCCGCACATATCACAAAGAATGGCACGGTGGCTATCATTCTTTGCGGAATACAACTTCCAGGTTAAGTGCAAACCTGGAAGGTTGAATGTCGTGGCCGACGCACTTTCGCGTAGACCAGATTATGCTGTCCACGAGGTCAACGATAACGCAGTTGGTGTCGTCCGGACGACTACTCCCTCGTCGTCCATATTGGACGGCGTGAAGGCCGCATACGCGCACGACGCGGACGCGAAGCAGTTGTTGGAGTACTTCTCCACATCTTCTGACAAGTCTCGTCAGAAGCTGGCAAAACACCTTCGTGCTCGTGTACATCGTTATCGTGTACACAATGGTCTGCTGCTTTACAGCGCAGTCGACGACAACGCAGATCGCATTGTCGTGCCGGATGATCATGAGTTGAAGTTCAAGATCACGTATGAGTACCACGATGCCCCGACATCGGGACATCCTGGCCGTGAGAAGACGTATTTGCTTCTCACGCATGACTTCTATTGGAGTCACCAGTACAAATGGGTACGCAAGTACGTTCGTGCTTGCGAGGTATGCCAGCATGTGAAGCCTGTGCCCAACTCGCAGGCTCCACTTCAATCACTACCGACTCCGTCGGAGTGCTGACAGTCCATTTCAATGGACTTTGGTTTTGGTCTTCCGCAAGACGACAAGAGGAGGACTGGTATGGTGGTCTTTGTTGACCGCTTCAGCAAGATGGTGCATCTTGCTGCAGTACCAGCCGAGGTGACAGCCAAACAGACGGCATGTCTGTTTGTCGACATGGTGTTTAGACACCATGGTATGCCACTCGACATCGTGTCGGATCGGGATCCGCGCTTTACAGCGCGATTCTGGCAAGAAGTGTTTACACTTCTTGGGACGCAGTTGTCCATGTCGACTGCGGATCACCCGCAGTCCGACGGACAAAGCGAGCGTGTCAACCGCGTGTTGGTTGACACCATGATGAGCTACGCGCACTCGTTCCATCAATGCAGCGACTGCTTGCCGATGGCGGAGTTCGCCATCAACAACTTGGTGCATGTCTCGACAGGACACACACCGTTCTATGTGAATGTCATGAGGCACCCACGCGTACCGAGCGTACTCGGTGCGGTAGCTCCTTCCTTAAGTGGGGGAGGGTATCCGGTTAATTCAAAACAACCGGATAAGCACGCTGATACAAGCAATGCATCAGCTGTGACGACTCGCGCACGTACTGCGCGCAGTCATGGCGACGACAAGACAGTGTCTACGACGGGCGTAGACACTTTAAACGACAACAAACATCACGCGCAGGCCGGGCCTGCTGCGAACAAGGAGCACGAACTGAACCAGGGGTTCAGCTCGGATGCAATGGACTTTGTCCAGCGTCGACAAGCCGTAATTCGGTTTGTCCAGGACGCGATAGCAGCTTCTGTCGATCGACAGAAACTGAATGCCGATAACACCGGCAGAGAAAACACAAATGAATTCAAAGTTGGTTCATTAGTTCTGTTAGCTACGCAGAACCTAGCTAAACATGCAGTTTCCGATTTCGGAGCAAGCAAGCTTTCTCCGTGCTTCATTGGGCCATTCACCGTGTTGGCGAAGCATGGCAACGCGTACACACTGGACATACCGTCCAGCATGCGCTTGCACCCAATGTTTTACGTTGGGCGACTGAAGCCGTACGTGCAGCACGAGTCACCTACGTCTGGTGACTTGCCAAAGCGCTCTCGAGCGCGGCAACGCGCTTCAAGGTGGCAGAGAGCCTCGTCCCGACCTCGAACGTGAAGGTCGAGGTCGTCTGCGCAACCTCCGCGAACTGAGCCTTCAACAAGCTCAGCTCCTGACGCAGAGCAGTGAACGGCGACGCTTGGAGACGTTCAACAGCCTCCAGGTGAGACTCAAGGTTTGGTTGACCAAACCCGGGGCGTCTTCCCGCCGCCCCCACCCCCCGTTGCGAGACGCACGCGGGGCAACTCGCTGGATCGTCCAGCGAATTGTTGGTCATCGGAACCAGACCCGAGGTCCGGTTCATTTTCGAATTCGTTGGAGAGGATTTCCTCCCCAACACGATACGTGGAATCACAGAATGGCCTGATGGGGGACATTCCGGAAATGGTGACGGCGTACGAAGGCCGCCACCCCCACCTCCGCTGAAGGGCGTAAAATTTGGACGAGAGCTGTAGTCGCCTACAGCACTCGGATAAGTGCTGCGATTATCCGCAGCACTAGAAGACGCCTGCGCCTGAAAACTGGCGCGCAGGGTCTTGAGGTCGTCAGGTACACACATGGACGTGTACCCGTTGACGTCCCGCTCAGTGATGCGTACTGCTCCGGGGTAGCAGTACTCACAAGCAGTGTCGTAAGGCACTGCGCAAGGAAGTCCAATACCGACTGCACCATGGTGCAGTCGTTCAAGTTTACCACGCTTCGAGAACTTCTCGTAGCGCTCCCGCGCCTGGCTAATCCGGTCGCGATAGCCAGCGGGATTGTTGTTGAAGTTTTCAACAAAGGCGCTCCAACTCTGATAAAGTGCCTGCCACTCGGGCACTTTGCTTCTGCGAGAAGTCTTCTTGCTCGCAAACCATCGGAGCTCATGGAAGAGCCCGATGTAGTAGTCGCGCCTTTGATTCGTTAACGGATCAAAGCGAAACCCCTTTGCGGCGTCATCGTTAACGATGGCGTTGCGCGATTACAGCGCGTACAGATTCGGTGTCACAGTCGCACCGATTCGGCTGCTGATCTCAAACTGAGACGGCATCCACGGCTCGCGCACTGGCTCAGTGCGCGAGGCCGCAGGAACAACGGACGGAGTGGAGTCGTCTCCACCCCGCGGAGTCGTTAACGCTCCAGCGACAGCGAGCGATGTTTCACTGCCGCTGCGCGAACGCTTCGGGCCCGAAGCGTTCGAGTCGTCCTCGCGTGGACGACGCAGACCCACATTGGAGTCTTTGTGGGCCGGAGACAAGGCATCCTTGTCTCCTTCCGGCTCTCCCTCCTCGATTTCGCTCTGACAGTTGAGGGGAACACCCACTCCACCAGGAGAGTAGGTGCTCATGCCAGTCTCGACAGCAATGATATCGTGCCTGTCTTGTTTTGAATGGCATGTTTTTCTTGCCATTTCCTGTGGTACTTGGCAACAGAGTGGTGACCCTCTGTTGCCGCGCTTGTCGTCATCGCCGTCGAGGCGATGCCAATAGCGGTTGTGGCTGAGGCAGCGGCCGTCGTCGCCTTGGAGGCGACGACAACACTTGTTGCTGCCGAAGTATCCGGCGTCTTAGTCGAAGACGTCGTTGGCGTGCTCATTAAGAATGAGCACGTGTTCTCCCGAAGAAATTCTGGATTGACGTGTCGGGACCGGCACGTCAAATCCTAACGGGGGGATGGTGTAGCGGGGCTACACGGTCGGTTCACCTCCTACCGTAGTGCAACACGCACTAATGGATACATTCAGGCTGACCACTCCATAGAGTGGTCCACATTCATAGCAAACAGATATGACTGATAGAAAGCAACATCTTTTTACCAATAAGAATCATTGATTAGGTAGGGATTCTGCCAGCCATCCGATTGCAGAACCCCTCATTATCAGTTTTAGGAGGAAACTCAGTTAACAATCAGTTCAGTTCTTATTTATGCACCAAAGCTATCGTTCGGTTCTTTTGTCTAAGTTTCAGTATGTTTGTGGATACAAGCATACTGAATCTAAGTTAAATACTCCTACGCTTCCTCATACACGTGCGCACACGTGTAAGCTAAAATAGTGGGTCTAAGCAGACCCATTACATGCCACCGTTGCTTCAAATCGCTTAAGAGAAACATAGAGACGTCAATACTGTCGTCGTTCTCGATAAATCGCTCGGGGGAAGGCTGTGTCTCGCGTAATCAACATGATACACTGCCACGAGTGAAAATGGTGAACGCCGTCTTGGGCGCGGTTCCGGCCGTCGGCCGGATGGGTCAACACTGATGCAACTTGAAGAGCCAGAGATACAGGGCGGTCATCAGGCCCGGTCTCGGATTCCGGAAACGTACGGCCCCAACCGAGTCGATTGCTATTGGTAGAAATGAGGTCTGTGGGACAGGGAAATGATCGACAGTAGCTATTGAGTCTGCCTGGCCCCACAACCGATCTGGCGGCGTCGGTGGCACTCCGCAAAGAAGCAGCGACAGGACGGGTGACACGACCAGTCGGCCCCGAGCCAAAAGACCTGAAGAAGACAAAGGACAAGGATAAGAAGGAGAAGGAATGTCGCGCGTGCAGTCACCACGCCGCGTGAGATGCGCTGGCGGTATGCGGATGACTTGAGCGGTCGGGGGGGCGGCTTGCTCCCGCTGAGAAGGTAAAGAAGAAGGATCAGTCGTGAATGTACCCGGAAACCAACGTAACACGCTGTATTTTTGCATTTACGGTTTGCTTGCGTCTGTTGTTACGACTCCTGTCTAGCTCCTCGCTTCTATACGGCAATGTTGAACTGTCCCATTCCGGGACGACTCGCAACAACACTCCTGGCCAAATTAATGCGCCCACCCACACTTTGCGCGCAACTCACTCAATTTTTAAGCTCTAGCGCTGCACTTTAGATATATTGTTCCTGGTATCTGGAGTAGCACGGTGTTTGTACTAACCACACAGGTTTTGTGGATTTGAGGGGTAGCTCCCATACAATAAACCGATTTGACTAAGTGATCCAAACTTCCGGGCACTATTACCATAGTAAAATCAAGGTCATTGTACTGAAATGATTGTATTAACAGTGTGCCTTATCACCCTTCTTCTCAATCACTTCAATGCAGCGTCGTGGCATCCACTTAATCAACTTTACTAGCGTCGCATGATCGACGCCGTGCCACGCAGCTAATATAGCAACAGCTCAACTACATTGGCGTACTGTCGTGTATTTGGGTACACCTTCCGAGCCAACAATGCCCATAGATTTGCTATGGAGTTACGGTCGGGTGAGCGGGCGGGCCAGTCGAGCAATTTGATCTCCTGCTCCTCAAAAAACGCTATAGTCTCCTTAGACGTATGGATCGATGCGTTGTCTTGTTGGTAGACAAAGTCTACTCTGTAGTTTAGGTGAGCGTATGGTGGCAAAAACTATGATACCGTGTGGCTTTAACTAGTTCAGGTTATGCGCTCACCACCAAAACTGTTGATAGCTCTATTGCTGGCTATGATAGGACTTTCTGTCCGTCAAATTTCGTTGAGAGAATCTGTAAGCTAGATTGATTACGCTGGTATGCATTTGCCCATAGTGATGTTACCAGAGTTGGAGAATGAAGGTGTCAGTTCGAATTAACTCGCTTTCTACTTGGCCCATCAGGCTGCGTCTTCCTCTACCACGTCGTTTGTGTGCGGCCTGCAATCTTGAAAAAGACGTATTAGTACAGTTATCACTCCCTTAAGTACGTACCAACAACGGATTCGTACGGCGTATGAGTCTCAAATCGATACATGTGCAAGGTTCATCCATGGTGGGGGATATCAAATCGATTTCGGAGGGATTATAAATGTACAAGTTGATCTGTACTAGATTTGTTTGAAGCAATGATCAATAATATCGGGATATCGAAACAATGAGGTGCCATCTGTACCAGAAAATACCCCCAATCCCCAGTGAATTACGATGCATACACACTTTGTGGCCTGAATCGTTTACTATTCCGATATTTGCACGCTCCAACACACTACACCGAGTAAATCATGACCAAATCAACAAGTTCCCGAAAGCCTACCGAGTGCAGCGAGCCTGGCTGCACCAAGAGGGCGCAGACTAGACGACTTTGCAAGGGTCACGGAGGAGGAATGCGTTGCCGAGTCCCAAGCTGCGGGAAACTCGCTCAGACTCGAGCTTTGTGCGTGAAACATGGCGGTGGTCGTCGGTGCTCCGTGGAAGGATGCGAGAAGCTTTCGCAACATCGTGGAGTATGCCTCCGTCACGGAGGTGGTCGACGTTGCAGCGTGCCAAACTGCCAGAAGTTCAGGCAGATTCGAGATTTGTGCAAGACGCACGCCAAGTTGAGAATTACTGCGAAGTCGCAAGACCAAGAGTGTGGCGTGTCAAAGTTCTCTGGCAACGCGGTGAGCTTGGCTGGACCGACACGTGCACCGCCAAGCAATGAGCCATCAATGGTATCGCCGAATTGTGCCACAAACGCGCCTAGGTCAACGATCGCAACCAGTTTTACTCTGCTGGACTTCGACCTCATCGCGAAGCCGCCCGTTCGTCGGGCTCAGGAGTCGCACACAAATCCCTTGAGATTTGGGGTGGCACACCAGTGGGAGATTTACACACGACAGCGAATGCCACTGTCCCCGTTATTCTCTCGAACGAGTGAATGCTCAGCGAGTCCATGGGCGAGTGCCGGCGAAGTCTTGAGCTCCAAGAGACTACCATTGCGTTAGTTGAAGGCTGTTCCAAGGCTACTAAACGCACACCATAATGCGTATCGGTATATTATAAGCTATGCCAAGCCAGTGAGGACGGAGGTTGTTATTTGGTCAGTCCAAACTTATTAATGGTCTCAAAACAAGTGACTGTCTAAGGGAGGTTGACGAAGAGGAAGATGATATCAGCCTAAAAGAAGGAATGGAGTCCACGAGTATCAGGACGTTGGAGTACTGTGTAGAGCGATACTGTGCGTACCTCGGTGATATTGCATCGCCCACAGGTCCAGCTAGGAAAAGACGATCAGGGAGATGTACACGTCCGACTTGACCATGAGAGAGAGTTTGACTGCTGCTGAAAAGAGCTCGTCCGTTTGGAATCCAAACTTTGGACTGAAGAACCGCTTGCGTGCTTCCAGTATTATAGAAAACAGCTTGGGAAACGGCAGGGTTGAAGCAAGGCGTACGTATCCGCGCTTCGCAAGGCAGGATCGACTAGACAAGCAAACAGTTGTCCTAGGTTTGAGTCGGTGGATCGAGAAGTGATTGAGTTCACCAAGATATTAGATAAGCCAAGTATTAAGTTGTCCGGTATGTCAGGCACGATTTTGAAGCAGTACCAGGATGAGGGCATAATGAGGCTCATATTAATTGTTTCCATCACGCAACCGGCTTGGGGGAAAAATGTGTTCATTGAGAGTTGAAGGGCGCGGTGAGGCTGTGCTGCTGGGAGAAAACCCGAATGGTTCTCTCTCCACTGCTTCTGCCTACCGCTATGTCTATTGTTGGCAGAGTGGTTACCTAAGATGCGAAGCCTCATGCTTCCGGAAATAAAGGTATCCGCCTCAACGGATACCTCCGCATACATGCTAAACGTCAAACTTAGTGCTCGATTGGGATTTTTTCCAATATATTAAAAATATGCACTTTCATACTTGTTCAGCGCCACATTACATACTGAAAAGGCTTCGGCTCGATGTCTGCCTCCGCGTTGATTCCTACTCTTCACGTTGCTGTTCCCATAGTCGCTCCTGCAGCGTCCGAAGGCCAGACAATACCTTCGTTTCTACATCGGGGTTCTGTCAGCATGAAGAACACCGATCGGATTGCATCAGTTTTCTCGATTGTCGTGAGCGCCACTAAAGGGTCTTCGTGCTCCTCTGCTTCTACATCCTCGTCAGTGTCATCGCTGCCGTGTAGTGCCGACGCGACAAATGTAGCACCACCACAATCGCCGAGCAGCTCCTCTATTGACAACACCTCCATCGTCGTAACACCTTCCACGGGGTTACACACGAAGTCATATTTCCACTTGCTTGGCCAACGAGCCCTTTAGCATCTCATCTTCTCTGAGATGCCCGCTATCTCGGACCCCCGTATCTCTGAATCGGAGGAAAGTAGATGAGAAGCACAATATATACACCATCCTATTATTCTCGATGGCAGATAACATGTATGCGGTGATCGCTCAACAGCAACAGGCCTAGATCGTATTTCGTGCGAAATTTGCGATGCATCCTGGGGGAATCAGTGGTATATCCAACACGACTTATCGCGCCTGGGCGCTTACTTGTTCACGCTAAACACTACGCTACGGCAATTTTGAGAGTTATTTACGTTTCTAGGCTTGCGGTGTCACCGTTCCGACAGTAGCCGTACCTTGGATACTGTCGAAGTTGATGCCCGTTGTGGAGCCTGTGTACGCGATGTCGGATTCGGTGCTCTCGGCAATGTCGAGAGAGCCGCACTCTGAGTCCTCGGCCATGTCCAACGATGCACACTCTGAGTCATCCTCAGCCATGTCAAGTGAGCCGCACTCTGAGTCTTCGATGTAGCTAGCAGTCTCAGCATCACCTGCGATCTCTTCCGGGTCGGACTCACCCGCCACTGACGAAGCAGTAGTGCTCGACGTCGACGTTGAGGTCGGAGTACCAGTAGAAGTCGACGTAGACTCGTCGGCATCGTCGCCAGCAACATCAAAGGATCCACAGTCAGAGTCGTCCGAACCAGCCACATCAAGGGAGCCGCAGTCAGATTCGTCTGAGCCAGCCACATCCAACGAGCCGCATTCTGAGTCACCAGCCTCAGCAGCAGTAGAGGAAGCGGTTGTGGCAGTAGGAGTTGACGTCGTTGCAGCAGAAGCAGTTGTAGCGGTCGTCGTCGTTGCAGTGGGGGTCGCGGTGGTCGTTGAAGGAGCAGTGGTCGTAGTAGTAGGAACCGACTCCGATCCTGACGACGCATCCACGGTGGTGCCATTCACCACTCCAGTCAGCGGGACGCAGTTGATATACACTTGCCACGGGAGGCCATGCAGAGCGATCCAGTAGGCCGTGAGCTGCGAGGCGCCTTCGCACTTGGAGACGTCGTATGGCCACTGCGATGGGGAGTCCGGGTAGTTCACAACACAGTTGTCGTCCTCGAAGGCCAGCACATCGTCGCACCAGACCTCACACGGGCCGTCGTGGCCCTCTGTGAGTTGGTTCCACTCGACGTACTCGGAGGGCAGGTCTCGGGCCGTTCCGTTCGCGAGTGAGAAGCCGCACTCCAGTGTAGCAGTCCCGAACGGCGACAGGGTCTGCACCTCGCCTGTCTTGTCCACGAGGTCCTTGAGGGACGTGTACGTGCTCTCGTTGAAGGCAGTCCAGTAGGCCTCCGTGTTCAGCTCCGGGGCCGTCGAGTACGACATGCCATCGGGACACGGCAGGTAGGTCTGTCCGGCGATGGTGGCCGCGAAGTTGTTGGTGGCCCAGGACACGGGCCACGTGGGCATCGGATCGATCATGTAGCTGTGTGCATCAACGTGCAGAGCCAGCGTAGCGGCGGTGAATGCCAGAGCAGCGAACGAACAGGACACCATTTTTTAGCGGTGTACTTCGCAGTACCAACGGAAATTGAGGAATGAGAAACAGTCGACGGCTACCAGTTTGCCGGTTCGAGGGAAAGGTGCGACGAGTGACTGGGTGGCGTTGTGCTGTCTGGGTCCGAGGAAGGATGCGTGGGGAAGCCTACGAAGTTCATGATGAACTCCGGAGAGTGCGTTGGGTAAGAGTAAGCTCGGCTCGAGTCCCTCTACTGAATATGCAAGTACATGTACTTGTCTTTCCGGTGGAGCAGCTGCAGCTTGCACAGTGTGTCGGGTCCCGCACGATGCATCGACTATCGAAATAGGGCTAGTCGCGCTCTCGACTGCTCGAATCGTGCCGATGCGATTTGGAAGCACCATCTCGCGAGATCCTCCCTCACCATTTATTGAGTCTTGTTGTGGTTCACATCATGTGAGTCTCATGCCAACCTGCCGCCTTGTGTGTTGCTGGAGCGATGCATGAGGCGCTGTAGTGGTTATCGTAGGTGAAACCTTCGCTTGTGCAGCTTCAGCTATAATACCAGCTGAGGGAATGGCGATTTGACGACGTCGTCGGCATCACGTCCCTCAAGCTGACATCGACGCCAAGATGTGGACCGCGGCGCGAAGGTTCCAGGAACGCAGTAGGCGTTCGTGGACAGCAGACGACGGGTGCCGTTAGCGAAGTCGCTCACAAATTAACGCATGTATTTTAACCCCCATTCATCGATGTCAGAGGGTACGACAAGTCTGAAGTCCACAGGCGACACGTGAATGTCGGCTTTTGATTGATGACCTTTCGTATGTTTCACAGTGTAAAACATTACCGAGGGGGTCTGTCTCTACTGCCCAGTCCAGATATGGGAAGATCTGTCCGTGCAGCTCTCTCAAGTCTAACCTAAAGCTCTGCACTATCAGTCATATTGTATACCATCTACGCAATTGCCTCCCTCACATTGTTGGCCGTACGCACTTCAACATTGTTCTCATGAGCACGGCATCCGCTGCCGATTCGAAGGTGTTCTCGAAGGTGTTGTTGGGTACGCCCGAGGTTTCACTGCTCCAGCAAGCTCTCACTTTTCATTTCGCTCCGTCAAGCGTACTCATCCAGTCTCCAAGCTCCAGCGCGCAAGCGTCGTCCTCCGCGGAGGCGAAGAGGAGGAGAAAGAAGAAGAAGAAGATCGCTGAAGGAGTTCCGACAGCTCGTTGTTCGCTGCTAGAGAACTACTCGTCACATCTAAAAATGCTATTCTTGGCGGACCTCCCAGCGCGGACGTAAGGCTTGAGGAGAATGCCGCGTTGACCCGAGGGCTGCTCAACGGATGTCACGCCACGCGACCTGCATGACGAGACTGCGCACCGTCCAAGTTTGCTTCAAGACAAGACGTAAGCAGAAAAGTTTACTAGTGCCACCGTGTGCCTATCTGGAGGCGGGGAGGGTTGCATGGTGATAGCCGGCTCAGGCATTAACCCTTTCGGACTCTGTAGGCTACGTACCTGTAGGACGCCCTTCGGTGAATAATGGGTTGATAGAGCTCGACTATTATAACTACAGCATAACTCTTGACGGAAGGAGTGCTCCGTCGTCCATTTCCCGTTTTGGCATCGTTGTTTTAGTAGGAGTTGGCACTCACTGCCTCTTCAATGGAGTTTGCTGCACGCAACCAAGCGCGGCAATAACCGCCGTACATGTAGATTCCATTCTGTACGCATCGGCGATGGGCAGGTATTGTGAGGCTTGCGCGCTGATTGCAGATTGCGAAGTGAGTTCCATTACATGTAGTAGGCAAGCAGTACCTTGGTCCTATTCCTAGTTTTACTTGCCTCACTAAATGTCAGAGTGGCCTGCCCTGCAGCAGCACCATCTACTGTAGCACCATCGCCGCTAGTCCATCAGGCTCCGCCGCATTGGTGCGAGATTATGCGGCACCAGTTTACGCGGTTGCAGGATGATGCGGTGTCGATCAGGTATTGTACTTGCAGCGTCATCGGCGTCGCCATGCAATACATGCGTGTGCATGTATTGCTGTAGCACATGTATTCCACAGGAAGGATAATATCCGATTCATAGCACACATTGATCATTGATGGCTTCGTCACGTTTTACACTACACTACAAACAAGAGGACTTCGGATCCCACCACACTCTTCTTCTAAACGTACGGCGCCACTGTGCCAGCGTTGTTCGTGCCCTTGGCAGCATTAAAGTCAAAGCTGGTCTGCGAGCCGGCGGTTTGAGTGACGTCGTCTCCGCTTCCACCTGCGACGCCGTAGGAGCCGCAGTCTGACTCGCTACCGGCAACACCGTACGAACCGCAATCCGATTCGGAGCCAGCAACGTCGTAAGAGCCGCACTCGGACTCGGAGCCTGCGACATCATACGAACCGCAGTCCGACTGGTCCGTCGTAGGCGCAGTAGTCGTTTCCGGAGCCGAGGTGGTGGAAGGGGCAGTGGTCGCCGACGGTGTCGAAGGAGCAGTGGTCCATGAAGGCGTCGACGGGGCAGTGGTCGTCGAAGGCGTCGATGGGGCCGTGGTCGTCGAAGGTGTCGACGGGGCCGTGGTGGTTTGAGCGGTTGGAGCATCCGTAGCGGTGGAGGGGGCGTCCGTGGTCGCCGGTGACGTACTGTTCGACGTCTTGGAGCTGGAGCTACCCACCGCGTACTTGGACGTCGCGCCAGAGGAAGTGGTGCTCGCCAGCGGAGCGCAGTTGACGTACACCTGCCAGGTGGACGAGTGCATGGCCATCCAGTAGAAGGTGAGAGTACTAGAGCCCATGCAGGCATCGCGATCGAAAGGCAGTTGGGCAGGAACCATAGGATAGTTCGCCGGGCAGTCGTCGTCCTGAAACGTGCGAACATCGTCGCACCAAACCTCACACGGACCCTCGTGAGAGGCTGTGAAGCCCTCCGAGTCTGAGTGCGACCACTCCATGGTCGACTTCGGCATCGGTTGCGCTTCCTCCTTCGGGTCGCACGAACCGCAAGTGAGTGTAGCACCCGTCACCGTGACGGTGGCCTTGTCGTTGATGAACTCTTTTAGAGACGAATACTTGCTTGATCCAAACGCCTTTGTGAAAGCTGCCACGTTGTCCGACGGGGCACCGTTGAAAGTGCCGGTGAGACCGGAAGCGGTAGACTCGATGGTAGCGATGTACTGCGTCGGGTCGCCGGCCTGGGCGGTGAACGTCACCTTGGGGTCGGTCATGTAGCCGTGACCGTTCACAACGGTGACAGCTAGGGCCGAAGCCAGCAAACACTTGACGGGGGCAATCATCCTGTGTGAACGCGGAGAGCAAGTCGAGGCGAGGCAAATTGACGAATGAGTCGGCAATACATTGAGGACGGACGACCGCTTCGAACAACCAAAACGAGGAGACCACTGTGCAAGGAGGGCAGTGTTGTGCAAATCCTGTTTAGTTCATGGTGGCTGGGTGCTCCCCTTTACCTTTCCTGTTCGTTCGTGCAGAGCCAGCCTCTTTCCGAAGATACCCATTGTGCAGTAGACGGCCAAGTCTTCAGCATGGTGAAGACATGGATAATGTACCCTGGTCGTCCTGGATACTACTATTAATAATGTTCAACGAAGTACACCTACAAAAGCTTGATACAGATTCTGTTCCGGAGCGCCACCTGGATCTGCGGGTGTCCTTTACTGTAGAATGGCAGGGTCATGTATATAATAAACAGTATTACGTTTACGCGACAACCTTGGGATGCCTTTCGTTAAGTGCATGGATATCATGGAAAAGAGGTGCAGAACCTTTATCCCGAAAGACAAGGAATTCGTTGTGACAGCAAATTCTCGTGCTATTACGAATCCGACGGTACTATCCACATAATGGGCTGCGCGGCGCGGCGGTTTTGGCGGTGTAGCTGCACCTCCAAAATGTAGACTCACTGCCCCAACGCCCCGAGTAGTGATGGGAGGACAGCTCTTTACGTCTAAGTGAAATAATTCATAGTAAGTTGGCCAGTGGAAGCTTGAGTTGTGTCGATACATCCCCTGTAGAAGCTTCTCTTGCTTTTCCTGGAGGAGTTGGGGAGTGACGAAGTACAGCGCTATTAATAGTAGTACCATAGTAACCTTACTATGGTAACGATAAGTAACGATAAGTGCTCTCGTCAGCTTCAGTTTAAGCAGCTGTCTTCGGGAAGCCATCTCGGGATATGCTGGAGACCCTCTGTGATACAAACATCAAATGAGCCGCAGAGGATCAGAGGGATCACGACGAAGCAAAGCTGGCATAAACCCGTCTGCTTGAAGCAGACCTCTACGATCTGGTGCGTCGATGATAAAAGCGACCTGGCTGAGCGTCGAAAACTGCGTCTGTCTTTCGCGAGTTGCGAATCGCAACCGGAGCATCTGGTGGCATACGGTTAGAGTTGTAAAATAGTGTTATACTTAACTAGGGTTAAATACGTATTTAGCAAAGGAGAATTCAATATCGTTAAATACTCGTCAGTTTGACATTCTATTTATGTAATTATGACCTTCTTGGATGACAACGAACGCAAATACAGCAATCAGTTTGGTGAACCTGAGATTTATTTACGAGGATGGTCCGATTGGCAGGCAGCATGCGCCCGACCCGTGGTGCAGGTCGACATCGAGCACTGTCCATTCAACCGCAAATCACGGTGCAGTGTAAGGGTGGAGACCAAGTCGTTCCATACCGAGGAAATATCGTTCATGGTGTTGATCAGGCCTTCATCGGCCAGGAGGTGAAGTACTTCGACGACTAGCAGCTTCAGGCCTCGGTGCAACCCCCAGGATAGCGTACTGCGTACCTTCAACGAGCCGGCGGCCGCCATAATCGTGTATGGCATCAGCTCAATTGATCTGATCCAGTACAGAGATACAACAAAGCAAAGTAAGACGACGATAATATAGGGTAGGTATCGGAACGTGCTGTCATTTAAATACTATTAATGTAAGCATCACGACCGCCCAACTGAAAGGCGTGGCTTTGGTGAACGTCCCAGTAGCCAACAATGCCACACTAACTGCGCTGGTTTGTTGTAGTGTTATCGACATCCGGCATGAGGATTAGTTCGCACTGAAACGCCGGTACATGAGCTACGCGGTTCTATCGTCTCCTCGGGTCAATAATTTGCACGCTAGCTCGAGCTGAAGCATTCTCCATTTGAAGTTTATATCAGCGCTACAGCACATTTCGTCTTAGTTCGAAGCAGCAGTTCGCAAGGAACTTGTTAGGTATCTGCAAAGGCGCGAGTGCAACCTTGCCATTATAGGTATTGTGCACTGACATGTGAACAAGCACGTTGGCGACCTACAAAACAAGGACTTCTACATACCGTAGTGACATATGTGTTCCTTAGATCCTGCTGGCCGCGATGCTACATGCACATGTACTGTAGCTTGGAACCTGTTTTACAGCAAGATCCCAACCACCAGAATGTTTACCCTCCAATTTTGCTCGCACACCGATGATACCACGGTGGCAACTGGTGCGTAGCAACCACCTCTGATTTCCCACTCCCAAACTACCAGAAGCTTCCATACACGCGGTGAATAGTACAGGTAGATCTTGGCGAACTGCGTTGAAGCCTTACACTTGAACGACACTTCTGGATAAACGTGAGTGGCCAGGAGAAACGATCGTTTGAAATGAACACCAAAACACATATTTTTTTGTTTTTCAGTGAGGTACGTTGATGTCACTTAGCTAAGCTAACGACTTCCTTCGTCCGTCCTAGCTACCGTCCTTATGCCGATTACTAGCTTTTCTCTGCGGTCCAAGCTTGCGCTTCCCAGTTTCGTACCGGCGGCCACAGCATCCATCTTGTGCTGTGTATTCCATATTATCAATGAAGCGTGTTCGCGGTTGTCACGCGCGAACTTGAGTGTGTAGTGCGAGGCGAACCTCCACACCACTTACTGCAGCGGCCTTCTTTGGGCACGCCGCTGAGTTGAACCATTAAAGCGTGTTCGTGGTTGTCAGGCGCGAGCTTGAGTGTAGCGATGAGAGGTGAACCTCCACCACCAGGGCAGCGGCTAGCAGCGCGCCGCCCATTTTGACAGTAGAGCTTGATCACGGGTGTCACGTCGCGAGCTTGAATTTGGTAGTGAGAAGGCGAGCCCTCGCATCACCGACGGCAACGGCCTGGGCACGCCACCGAGTACCTCCGAAGAGGTTTAACAGAAGAGCTTGATCACGAGTGTCACGTCGTGAGCTTGGTGGCCATTTGAGCCTATTGCCGACATCAGGGATGCCGGCTATAACGTCTGCCTGGCGCAGCTGACATCGCCATGTTCCTTCCTGGGCCCACGTGGGGGACTTCCCACTCAGGGAGGCCCAGGATCCTGAGACCTTGGGAAGGCGACCCTTGAACCATTTAAGCCCGACGAGTCGTTTTGGGAAGTGCCAACACACATATTGATCTTGTTATAGATTCGTGGTGCTTCCTCTTTCATCATTGCTACGCTACGCAACGCAAACAGGGGAATGGATCCCAAGAGCTTGGGCTCTGAAGTTAATGCCCGTCTACATGGCTACATGGACTGCGGAGACACCGTGCCAGTGTTCGTGGGGCCTTTGAAGTTGTTGAAGTTGAAGCTCGTCTGCGAACCTGTGCCAGTGTTCTGGTTCTGGTTATAGCCGTTGCTCGTCTGCGTAGTGTCGGTGTTGGACCATTGGTTCGTGTTGCCGCCGTTGCTTCCGGACCACTGGTTCGTATTCCCGGTGGTACCTGTGCCGGTGTTGGACCACTGGTTCGTGTTGCCTCCATTGCTTCCTGACCACTGGTTCGTGTTCCCGGTGGTACCTGTGCCGGTGTTGGACCACTGGTTCGTGTTGCCTCCATTGCTTCCTGACCACTGGTTCGTGTTCCCGGTGGTACCTGTGCCGGTGTTGGACCACTGGTTCGTGTTAGTTTGTGACTGTGTGCCAGTGCTCGAACCCTGGTTCGTGTTGGTCTGCGACTGCGTGCCAGTGCTCGAACCCTGGTAAGTGTTGGTCTGTGACTCCTGGTAAGTGTTCGCTTGCGATCCCGTATCCTGGGTATCGTCACCAGCGATATCATACGAGCCGCACTCGGAGTCATCCGTTGTGGTGGCCGAGGGGGCAGACGTCGTCGACGTTGACGGAGACGAGTTAGTCGATGGAGCAGTAGTTGTCGATGGAGTAGAAGGCGTTTGAGCCGCAGGGGTTGACGGGGAAGCGTTCGTCGACGGAGATCCTCCAGACGAAGGAGCCGAAGTGACCGTCGGGGTGTCGGACGAAGATCCCGCAGTCGTCGATGGAGAGCCTCCAGACGAAGGAGCTGACGTGACCGTCGGGGTGTCGGCAGAGGACGAGTCCGTGGTCGTAGTTGACGCGCTACCTGTCTGCTGCGTCGCGCCACTGCCACCAGAAAGGTTAGCGCAATTTACGTACACCTGCCAGGAAGGACCGTGCATGGCCATCCAGTAAAAGGTGAGCTTGCTGGCGCCCTGGCACTTGGAGCTTTCGTAAGGCAACTCGGCAGGGGCAGACGTGAAGTGAGCGGAACAGTTTTCGTCCTGGAACGCGCGCACATCGTCGCACCAGACCTCGCAGGGGCCTTCGTGAGACGCCGTGAAGCCTTCTGATTCCGAGTGTGACCACTCCACAGTCTTCGGCAGAGCTTGCGCGGCTGCGGCCGGATCAGCTGTGCCGCAAGTGAGGGTGGCTCCAGTCACGGTGACCTTGGCCTTGTCATCGATGAGCGCCTTGAGAGACTTGTACTTGCTGGACGCAAACGCTTTGGTAAAAGATGCCACATTGTCGGCCGGTGCCGTATTAAATGTGCCCTTGAGACCAGAAGTGGACGAATCGATTGTCGCGATGAACTGCGTCTTGTCACCGGCCTCAGCGCTGAACGTTGCCGCAGGCTTCGTCATGTAGCCGTGGCCGTTGACGACCGTCACGGCCATGGCGGAGGCCACCAAACACTTGACGGGGGCGATCATGCTCTTTTCGGACGCGAACTGCAAACGGAGACAATGTAAATTGACGAATGAGTTACCGGAAGTGATCTCTCCGAACAGCAAAAACCACAGAGGCCACTCTCCACAATATCCGTGGCTAGCAGATCTCACTCAGCTCAAAGTTGAAGAACGCCCTTTACCTTTCGTACACAGAGTCCGCAGGTAACGTTATCATGGCTTGCATTTTGGGTCTGATATAGTATATACGTAGTTATTTGCCAGTCCGCTTTAACGACCAATGTCCGAATTGCCGCTTTGAAACGGCAAGTACGAGGACCACTAAATTATCTCGCCCTTGCAAGCGCTGCCATAAATCGTGAGTCCAGGCACTGTGCAACTGGTTGTGTCATATCGGGGGGGGGGGTAAAAAACTTCATGATGGACACTGGTTTTCCCTCCGACTCCTATTTCGGACCAATATATCAGAGATTTAATTATATCGGGCTCAGAAATAAATCGTAAATCGGTGGACATGCACTTCTATAATACTGGCACACATGTACCTTGTACTAGTATTACACATAGCTGGTCTTCAAAGGGAAAGAGAGGTCACACATTAGGATAACGTTAGACGATCGGCTGATTGTACATGTATAGTACCGTGTGGTTCTGCAAAGACGGCATTGAGAGTCCCTTGAAGCATCTGGTCCTCTGGGCTAACGAAGGCCCTTTACCGCCCAAGAACAATGCCCAGAACAATGCGTGAATGCGAACTCAATACATGTAGTGATCAAAAGTATCAGTGATAGAGCGATTTGTGAACTTCACACCGTGCATGTATGAAACACCGACTACTTGCAGTTTATGAAGATGGAGCATCCAAACCACCGGAATTGTCGAGCGAATTGGTTTTTCATGCACAACTGCGCATGTTTCTCAATAAATAAGGAGTCCGTTTCATGATGCTACCAGGCGGCACTCCATTGCGCGGAGTCCGCACACACATAACCTTTACACCACATCAAATAGACGGCCGACTAACACCAGAAAAACATAACCTTTACACTCAGTTCAAAATTATGCTTTTCCTCAAGGAACGGGCTGTGACGACGACGACAACAACAACAAAATCCGGAGGGACTCGTTGCGGACCAGCCATCCTGGGATATGCACGCCTCGGAATGTGGATTCAACCTCGATACAAACTTCAAATTAATGGCAGAGGTTATGTGGATGCCAGCTCGCCAGTTTGAAGAAAGCCTCCTAGCGCATCTCTGGCACATATATCGATGATTTGGACACTATACAGTTAATATATTATTATTATTATTATAGGGGTAGTAAATGATGTTGCGTGACACCTCCAGCCTCTGAAGGTGGTCTGTTAAACCTTACTTCCGTAGTGCATCAAGTCTTGTGCCAGCTTTGATCACATTGAACGGCGGCTTCACCAGCGACCTGCACGGTAATAATGGGTAGCTCGAACGTGTTGATATCTTCAACAACTTGAAGGTAAGCCGAGACGAGAAAATTGCTCGACACTCAAGAGTTTGTAGCAGGTGCTGTAGTTGCTGTACCACGCGGATGCGAACCGGTAGGATTGCCCACAGGATATGCTGCACTCTAGAACCTTGATTCAAGCCCGGAACAACCACTCAGTGCTACGTGTATTGTATTAATAGTATAGTACATGGTACAGATGTAACAGGGTTACATGAAAAGTGCCCGTCACTCTTCCGAGGTAGATACATGGTCCACCCATACATAAAATATATAGGAGAAACTTTAGTTGTATTGCAGGACGATTTCTAGGCAACAAACGATGAATATATCAGTCTACAAGCTACGTTGTTTAAGTCAATTGTTCCCCAAGACCGGGAACCAGTGAACTGCCGTCACAGCAGAGTTGGATCAGCCCAGGATCATCTCCTCTACGCTGTGCCCTTGCGGAAGTACACATTAAGCAAATTTTGATTGGAGATACATCAGGATCAAAGAAAACCTGGACACAGGTCACCAGGCACTTGGACAATGGCATGAAGTCATGGAACGATAGCACGGACAACACAACACAAGGGGATGTTGTGACCAATAGCTCATAAAGACCGCCAGCACGCTCCGGAGAGGCGTTAGCCTGGACCGGAAGGATAGTTATAATAGCAGCGGCGCAAGGACGACTGTTAGGAAGGACACAGGAATCGTTAGCATAGCTAGGTACCAATGTGCCTCACTGAAAAACGAAAACGAAGAGGGGATACACATTCGACGGGCAAACGACAGAAGGCGTGGCTCGAAAGTTGATATTGACTACGCACGATTTTAATGTCACTTAAGCTAGCGACTTTCAATGCAGTGAAGCTGATACTGACGACCAACTTGATGTTACGGCTTGCATGCACGTGAAACACACACACACAACACACAATTTCATCTTATTTAGGCACAATGTAACGGATCTAGCATTCGTTGGCAACGGACGAGCACGACAACGGACAACGGCTCCAGCTTTCTCCTCTGAGCACCTAGGTAACCACAGCAGCAAGCCCCCTGGGCCCGTAGTTAACGATTAGCTTAAATAGCATAAACATCAAATAGATGGCTGCTTAACACTCAGGTAACGACTAGCTCACTCCATAAGCTATTGATTAATTCAGTTCTCCTTTTGCCTTCAACCTACCCAAGACTCATTCGAGCTTTCAGCTTATTACGTGACACACAAGGCAAACGGATACGATATCTTCTGGACGCGTGCAGCCAGCTCAACGTTTAAAATGTTGAGTGTTCTGCCAACATTTTGATACATAGATTAGCGCGCTTCTTGGTGGTCAGCAGCGCCACGGTGTCCCGCTTGACGCCCAGCGCTGCTACTTGGCGAGCTCCACGAAACTCGGGTCAGCGCTGATCGCCTCGTCCTCCGCGCTCCTGAATCCGCCGCAGGCGAAAGCCGAGAGCTTCTCGAGCATACACCTGCCGGTGAACTTGTACGCTGTGCCTAAAGTGCAGCATCATGTGGATGCTAAAGCACCTGCCTAGCTCCGCGTTTTCCGTCACGTCCACCTTGGTCACATTCACCTCACCCTTGAGCTCGTCATCTACGTCTCGTAGGAGGGCGCGATCTTCGTGCCGCACTACATGTTATGTAGAACTCGACAAACCAGTCGGCCACTGTGGCACCCGAGCCGGCCTGTGTCTTGTTCTCGAAGTCGTTGGAGCCCAGCAGAATCCTGTTGAGCTCCACACGATGCAAGTTTCTGCCATAGTGTCCAGATCGGCAAACGTCGTCGCTAGGCTGCTCTACTGACGTATTCGCAGTGTCCGCACTCCTTAGTCTCATGTAGCAGTAGAGATCAGGACGTACGAATTAAGGCAACACGTGTGTTGGGCAGAAGGCCACAGCATGATGAACGAAGCTTGGACGCGCAGGGGGATCTCTATGCTGCGTGGTACATGCAAGGTGAGAGCGATCCTCCTCCGGCCAGCCTCGTCGTCCGAGCAAATGTATTAGCATAGAATACCCATATCTCGGTAAGCATACATACAGCAAGACGTACTTTTAGCAGCTAAGCATGCCACTCAGTCATGGCAGGCCGCACCAATTCAAGACACGCAGTGTGTCGTATTTCCAAGCACTTGTTGACGCCGAACAGCGGCGAGGGATGTCGTAAAGAAGGTATATAAAGCTCGGAGGTAGCTAGCAGTAGCACAAGGTACCCTTATATCTCACAGCTCTCCTAGACCTCCGGCTTCACGCGCGTCTCCGTCTCAACAGTCGTGCTCCCCAGTCGTCGTCTCCGTTGTCTCCGCTAGCGGTCTCGTCTCTCAATGGTGAGACCATTGCCTTGACCAGCATTACTTTAACTGGCAACCAGACTAATTTTATGAAGCAAGAATCGGGCGGCACATTAACTCAAAGGAGCTCCCCCAAATGTGGTCCTCATTTTTGTTAACAAGATTCGGATATCCGTGCACCAGGCCACCAGAACTTCGCTATGACTTCTCCTTGTGGTGCTTTGCTGCTCCGTACTATTGTACTGGCAAGATGAAACCCAACACCAAAGTTTGAACGATTGTACCTTTTCTTGCACCAGTCAGATTCTGTCACGAAAAACACCATCGAAAAGCTCAGCATCTGGTCTTTAAAGTTAACGCTTCAGCTCGTCTCTATAGTGTGTCTGTCGAAAGCAATACCTAAACGAAAAATGTGCACATCGCGAAAACTGAAAAAAATCGAGGCTATGTTCCAACCGGCTGCTGAGCAGAGGCCTGCGCAACGAAATCTTTCCAAACTCTGACTTAGGATATTTTTCTAATCTAATATCCTACGTTTATGCATATCTACAAGCTGATCACAACTCCATCGTATTCAGCAAGGGCTTCTCCTACAGCCAACGATGCCAGTTCCTCACGAGTAGGCGCAGGTATGATTTCTGATGGCGGCCTGTTATCCAAGTAATCTTGCTCTTGCTTTTGTACTTTCTTGTATGCTCCCAGCCACTCCTTTCTTCCGATTGCATTCAGCCCAGCAGAGATCTTCTCGCCCAAGTCTTCGAGCGAAGTTGCAGGGTCCATAGCGATCCGATTTTTAAGTGCACCCCATATCATTTCTATCGGCTGTAATTCTGGGTGATAGGGCGGAGTGAACAACACTTCGTGCCCATGCTTACGTGCCTCTGTCACTGACTTGTACGTAGTTGGTGGTTTCGCCTAGGTAGAAGCAGCATAACGTTAGTCTTTGATTCAAAGCACTGCAGCCATTGTCCGTACCTGAGGAATTAGTTTGTATAGCTGCTTTTTTGTGTAGTCATCAACTGAAACTGTGACTCTACGAGAATGCAAGTACTCAACCATTTTAGCCTTGAGAGCTGAGCTCACCGGAGCGCGATACTCGATGACCTTGTGATAAGAGGCGCCATCCATGTGGATTCGGCACTTCCCGTAGTACTGCACAAGTAGGATACACAAACGTTCAAACCATTTCTCAAAGATTTCACCTGTAAAGTTCCCATGGTAGTCGGTGTCTTCGCCTTCCTTTAAATGAGACGGCCAGCAACGAATAGAGCCCTGAACCCATTCCGCGTGCAGCTTGCCGTTTTTCCGTAGCACCGCACCAGCTCCAACAATGCAATATCTTAGACCAGCTCCACTTGCCATGTAACGAGGTGCATTCTTCAGCACCCATGACGCTCCAGCAACGTGATTAACGTTGCAGTAGCTTTCGTCGAGATAAATCTCAGTCAACTTAGGGTATAAGCGCGCGTTGAGATTTGACACTTTCTTCTTTAAGTACTCCAAGCGAAAAGCGACGTTGACTTCCGAGTCGGCTCTTGGGTCTCTCTTGCGGCCTCGAACGTAGCTCACGTCCATCGATGCCAACTCGCTTCTCACAGTACGGCCTGGAATGGCTACACCTGTCAGACTTAGTAGTTCGGCGCAGATGTGCCTCGATGTCGTTGGCAGCTTCGATAAATTACGGTCTCGTATTATATCGGTGATATAACCGTGCATGTCCTGAACATGGGAGCGTGGAGGGCAACCTCGCTTCGCCGGAGGTGCCGCGAAGTCGGTCTCGCCGTGTTTGTTGTAGTCGGCAACTACGCGCGCAACCATGTCCTCTGAAACCGCAAGACACGCAGCTACACGTTGCCGTACGGGTCGGCCTAAAGGGTCCAGCCGTTGCTGAGCTTCCGCGAGAAAATAGCGGTGAGCCTGCACAATGAGCAGTTTTTCTTCACGAGTTCGATGGACCATGGCGTCTTGAATAATGAAGCGGTGTGGTTGCAAACAGGAAATATATGTTCGACAAGAGCCAACCATTCTTTTCGTGGTCTCGGGGGCCGCAAAGCATTCGTAGCGGCGAAGTAATCGCCGAAAGTGTCGAACAGGTGTTGGGTTTCATCTTGCCAGTACAATAGTATTGATTAGGTAGTTCTGACCATGCATCGTTCAAAAGGGATACACTCGTTATCAAGCTTCGTGGCCAATATCAAGAGCAATGAGGTGACTTTGGCGGCAGCTGACTGCATGTAGTGATTCTGCAGTCGATACCGAATCAAGCTGAAGAGGCAATTCTAACACCAAGCGGAATACGACGTACACTAGGCAACAGGTTGTCAAAACGATCGTACACTAACACATATTCAACGTTAATCTGCCCGCTCAGCGGTGCTTGGTCTTTCGTCACGTTTTACGCTACACTCACGTAAAAAAGAAAGGAGACGAGCTCCAGGTGTCTACTGCGGCGCCACCGTACCGGCGTTGGTGTCCGTTCCCTGGAACGTACTGAAGGTGATATCGGACTTCGAGCCGCTGTACTCCTGGTTGTCACTGCTTCCTTCAGCCATCTCCAGCGAGCCACACTCCGAATCTTCGGCCATTTCGAGTGAGCCACACTCCGAGCCGTCCTCCGCCATCTCGAGAGAGCCACACTCCGAGTCTTCGGCCATCGCCAGAGAACCGCATTCCGAGTCTGCCTCTCCAGCGATTTCCGAAGAAGGATCTGCCTCACCGCCGACCGAACCTTGGGCTGTCTGCTGCACGCTCGAGTCGGCAGAGCTCTCCGTGTTATCGCTGGTTGATGACTTCTCCGAGTCATCCTTCGTTGCAGACTTCTCAGAGTCGTCCTTCTTGGAGCTTTCCGTGTTACCAGTATTTGAGCCGCCGCTCCAGTTGTTGGAGGAGCCGCCCGTCGTTGGAGCCTGCGTCCACGTGTTGCCTCCGGTGCTGCCCGTCGACGGGGCCTGTGTCCAGGTGTTACCTCCAGTGCTTCCCGTCGAAGGGGCCTCCGTTGAGGTGTCGCCTCCGGTGCTGCCCGTCGACGGGGCCTGTGTCCAGGTGTTACCTCCAGTGCTTCCCGTCGAAGGGGCCTCCGTTGAGGTGTCGCCTCCGGTGCTGCCCGTCGACGGAGCCTGTGTCCAGGTGTCGCCTCCGGTGCTACCCGTCGAAGGGGCCTGCGTCCAGGTATTGCCTCCAGTGCTGCCCGTCGAAGGGGCCTGCGTCCAGGTATTGCCGCCGGTCGATCCACCGTCGCTCTCAGCCATCTCAAGGGACCCGCACTCCGAGTCTTCCTCGGCCATCTCAAGTGATCCGCACTCCGAGTCGTCCTCTGCCATTTCAAGGGATCCGCACTCGGAATCATCGGCCATTTCCTCCTGCGCAGCTTCTTCGACCTGAATTCGCAGCATCCGCTTGGCCTCGTAGGTCGATTCGCTCGACACCGCTGCGCTGTAGCTGTCCGCGCTCACCGCGCTCATGGCCAGTGCCACCGCCACGGCGGACACGAACAAAGTTTTCTTGAAGGCGACGACCATTATTCGCGCAACCCACGCTTCGAGCAGAGAGACAGTAACTTTGAGCAGAGCAAGTTGGCGAATGAACGGTCCGCTGTCTAGATGTCGCCTTGCCGTAAGCCAGCACAAATGATAACTGTCGATTAATGCAAATCCCATCGAGTCTCGGCACTCCTTTGCTTTATCTCGTGCTGGCCGGCCTTTCCCGGAGGGGCATAGTGAGCTCCATACATTCGCGTGCGATACAGTGGAGGAGGATACCGCACAAGGCTGGGACTTGCGATCGTACATATGCAACAACTGAAAGGCGCTGAGGGTGCGCTGTTCGAACACACCCGAAAGTCCTTTACATTCGCAAGTCAGACCTGACGAATACGTGTAGGGCATAATTTCGACGATGCAAGCGACACCACCAGCAAAACTTACATCGCGTTGATTGCCACCGACGCAAGATCTCACACGAGTCCAAACATCCCGGTGAATTGGCGGTTAACCCCCTAAGGTTGCTGCGCGAAGAGCTTCACTGCATTTTGGGCGTCGTGTTGACGAGTTCGACAGATCAAGGACGAAGCTATAGTCGCTACAGGTGGCACTCAGGAATTTCGCGTGGGCGCTCGCGTAGAAGACCAGACCGAGTTTCGTAGGCCGACCGAAACCCAATACAAACCACAAGTTTAGGTGCATAATGTGCCGATGGACACTGGTAGAAAGTGGACAGCCTCTTTACATGTATGGGTGTCCCAGTCTGCACGACCCCTCTCTGTATGGACACCGTTGAAGACTGGATAAGCCTCCTCGACAGACTGTCGTCGGTGCTGTCGCCGGGACTTTGATATGGCATCGCTGTCTGAAATTCTCCTTCAGTGGTGCATGCCCCGTGCCAAGGCATCGATGGTCGTAGAACGGAACCTGAAAAGCAAAACGAAGTCGACCAGTCGTTGCTCCTGATAAAAAAAAAGGAACGTGTTACTGTGCCGGCTGGTGGTTGCAGTTGCCTTCCTACCGTAACCGACGCGTATTTTTTATATGCTGATCTATACACGTCCGGATACGTTTGGCATTTAAAGTACAGCTGAAACCCCAAAACCCTTTCCTGTGCCTATACCTTCACGTATACAAAGAGATGTTCCAATCGGGCACACTAGTTACACAAGCGAGTTTTATCGTCAAAGCCAAATGTACACGTACTCGATCGACGAATGCACGGCGGAAGTTCCGCCGGAACGCCTCCTCCTCCTTCGGCGTTTGGTGAACCAAATCACGTTGCTATCCCAGCTGGTGGCTGACTTTTGGCTCGACGCATTACGTACATGACATGTAAGAGGTTCCAACGGTGCCTTTTGTCACTACATGCACAACACCAAGAGCCTTAGTGGTTAATCGCAGCACTGATGCCGAGTTTGTTTGACGACATCGGCGCCTCCCAGCCTTACGTCTCGAGATTGCACGATGGGCGAAGGCAAACCTAGAATGAACAGCTCGCAGAAACATCCACCTCCTGATGACAGCGAATCAGCCAGCTATGTCCGTGGTTGTGAGGTTGCAGTTGCGTTTACGTCGACCCAAGCAAGTTCACGGTAGCATTCAAAAATATGCTGCTGTCGAGCGCAGTGCATTCGGCAGCATACTTAGACCTGAGTGCGCTGAGTGCACTACATGTTTGTAGTTGATATTGTGCTTTGCAACCAGTTTGTCGTACTTAGTGCTAAATCATACAGTAGAGGATTTGAATGGGTCTTTCCAAAGCCGAGTTCTTGCGCGACAAGGGCCGAAAATGGCACTTCTAAAATATGCCAAAGCAACGCCAAGTCGTGCTAGGGCTGTTGGAATACTTTCAGATCACCAAGACACATAGTGGGTGAGTATGAAGCATGCACGGCTTACAGCAATTCGTACTCGAGTACGATTTATAGTTATCTCGTGCATGCCAATTACAGTCATGCACCCCGTTTTAGGCAGGATGGACTATTTCATAATCACGAGAACACTACTTCTCAAGATCTCTTTGACTTAGTTTTTTGTTCAAAAGCCGATATATTATCCTAGGTTACAAGGTTATAGCAACGCCGAAAACGACGTTGTAGTATGAATTAGAGTCGAAAGTGCCAAAAAGACTGCAAAGCAGAATTCGTTGTCCGTGTGTGCGAGAGGAGCTCACTGTCTTCATTAACTGACTTGCAAACCCAAAGAGGCACCAAAACTACAATGCAATCTGTCGTCCAGCAGAACGTTGCTTGGCTTCGAGAAGAGAGCATGGTTCGACTTGCGTGGTGGCAGTTGCAATTTGCACCTTCACCCAGCAGCTGCAGTCCTGTTGCCATCAGCTGTGAATTTCGCGGTGTGAAAGTGTCGTCGTGCTAAATGACTGTTGCCTTGCGAGGTGGTCCCACTTGACATCGAAGTCCCTCACGTCACCCCTCGCGCCGACGATTTGCCCCCAGCCTTATCCGATACCGGTACATACCTACCCCATCGGTACATGTACGAGTATCAAACCCTCCTGCTGTAAAATCACACCGACAGCGACAACAGCTGAAAACCAAGATTCCGCGCACCTACCGTGCGCTTTGATATTGTACTAGTATTATACATTAACCTTGCACATCTGATTGCATCCGGGTACAACGGATCTATCAGATATAGCAGTGATATCAGGTTGAGAAGTAGATGGTAACGCTACGACCACCACATGAGGAAGCCATAAAGAAACCGAAAAAGACGTGAGAGACGCGAGTGGCTTTACTTTTATCGAGACTGTTGGTGGCGCCCCACCAACTTATTTTTCCTTAGACAACGAGAGTGAGAGCGTCGAGATCGTTTTCTTGAAACAAATGACACAGGGTAATTTTTATGCTGGTATTAGAACACCCTGATCTTGCTGAAAAGTTGCTGAAAACCCTTCGAAAGCTGATGTCGTGTGTGCGCGAGGAAATACGTCGCGTGCAAAAAGAGAAAGCTACTCAAACATCGATCACGATCATCTTCTGACCTCGCTAGACAGTATCAAATCTGTCGAATGGGCTATCAGATTTATCTTTTGGCAAGTATCAAATTTACACCATGCCGGTGGATCAATTTCATATCAGATATAGCAACGTATCAGCGGTCTCAGGTATCATTTAATCTGCAGTCTCCTGGACCAGGTCCTGATCGCAGACGGATCAGGATTATCGAAAGTGTTGGCATGTAAGCGAAATGTTCACGCTCAAAATCAGGATATGCTTGTATAGTAAGCTTAGCAAAAATGTACCAGACAAGGAGAAAGGAAGTCTCTGGTCGGTGCGGGCTGGAACAGCAACACGGGCTTTCCCACTCATTCCTTAATTCGCCACCGCGCTTGCAAGACTCTGATACCTGCAGCGAACAATGGTCGCCATCTTCGTCAAAACCGCGGCGATTGCCGGCGCCGTGCTGGCCGCCACCACTGAGGCGCACAACAAGATGACGCTGCCGCTCCCGACGTGGCCCGACGGGTTCTACGCGCAGAACAGTCCGTCCGGCACCATCGACCCCGCCACCGTGCTGCCCGTGCCGAGTGGCATGTCGTACACCACTGACTCGGCTTCCAACACGGAGGCCTATTGGACGGCCTTCAACGCCAGCACGTACAAGTCGCTCAAGGAGTTGGCGTGGGATTCCCAGACGCTGGCTGATGGCGCCTCGAACGAGTGCGGCTTCTCGGTCGTGGACGGCGCGGCTCAGGACCTGCCCGCTGAGGTGCAATGGGACTTCTTCACGGCTTCCCACCAGGGCCCGTGCGAGGTATGGTGCGACGACACGCTCGTGTTTGAGAACTGGAACTGCGCCGTGGACTACCCGGAGACTCCCGCCAACCTGCCGTACGACAAGGCCAAGTGCGCCAGCTCGTCGGTGCTCACCTCCTACTGGATCGCCTTGCACACGACTCCGTGGCAGGTGTACACCAACTGCGCGCCTCTGACGGGCGGCTCGGCCTCGACCAACTCGAGCACGAGCACCACCACGAGCAGCTCGAGCGGCACAACGGAGACCACCCCGGTCGTCACGACCAAGACGCCCTCCGCCACCACTTCTACCAAGACGTCTGCTCCTGCCGCCACCACTGCTGCGCAGACGACGATCACCTCGACCGAGGCTAGCGCTGAGGGAGGGTCTAGCACGAGCGATGAGGCCAGCGCCGACGCTGAGGCTGAGACGGAGGCCCCGGCTCCGTCGACCGACAAGTGCTCGGTTCGCCGTCGTCGCCACTAAGCATGTTGCCCCCCAGCAGCAGTTCATGTTGGAGAACAGTTTGGTGTCGTGTATATGTGAGTGAGAAACAGCCTCTTAGAGCGAAATGGAATATATTCACTCCCGTTTTGCGTCGTGTTGAGACTTGTTGAGTTGGTGGTGCGTCTCGATTAACCAAGCATGGATATGCTTGAAGGCGTTTAGTAGCGGCACCATATTGAGCGACCGATTAACCGACCCAGATATGCACGGCACGCTGCCACGGAGACCAGAGAACGCTGCATTGGCGGCCGCGGGAGCACCTTGGACCCATGTCAATAGTCGACAGAGAACGAACCCAACTCTCCCATCGTGCCACTTATCTTATCTCAAGCAGGAAGCCTTGCCCGCTCGACAAGGGAGTGTATGGATCTCGCGATGGGGTCGAGAAGCAGAGACAGTCTTGACCCTTCAAAGAACTCCTTTGCATCTACAGCATGCCGGCTCCTCTTCGTTGCAGGGCCTGCGACCGGACCAGTGGGAAGTGGTGCCGGTGCTTCTGCAACATGGCACTTTTACGAATTGGTCACGGTATCGTGCATGGAGAGCAGCAGCAGCAACGGGACGACTCCCCGCCTCAAATCCGTCTGGTGCTCCGATAACATGTCATAATAATCACCCATTTCACCAACGGCCCGTGCAGCGTCGAGCGCGTGGCTTTTGAATCGAGGACCGCTCTGGGTTCCAGCCGTCCGCAGCGCCGTTCCTAGTTCCGCCCCTCTCCTACATACGTTGAAACTTGATCGAGTTGCTTTCACATGTACCGACACTTTCCGCATCGCTGATCTTGTCATTCTACAAGTATCCACTTAGCTGTTAAAAGCTCCAAAGCTCCGAATCGAGATGGTGGTCACCTGCATACACTACAAACAATGTGGTTGAATTTGTGGGGCTACCGCGGGCATTAGCAAAGACGGTGGAATGCAATTGGACCGGAATACTCGTTATCGGAGACAGTGCGATGATTATCAAGACGATGAACGAGCGGAGGCCACCGAAAAACCGCAAGATGTAACATTGGTACCGGCTTACCAGGCGATTGACAGACACATGTCAGGTTGCAACGTGGACTCATCACTACCGAGTGCATAACAAGACTGCGGACTGGCTGGCGAACGTGGCCATGGACAATAAAGCAAGCTACATGGTGACAATGGCGAAGGTGCCACATCCGACGCGGAGTGGAAGAGCGGATTAGAGCCGACGTGAAACGATGGAAGGAGGGGCTAGACAACATTTAGAGAACGATCGACAGGAGTGGAGAACAGGAAATAGGAGGTAGCAACACAGGTGGAGGTTGCGGAACTCGATCAGCGACACACGCTGGTTGATGATGGTTATTAGAGTCCAATTCCTAGCAGTAAGTAACACAATACACAGGAACACTATAGATAACGAGAGAGAGAGCGTCGAGATCGTTTTCTTGAAACAAATGACACAGGGTAATTTTTATGCTGGTATTAGAACACCTTGATCTTGCTGAAAAGTTGCTGAAAAACCTTCGAAAGCTGATGTCGTGTGTGCGCGAGGAAATACGTCGCGTGCAAAAAGAGAAAGCTACTCAAACATCGATCACGATCATCTTCTGACCTCGCTAGACAGTATCAAATCTGTCGAATGGACTATCAGATTTATCTTTTGGCAAGTATCAAATTTACACCATACATTTCGCTGACTACATGTACCAAGTCCCGGTGGATCGATTCAGCGGTCTCGTGTATCGTTTAGTACAGGCTAACCCTATCGTTACCAGAAAGATACATGAAGTATCTTTTTCCAAAAGAAGGTAAAGAGACTAATGTAGCCTATAGTGAAGTTAAGATACGGCACCGACTTTTGATCAACAATTTTTGCGCCCCTCCAGCAAAATGTCAGCGTTGACAACCAATCACAACGCGGGATTTAAATCCTGGACAGACACGGCACGCTCATGCTATTGTGTCTCTCAAGTTACTCGCGTCAACTCCAACAAGAGCGTAACGCTTGGCGCCTATCCCGACATTATTGTGCTACATCATGCACGTGTGCGGCACAACGGCGCGAGCAATAAGGAGCGACGAGGCTAAGGAGATCCAGTACGGCGCGAATACGGCGCCCGATGCAGCAGCCATACGCTTGACACCGTCAGAACGTGATGGTGGCGCAGTCCTACAAGGCGAAAGGCAGCAAGGACGCAGAGTTTCAGACGGCGCCCGTTGCAGGGGCGTACTAGCGACAGCGACAGCCTGTGGACCGCCTTGAGTTCACCGCGAGGCGATCTCGACATCACGAGCCCGGTGACAGAATTCTACGTAACATCAAGGTGCTAGAGCCGCCTAGAGAGGAAGCATGGAGACATTGCTGCTGAGGGTAACATGCAGCACCATGCACGTGCTCTATGATTAAACGAAAGGCAACAAGGCGGCGCACATTGCACGGGTCAATGTACAAGGAGGGAGGATGTCGTGAGTACAAGTAACCGGTTGATTTTCAGTCGTAGTTCACGTGCACACAATGTATTGAGTGCCTAATTTACCTTCAGTACTGAACGCTAGTCGTGGTTGCTGATCTCTTCAGTATTCTTTTTGTATCGACGCTCCTTCAAGAACGAGCACTGGACTTCATAAATTGGAGACAACCTTCCCAGATTTCCGTAAACTGTATACACCTGCTTCGGCAAGTAGAACAAATGATACTTTTGCCAGCACGTCCAGTTTTCTGTGGTCGGTAGGATAGGTACGCTTGCAGAGTGCAACTCGATGCGTCTCGCAGTAATCCGTTTTTCTGGGTGGCATCCCTGCCCTCGAACTTACAAACAGTGCATTTGCGCATTGCCCGACTCCTTCCTTGTAAAACAATCCACGATTCTTTTGCTACACATGGTATGTGCTGGCGTATCTAGCTCATTCGTCTTTCTGGTAAAATTGGCAGCAGTTGCCATGGGTTTTGTGTTCGAAGTGTACACAATTTCGTCATCACTGTCAATGCACTTCTTCCAATCTCCATTGAATAATTCTCGCACAAGTGAAATGACAAACGCCCTGTGGCTGCCACGGGCGCTTGCCCTCGCATTATTGCGAGGCTGTGCAACATCCATCTCGCTTGTATCACGTGCCAAGTTATCGCATGCATACGCACTACACCTCGCGATATCAATCATAGCCATTGCTAATTTTTTATGCCACTTCTGAAATGAGTGACCATCGGCTAGCGAAAACCGACCGTGAAGCTGATCATGACGATGGACTCCCTGCATCCCCGCGTTGTATTCACCGATGCAGGTCGGGGCTTTAAACGCAACACGTTCCTCCTTTATGCGACGATATACCGTAGAGGAAGAGGAGGCGTCAGCATTAGAGACTACATTCACAATAGAGCCATATATCCAACTGGCCGCTACGATATGTTTCTCTAGGCATATGCCTTGTTTCATGTAGCCTCTAGGCTTTCCATCAGCTTTTCGGATCATTGTGAAATGGAGAAAGTGTTTGCTGGTGTGCACACTGTACCACGACCATAAAGGCCGATCGACCTTAGCGATTCTAGTAGCAGGCAAGAGGTATAGAAATTATCGATATTTACAACGCGATTAGATCCTTTCAAAGATTCCACAACTTCAATTACGTGAGAACGAATTTCAGAGGTCTTCGCGGTAAGATCGACAAGCTGTAATATCTCTGGACTTGGGACCACGTCATCCAAACGGTCTTTTAATTCACTTGCATAGTGCAATTTGAAACGCACGACATATCATGATGTCGAACAGCAACAAGCATAAAACCTGAAGTGATATTTCCCTGTCGGTTTTTGGGGATTGAAAACTATAATATGGCGGGCGTATTGCGAACAACACGCAATACTAGCTTCATCTACAGCCACGTCTCGACCAACTTCAACATAACGCATGCACCGAGATTTCAATATGTTGATAAGAGGCCTATGCTAGCTGCTGGGTCGCGCTTGATATCCAAACTCGAAACTTTGGAGCGAAAGCTCAAGTTCTTGCGAATGTAAATAAACCTTCTCCACGTCATAACTGATTCTAGACAAGTAGAACGAGCTCCGGGGGAAATGCTAGCTTCGTCGTCATCAACCTAGTAATTTCTCATCTCCCCCATGTCGAACAGAGTCATGTACCACATAATCCCGAGGAATTTCACGAGTTCCTCTATATATATATTATTAGCAGATGGTTTTCCAGCTGCTGCGGCATATTCGTTTGAAAATACGACCACTTGGTTCCAGAACGACAGGGGGATAAAGGCAACAAAAAAAGAGGCTGAAGTTGCTAAATGCCTAAAGTGCTTGATACTGTCCTCTCGAATCTTCGTCGTTGAAGTTGCATCGGAATGTGTAAACAAACCTGGTGGTTGACCTAACGATGCGGTCGATGAAAATGTCATTGATTCAATTTGTTCAACTTCTGCAGGACTTAGAGCAACTTGCAATTCCTTGTGATCACGAAAAGCAGACCACTCACGATACCCTTGCTCATCCATTTCTTCGAATTCATCTGTAAGGGCTGGAATATTCGATAGTTTAGGAACCATATTGCAGTATGAGCTCCAAGATTCGCCAAATCGTAATGTTCCTTTCTGTAGCTTGGCAAACTGGCGGATCCCCCTGCATAAAATGTCCTCAGCAATTTCACGAACGTGATATTTCGTTTGATAAGCTGTGCATGTCCATTGGATCTGAAATACGGCTGATGGAACACTAATACTGTCCTCATTTTGGACGCTCGCAATGTGATATAGAGTAACCAAACCAATCAAATGCGCTGACCCAGCATCTTGGTAGAGTATGAGCTCTGCGAGTGAGCTTTTCTTTCATAGCCACAGCCTTTGTTTTCTTGCGCATAGGTTCGCTTGCCTTCTTTTTGCGTTGTGCAGCAGGCGAAGCACGAGCAGCTGGCTTTCCGGTTTGACTTGTTGTTTTAGAAGGCGCTTAAGTGTTATTACACACTGCTCGTGCTGACTTGGTCGGGGCACACCTACCCAACTTGTTCACGTTTGCCAACGAAAATTCTGATGCAGAAGCAGGCACTCTCGGACGTGTCTTTGCTGATTTAGTGGTTTGATTTGTCGGTAATTCTGTATTTTCTCGTGAGTCTTCAGCATTCAATCCAGTAGCACTTGAATAGCACAGCTTGCTGCAATAGCAGCTATCGCCAAAACCTTCAGCGAATCCACCATTGGGGCTCCAAAGTTTGAGTGAGATGCACACATCATGAGAGCAAAAGTGATGCAGGAATTTCCCACACCATGTACATACTCGCTCCGTTGAACACTCTGTATTGCAGACAGCGCATGTAGAATTGGTACCTTCGCCAGCCCTGGTCGATGGCGTCGCATCCGTGGGCTTCGCGTGAGCTGACCGGTCCGAAAAGCTTGCAGGTGCGGCTACAGGTGTTGATGATGATCGACCAACGGCTCCAATGACATTTTCCACAGAAACAGCGATTGTAGAACCAACGTCTGTGTCTCCACAACAAAAAGTATCACCGGACATCAATTCCGGATACACATTAGCTTTTTACGCGCGATCACTAGCGCCACCGCCGCCATTACTGGACTCAATACTTTCAGTGCTACCTCGATCTTTCACAGTTTCATCACAGTCAGGACGGGCGGTACTGTCGTCTGTCATCGTAACAGCCAATGTATAGCCTTGAATAAAGGCACGAATCTGCTTGTTCTTGTTGCAGTACTCCAAGAGATCCTGTTCACCTAAAAAGAAGTCGACACCGGCCACACCTTTTGGATTTCCATGAGGAGGAACGTAGAGATACAGGTCGTTCAAACTGCCCCCCCTTGGACGCCTAAAAAACCATCCAGCTCGTCGGAGAAGAGGCCAAACAGCACCAAATCTGGCACGATCATCTGCTGTATCTGTGAATTTACGTGTAAGGTTTTGGCCCAATACTATTCATTCTTATAGTATCGTATCACATCGTGCCAAGAGAAGCTGAAGTGGTAACCGCGCTCCCAAGTGAGCGGTTGGATTGTCGACGCTTAGGCGTAGACTCCACCGTGTTTTGTAGACACTGCTTTCTTTTGCGCGACATCTCGAAGCACAATAGCAAGCAGCGAAACTAGTGATCGAGAAGACGTCTTTTGGAGACTGAGAGGATTGCGCCGGATCAAATATCAGGGCGTTTGTACATAGAGACTCGCCAAGCTTGGGTTGAAAATCCACGCAGCCCTTCGCAGCCCGTGTACCCATTGATAGATCGGCCGATCGAGGCTCATCAGTGTACTCATATAACGTTTGGTTTGATTCGATGAATGCTCGCGCTTCCTGGAGGGCAAACCAAATACGTATTGGTACTCGCAATCTCTATTATGTGCTAATCTGAAGGGAAACAAAAACTACTCACTATGAATACAGAACGGTGTTCGCGGCCATGGTAGCAGCGTAGTTCGTCCCCAAGCCAAACTGTGCTTCGAAACAGTCTCGACGGCTTCTGCAGCAACACAGACGCCACTTCAATTGCTCAGCAGTTCGAGGCCAACCTGGCACATGACCACTGCAACGGACGCAATGTGCATCGCCATCACCACCACAGCGTCCACGATCACAATGATAGCGAGAGATCCGCTCAGCAGCAATTGTTGTCCATGAACACACCCACAGCATCAGCACAGTACGACGTCCGTCGTGCTGTGCGTAAGTACGCTGGCGACGACCACTGCAACATGCGCAAGGTCCGCAACCACCGTGTACGCGGTCACAGTAGCAGCGAGCCGGTCTCCAAACAGCACACGAGGTCCGTGACGTGATGGCTTCAGCAGCAGCATCTACGACACGCCATCCGTTCAACCGTTCAAGGGCGCCTGTGCATCACCATCGCACCGGGCGCAGGATGCAGATCCACCCGGTGTACGCGGCCACAGTAATAGCTAGTCGACCTCGAAGCAGCACTTGATGTCCGTGACGTGACGGCGTCTGGAGCAGCATTGACGACAAACCATCCGTCCAGCAGTTCGAGGGCACCTGGGTCACGAGCTCCACCGCGTGCAGTACTGCCGCCACCACGGTGCACGCAGCCACAGTGACAGCGAGTCGCCCTTCAAACACCAATTGGGCAACGAGACGACCTCCAAACAGCAATTGACCTCCGTGGCGGCCTCCACGGCTTCTGCAGCAGTACTTACATCGCGAGGTTCATTTTCTCGTACAGGGGCAAGATGGCCACGACTACCGCAGCGGACTGGTGCAGCAGCAGCACGGTGTTCGTGCCTAGTCACGGGTTGCCTCCGAGCGACGATTGCGATTCGTGACGGCGTCTACATAGTCTACGGCAGCATGAACACCTCGAGACCAGCCTGGACCCTGCGAAGGGTGCTCGTAACGTAGGTTGGAATCGGGGAAGCGGTGACGCAGTATGCAATGGTGATGGTAACGTCCACGAGTAGCGGGTTGAATCATATGGGGGCCGCGTCAGGTTGCCGGGGTGTTCAGAAGCTAGGCCAGCAGGAGCCATAGTTGATCACGGAAGCAGAGGTAGCCCCGGGCGATAGTCGTAGGTAGGCTTGGTGTCGGTGTGAGTGAGTGCTAGCAAAATTGGAAATGACGTTTGGAAATGGAGCTGCCGCGGCGCGGAAATCCCGGTCCAAGCGCGGGAATCCGCTTGGCGCGCACTTCAACGTATCCACCAAAATCCCGCCAATCATTGCCTTCTTGAAGTTGGCATCCAATCATATTCATCGGAGCGAAGATATCAAGAAAAAACCTTGAAAAGCAGCACTTCAGCCAGTGCTACCTCTCGCTATACGCACCTTGGTATTTCTATACCCCGTCATATCGGTTAGCCGTTGCAATGTCTCTTGTGCCTACTTTGTGCTGGGCCCTCCTTGTGGTATCTTTGATCCCTCTGAAATCGCTTTGTCTACAATATCCCTACGCATAACGAGGGATGACAATGTATCGGGTCGAGCAAATGCGTTGAGCGCCGCCAGCAAATCATACGCGGTGACCAATTACTGGAGCCAATGTACCTATAATGGTCAAAACTAAAGTATTCAAAACAACCAAAAGGTGCATTTGTTCGTATTAGCATCAATATGTTTTCGCCAATGCTACTTAATTCAACATCAACGTTCGTTCGGCACTTCTACAACCGCAGCAGGTGTGTAGTGCACCGCCACCGCCACGACAGAGAAGCGATTCGACCGCCAAGCAGCAACAGAAGTCCGGGGCAGCCTCCATACTAACAGCACCACCAAACACACCACCACGTCCATCCTGCCGTACGGGGACATGATGCCCACGCTAGTGGTGTGTTTGTTGGTGCTGTTAGTATGGAGGCTGCCCCGGACTTCTGTTGCTGCTTGGACGAGCACCCTTCGCAGGGTCCAGGCTGGTCTCGAGGTGTTCATGCTGCCGTAGACTATGTAGACGCCGTCACGAATCGCAATCGTCGCTCGGAGGCAACCCGTGACTAGGCACGAACACCGTGCTGCTGCTGCACCAGTCCGCTGCGGTAGTCGTGGCCATCTTGCCCCTGTACGAGAAAATGAACCTCGCGATGTAAGTACTGCTGCAGAAGCCGTGGAGGCCGCCACGGAGGTCAATTGCTGTTTGGAGGTCGTCTCGTTGCCCAATTGGTGTTTGAAGGGCGACTCGCTGTTACTGTGGCTGCGTGCACCGTGGTGGCGGCAGTGCTGCACGCGGTGGAGCTCGTGACCCAGGTGCCCTCGAACTGCTGGACGGATGGTTTGTCGTCAATGCTGCTCCAGACGCCGTCACGTCACGGACATCAAGTGCTGCTTCGAGGTCGACTAGCTATTACTGTGGCCGCGTACACCGGGTGGATCTGCATCCTGCGCCCGGCGCGATGGTGATGCACAGGCGCCCTTGAACAGTTGAACGGATGGCGTGTCGTAGATGCTGCTGCTGAAGCCATCACGTCACGGACCTCGTGTGCTGTTTGGAGACCGGCTCGCTGCTACTGTGACCGCGTACACGGTGGTTGCGGACCTTGCGCATGTTGCAGTGGTCGTCGCCAGCGTACTTACGCACAGCACGACGGACGTCGTACTGTGCTGATGCTGTGGGTGTGTTCATGGACAACAATTGCTGCTGAGCGGATCTCTCGCTATCATTGTGATCGTGGACGCTGTGGTGGTGATGGCGATGCACATTGCGTCCGTTGCAGTGGTCATGTGCCAGGTTGGCCTCGAACTGCTGAGCGATTGAAGTGGCGTCCGTGTTGCTGTAGAAGCGAACAAGCCACGGACTTTAATTGTTGTTTGTAGGTCATCTTGGTGCCACGGTGACCGCGTACAATGTTGAAACGGTCGTGGTGCACCGTGTGCCCGCTGCGGAGATCCTGGTCGCGTGCTAATGAATGATTGAATGGACGTCGTTGCACCGATGCTGCCGACTCCAAGTAGACCATCAAGGGCCTCGGTGGCGGGTTTGATGTTCTCGAGGCTACTATTACAGCCGTGAACACTGTGGTAGTGGCGGTGGTCCACAGAGGTAGCTTACACACGATATTCAGACTGGGATTCTTTCATACTTCTTCATATAGAATTTTTTAAATACATAAGTGAACCAATAATCCTTCTTATCAACGCTGACGACTGTAACATTCCTCGGCTCAACTACGTTCTGTTGTAGTATTTGTCTGCAGCGCAACTCGTGCCATATCCATGACTGTAGAATTTTTTTGACTTCAGGTTTTGACGAGTCAGACCGAGCAGTTGTTCCAGTTGCCATTGAGGAGAGCGATAATATGCGCATTTTGTGCAGACGCACGTTTTCAGGAGATTCTTGTCCTCTTTGAGTCGATACGCTAACTGGTCTACCACGTCCACAGCAATAACCATGTAAACCGTAACGTTGTACCTCTTTTCCATTCAGTATCCCTGCATACCGTGTTGATGCACTTCGTCCTGGGTAATAGTCTTGTCTGCTTTCATTGCAAGATGGCGATCATGGTGGGCATCTAGCTTGTCACACGTATTCAGTGAGAAATTTCATACGGGCTTGAATCTGCGAGCGTGGAATCTAACCATCATATTTTACACATAAGAGACCTGAAGCATTAGTAAATGGAAATAATTGAAAATCCCTGGGCACCATTACCTCGGAAATTTCCATTGGCGTTTTTAGTCAGTCCACCATCTAGAGATATTCATGCATATATTTCTCTTTTGATAGGCAAACGCCTTCGTAGATCGCATACATATCCTTGACTGGCAATTGTGAAACGAAGTCTTCCACGTCGGCATGCGTTGGGACGCGCCCAGACTCGTATTCGGTCACGTCCTCCATAAAATGCGAAAATGAACAACCGGCATTCGATACATCGATATGTATGAAGACAATTCACCCGTCCATCAGGGTCGTTGTAGACAGGATAGAGAGAATCGAACTCGATCTTCTTCTCACTGCTGAAATACTGCAGCGCCTACTCTCAAATATCAGTTAGCACGCGTTATCGATCTAGTCGGTTGAATGATGTTTACCGTATCGAAACTGACGCCACCGTAGTCCTTCCTGTAGTCCTCGTTGGTGTAGTATTCACGCGAAGAGAACTATTCATGCATGGAAACAGATTATAGGTAACCAAGGCAGAAGAGAGGGGATCCATCGACCTGGAGACGTTCGGAATGGGGGCGTCAATCCACCATTCTTCCGCGAAGGTCATAAATCGAGAGTGAGAGCCCACCCACGACTCCTTCCAGGACTAAATGTATGGGTTCAAAGTGAGCGGCTTTCATGAGCCATCTTTCCCTGCCTGGAGCCACTACATTCGTCGTGTAAATCTAGAAAAAATGAGTTCAATGCTCAGAAGACCAACACTGATATTCGAAAGCGATTGTTTGGCTATAAAGTCTCTCTAGGGAAGTCTGCAGGAACAATAGAGGTGCGCTAGGTAAGCTTTGAGTTGCGATAGTCCGCTGAAGAAGAGCACACGATGGGGATTGAGTCGGCCCACTTGACGTCCTCGAAATTTTCCGCGCTGGACGATGCCCGAGTGTGCGAAGACAAAGAACAGGATCCGAGAGTGTCCAGGATGGTGACCCAGAAGGCTGTGCACTACGATGTACTGGCCCTCCAGCACGGTCTTCGTACCGTGGGATGCTCCCACAGCTAGATTTAATGTCTTCCCCGTACGTGGCGGTATCGTAGATGATAGCATCGGCAGATCGACGGACAAGTTCACCTGGTTGTCCGGCTCTGCAGTGGCCTTGTTGCCGCGCGCGTCGTGGACCGTGGCCCTGCCAGTGGTGCTCGGTAAGGTGAGAATCAAGGCCCCGATGACACAGAGGCTGACCCGCGGCAAAGCGCCGCGACACGAGGGCGGCTGGCTACCCGTGCGGTCGAATTTGGAGTGCACCCCGAACATAAGTAGCAGCGCGCCGCTTTCAGAGCCCTCGACCAGTATTTACTCGATAATGATCTTAGTCGAGTCACGCGAAGCCAGCGCTTCTTCAGCGTGAGATGAAGCTGCTCCATGCGCCACTCCGCCTTTACAACCATAGCAGCACTTCATTATGACGAAGGCGTCAGCAATAAACTCAATATCGAAGGCATCTTGGTGTGTACAAGTGTGACGGTCTTCATCTGGACGATATTGCTCCATGCCGGAAACCAGGATGTGCGCCAAAGAGCTTTGTACCTCACGGTACTCGTTCTATTGACTTTTTCCCGATAGATGGCTTCGACGGTACTGCTCTTACTGATGATTTCCAAAACCATCAGCCAATCACAGTCCACACACTAAATAACTACAAAATGAGTGGTTTATCCCTGCACTGATGCCGAGTTTGTTTGACGACATCGGCGCCTCCCAGCCTTACGTCTCGAGATTGCACGATGGGCGAAGGCAAACCTAGAATGAACAGCTCGCAGAAACATCCACCTCCTGATGACAGCGAATCAGCCAGCTATGTCCGTGGTTGTGAGGTTGCAGTTGCGTTTACGTCGACCCAAGCAAGTTCACGGTAGCATTCAAAAATATGCTGCTGTCGAGCGCAGTGCATTCGGCAGCATACTTAGACCTGAGTGCGCTGAGTGCACTACATGTTTGTAGTTGATATTGTGCTTTGCAACCAGTTTGTCGTACTTAGTGCTAAATCATACAGTAGAGGATTTGAATGGGTCTTTCCAAAGCCGAGTTCTTGCGCGACAAGGGCCGAAAATGGCACTTCTAAAATATGCCAAAGCAACGCCAAGTCGTGCTAGGGCTGTTGGAATACTTTCAGATCACCAAGACACATAGTGGGTGAGTATGAAGCATGCACGGCTTACAGCAATTCGTACTCGAGTACGATTTATAGTTATCTCGTGCATGCCAATTACAGTCATGCACCCCGTTTTAGGCAGGATGGACTATTTCATAATCACGAGAACACTACTTCTCAAGATCTCTTTGACTTAGTTTTTTGTTCAAAAGCCGATATATTATCCTAGGTTACAAGGTTATAGCAACGCCGAAAACGACGTTGTAGTATGAATTAGAGTCGAAAGTGCCAAAAAGACTGCAAAGCAGAATTCGTTGTCCGTGTGTGCGAGAGGAGCTCACTGTCTTCATTAACTGACTTGCAAACCCAAAGAGGCACCAAAACTACAATGCAATCTGTCGTCCAGCAGAACGTTGCTTGGCTTCGAGAAGAGAGCATGGTTCGACTTGCGTGGTGGCAGTTGCAATTTGCACCTTCACCCAGCAGCTGCAGTCCTGTTGCCATCAGCTGTGAATTTCGCGGTGTGAAAGTGTCGTCGTGCTAAATGACTGTTGCCTTGCGAGGTGGTCCCACTTGACATCGAAGTCCCTCACGTCACCCCTCGCGCCGACGATTTGCCCCCAGCCTTATCCGATACCGGTACATACCTACCCCATCGGTACATGTACGAGTATCAAACCCTCCTGCTGTAAAATCACACCGACAGCGACAACAGCTGAAAACCAAGATTCCGCGCACCTACCGTGCGCTTTGATATTGTACTAGTATTATACATTAACCTTGCACATCTGATTGCATCCGGGTACAACGGATCTATCAGATATAGCAGTGATATCAGGTTGAGAAGTAGATGGTAACGCTACGACCACCACATGAGGAAGCCATAAAGAAACCGAAAAAGACGTGAGAGACGCGAGTGGCTTTACTTTTATCGAGACTGTTGGTGGCGCCCCACCAACTTATTTTTCCTTAGACAACGAGAGTGAGAGCGTCGAGATCGTTTTCTTGAAACAAATGACACACAGGGTAATTTTTATGCTGGTATTAGAACACCCTGATCTTGCTGAAAAGTTGCTGAAAAAACTTCGAAAGCTGATGTCGTGTGTGCGCGAGGAAATACGTCGCGTGCAAGAGGAAAAAGCTACTCAAACATCGATCACGAGCATCTTCTGATCTCGCTAGACAGTATCAAATCTGCCAAATGGGCTATCAGATCTAACTTTTGGCAGGTATCAAATTTACACCATACATTTCGCTGACTACCAAGTCGGTGGATCGACTTCATATCAATGTATCAGCGGTCTCAGGTATCATTTAGTACAGGTTAATCTGTAATAGATAATAGATCAGAGTATCCTGCTTCTGCCGTTCCAGCTGCAGCGCCATCGACGTGTCTTCCACTTGGCAAGCAAGTAAGACTGCCGGCCTCGCATGTCGTGTGCCAGTGATCGCTCTTCGAGATTTGTCAAGCTTTTGTGTTCGACCAGAAACCAGCACCCGATTGCCTCCAAGCTGCGTTCTGGTCGACCAACACCACGGATCCTGAATGCTATCTTTCGTCTGGTCTAGCTTTACCAGGGAGTGCCTGGCAGGCACGCAGCTCTTGCTGTCCGACGACAAAGAACGTGAAAAGCAGTCGCTTTTCTGCAAATTTGACTAGACGAACTTCCGCGATTCCGGCTGGCGCGTAGCTAGTCGAGGCATCAGAGATGCCAAGATGCCAAGACGCCGGCCGCGTAAGCCCGCGGATCAAGAAACTTCGACTGCACCGCAGCCCCTCCTTTCCCCCAGCAGGCTCAGCTCCGAGCAAGATCCTCCTCTGGTCGGTGCGGGTTGGAACAGCAACGCGGGCTTTCTCACTCATTCCTCAATTCGCCACCGCCCTTGCAAGACTCTGATACCTGCAGCGAACAATGGTCGCCATCTTCGTCAAAACCGCGGCGATTGCCGGCGCCGTGCTGGCCGCCACCACTGAGGCGCACAACAAGATGACGCTGCCGCTCCCGACGTGGCCCGACGGGTTCTACGCGCAGAACAGTCCGTCCGGCACCATCGACCCCGCCACCGTGCTGCCCGTGCCGAGTGGCATGTCGTACAACACCGACTCGGCTTCCAACACGGAGGCCTATTGGACGGCCTTCAACGCCAGCACGTACAAGTCGCTCAAGGAGTTGGCGTGGGATTCCCAGACGCTAGCCGATGGCGCCTCGAACGAGTGCGGCTTCTCGGTCGTGGACGGCACGGCTCAGGACCTGCCCGCTGAGGTGCAATGGGACTTCTTCACGGCTTCCACCAGGGCCCGTGCGAGGTATGGTGCGACGACACGCTCGTGTTTGAGAACTGGAACTGCGCCGTGGACTACCCGGAGACTCCCGCCAACCTGCCGTACGACAAGGCCAAGTGCGCCAGCTCGTCGGTGCTCACCTCCTACTGGATCGCCTTGCACACGACTCCGTGGCAGGTGTACACCAACTGCGCGCCTCTGACGGGCGGCTCGGCCTCGACCAACTCGAGTACGAGCACCACCACGAGCAGCTCGAGCGACACAACGGAGACCACTCCGGTCGCCACGACCAAGACGCCTTCCACCACCACTTCTACCAAGACGTCTGCTCCTGTCGCCACCACGGCGACCAAGACGTCTGCTCCTGCCGCCACCACAGCGACCCCCACGGCCACCACTGCTGCGCAGACGACGATCACCTCGACCGAGGCTAGCGCTGAGGAGGGGTCTAGTACGAGCGATGAGGCCAGCACCGACGCTGAGGCTGAGACGGAGGCTCCGGCTCCGTCGACCGACAAGTGCTCGGTTCGCCGTCGTCGTCACTAAGTACGTTGTCCCCCAGCAGTTCATGTTGGAGAACAGTTTGGTGTTGTGTATATGTAAGTGAGAAACAACCTCTTAGAGCGAAATGGAATATATTCACTCCCGTTTTGCGTCGTGTCGAGACTTGTTGAGTTGGTGGTGCGTCTCGATTAACCAAGCATGGATATGCTTGAAGGCGTTTAGTAGCGGCACCATATTGAGCGACCGATTAACCGACCCAGATATGCACGGCACGCTGCCACGGACACCAGAGAACACTGCATTGGCGGCCGCCTCCTGAGGTGGGGGGCATGTCAATAGTCGACAGAGAACGAACCCAACTCCCCCATCGTGCCACTTATCTTATCTCAAGCAGGAAGCCTTGCCCGCTCGACAAGGGAGTGTATGGATCTCGCGATGGGGTCGAGAAGCAGAGACAGTCTTGACCCTTCAAAGGACTCCTTTGCATCTACAGCATGCCGGTTTCTCTCGTGCGATCCCCGGACCACTGATAAGCGGTGCCAGTGCCGGTGCTTCTGCAACATGGCACCTTTACGAATTGGTCACGGTATCGTGCATGGAGAGCAGCAGCAACAACGGGACGACTCCCCGCCTCAAATCCGTCTGGTGCTCCGATAACATGTCATTATAATCACCCATTTCAGCAACGGCCAGTGCAGCGTCGAGCGCGTGCCTTTGAATCGAGGACCGCTCTTGCGTTCCAGCCGTCCGCAGCGCCGCTCCTAGTCCCGCCCCTCTCCTACATAAGCTGAGACTTGAGCGAGTTGCTTTTACATGTACCGACGCTTTCCGCATCGCTGATCTTGTCATTCTACAGTCTCAACTGCTGATCTTGTCATTCGACAAGTATCCACTTAGCTGTTAAAAGCTCCCAAGCTCCGAATCGAGATGATGGTCACCTGCACTAGCGTTTTAGTGGTGGCGGTGGCGCTCATGGCCGCATCGGCCGATGCGCACAGCAAGATGTCGCTGCCCAAGCCTACGTGGATCTACGAGGGCGGCACCAACAGTCCGGCAGGCACAATAGACAGCTCCAACGTGCTGCCGGCGCCTGACGGAATGGGCTACGAGGGAGACCCGCTGTCCAACAATGAGGCGTACTGGACTGCTTTCAACGCCAGCAAGTATACCTCCCTCAAAGAGCTCGTTTGGAAGAACGAGGTGGTGAACACCGACTCGATCTACGGCACCGCCACCATCGAGTGCGGCTTCTCGTGGACCAACGGCACGGCACGCGACTTGCCTGACGAGGTGCAATGGGACAAGCTCACCACGGGCCACGACGGCCCGTGCGAGATCTGGTGTGACGACACGCTCGCGTTCTCGGACCAGAACTGCGCTGTCAACTATCCGGACACCCCGGCCAGCTTCCCGTACGACAAGGCGGCGTGTGAGGGCAAGTCGATGCTGACGGCTATCTGGCTGGCGGTGCACAGCCCGCCATGGCAAGTGTTCACCAACTGCGCCCCACTATCGGGTGCCACGTCAACCAGCAGTGACTCGACGTCTTCGACGGCGAGTTCGACTACTACAACGGCGACTACCGCTACGACCACACCTACTACGACGCCCTCTGCCACCACAAAAGCCCCTGCCACCTCAACAACTTCCTCAAATGGGGGTGAGGCTGCCTCGGAGGCTAGCACTGCCGCTGACTATGACACGGCCTCGGCAGCCTCGGAGGGACGGAGGCTTCAACAACTTCGGCCTCTGCCGACGTGGCTACTACGGAGACGGAAGCACCGGCTACTACCACAACCACCTCCACCACGTCGCCATCGACGACGACAACGACGACGGCTAAGTGCTCGCGCCGTCGCAGCTAATCTGTTTGTAGTTTTTGGAGGAACCCCTCGTCAGAGAACAAATGATGTTTGCGTAACTTGATGTTGAGTCGAATACAGAGCTTGTAAACCACCCGAATGTTGGAACCGCAGGAACGCTGGCTGCACACCCGGAAGGCTCGTGCCGATGCAGCGATTCTGATGGTACCTGTAGCGGTGACTGCTGGATCGCGATGTTCAACAGTAGGCGCCTGCTGTTCTGGCGGTGTGGTCTCCTACCAGGCGGTGGATGACCAAGCAGATCATCCACATGACACGTCTGACTGCTGCTTTTCTAGCTATTAGCGAGCACGTACTCATAAAGGCTTACAACATGCGCGGGTCGGTCAGAGCAGGTTATTTCTCTCTATTATTTTGATTGCAGCAACGGATTCCTACAAATATGAAATCTTGTAGATGTAAAAACGCTAGCTCGATATGAGTGGAGACTCGCGATGCCAACTATTATAATCGTCCTCGTGCGATCTTCATCCATAACGTTAGAGGCACTATACTGTGTGTATTATTAAGATTGTTTCAAGTCTCATCGACGCTCACTAAGATGCATTGTTGCCTTGGGACGCCGTCGCGCTGCCTAGCACCGATCAAAATGATCTCCGGCGAGCTTCGGTCCAACGATAGGTTCGGCCCGAACTTTGGGCGGTGGCCGAGATAAAAATGATGTCAGCACCATGTCATGAACGCTGGATCGGGCTTGAGCTGATCGGCTTCCAGCTGATGCGCCAAAATGCACCTTGTCTATGGTAAATGTATGCCGTCCGTCGGTTCGGCGGGGACGGCACGCACTGCCAGGACCTTCGGCATCCACCTCTGCTACTCATGGCAGAGGTCTGAAGATGGCCAGCTCTGCTTCAGGTCTCACTTCCCAATTTCCGCGAACCAACTCAAGTTCTTCAGCTCTTCCAAGCAACGATTTCAGAATGGTCGCCTCTCTGTCTACGATCCTCGCCACTCTGGTTGCGGCTTATTTAGCAGCTTCCGTCAATGCGCACAGCAACATGATCCTGCCGCTGCCTACGTGGCCGGTGTCGTGGAGCACCAACAGTCCGTCAGGACTGATCGAGGGCGATACCTATCTGCCGGTTCCCGATGGCTTGTCGTACACGACGGACCCGTACGATAACACGGAGGTCTATTGGACCGCCTTCAATTCCAGCAACTATACGTCGCTGCTGGAGCTCGCAAAGGAAACGCAGGTACTTCAAACCATGAGTACATTCGGGACGGCCACTGCAGAGTGCGGCTTCTCACTTGCCAACGGCACAGCGCGTGACCTCCCGGCTGAGGTCGAGTGGAACCAGCTAACATCCTCTCACGAAGGTCCATGCGAGGTCTGGTGCGATGACACGCTTGTGTTCGAAGACTGGAACTGCGCTCTGGACTACACGAGCGACCCAGCCAAACTGCCCTACGACGTTAGCAAGTGCAAGGGTGCGTCCATGCTAACGTCCATTTGGCTGGCGCTGCACGCACTCCCGTGGCAGGTGTACACGAACTGCGCCCCGCTGACCGGAGACCTCAGCAGCTCCGTGGACGCCTCGGCTGTCGATGGAGAGTCCTCCTCGACGACGTCGACTGCAACGACGACTAGTGCGTCTACTGCGGCGGATGCCAGCTTCACCAATGACTATGCAACGTCGGAAGATGCCTCGGCCTCCACGACGTCCAGCACGACTACGACCAGCTCCGTGGCTGCCTCTGCTGCCTCGGAGGACGGCGTTGCAAGCAGCGGCACCACTTCCACAACCTCCTCGGACGAAGACGGCGAATCGACTTCCTCGGAAGCTTCGACCACCACCACCACTACCACTACGGCCCCCACTGCCACTACGGCCGCTCCGACTGCAACGAGCGCCACCTCGTCGGACAAGTGCTCTGTTCGCCGTCGCCGCCGTGACTAACTGGAGCGCGATCGATGCGGTGTGCATGTTACCGGCCCTCTCCGACTGAAACTACATCTACGTGTTTGTGTAGTGAGTTATGGAACAAGTCTGCAAGAATACCGGAGAAGTAAAGCTTTCTTGCTCGTCCGTCAATCCCCGCCTTCTTGTCCTCCAGTACAAATCCTAGTAGCTTATTTTTGTGAGTTAAGTGAGGTTGTATTTCCTTCGATGTCTGAAGTTGCTGCCTAGTTCAGTACATGTGTTCCTGTAGTTGAAGCTGCACGTTTGAGCCAGCCCACATTGTAACTTCGAAAGTTGAGGGCTCGGCGTTGGTGGCACGGATATTGTGCTGTTTCAACCTTCAGCGGCGCATTAACTTGATCGTTTCCCTGGTCCAAGCGGAAAATCGGCCTTCTTGCATGACGATTAGATGATCGTCTTCACACTGCAGAGGCTCTCTAGTGCCCTTCTGGGACCCGGGAGCAGAGCTCGTTCAGCAAGATGTCTACCTTCACATGCCATTCGTAACATTTCTCGTTTCGAGGCTCGGAGTTCGAGCCTCTTTGGTGTGCCAACAATGTCCCCCTACCTCTGTGGCTATCCTGCAACACTAGTCAGTCCTATCAATTCACGCAGCAGCACGATACTGCTGCCCACGTGGCTGGTCGACCAACAGCTTCGTGGCGACAATCAAGGTGACACATTCCTGCCCGTTCCAAGCGGCATGTCGTACTCTACCGACCCTGCCTATTCACTCGCCAGCGGCAAGGCCCGTGACCTACCGGAAGAAGTCGAGCGGAACCAGCTCGCATTATCCCATCAGGGTCCGCGCGAGGTTTGGTGCGACGACACGCTCGTGTTTGAGGACTGGAATTACGCCTTGGACTGCATTGAATGACCCAGTCAAGTTTCCGAATTGCAAGGCCAAGTGCGAGGGCACTTCCATGCTCAGGCTCTACTGGATTGCCCTGCACGGTTTGCCGTGGCAGGTTTACATTAACTGCGGTCTCTTCAGCCACTGCGTCTACCAACCACCGGCGACAACGAGCGACCCCTACGACGACCACCGCAACAAAAACAACAACTACTCAGGCATCTACCGGTACTCATGCCAGTGCTGTCAACGAAAGTGTTTCGGAAGTCGATAGAGACAGAGGCCAACGACGCGGGAACCATGCGCAACTTCGCCTCGTACGTCTGCCGCCGCGTCGACGGATAAGTGCATCGTGCGCCGAAACTAGGTACACTTATGTAGCGCAAGGATGTGGTGACACATCATACATGAAAGTGTCCAGGTCTTCGGTCGTTGTTAGTGCCGAACGTAGAGTACAAGGTGGCTACGCCGGCATTTCACAACCCCGTGTCGTTTCAAGAGTATCGGCGGCGTTTGTCCTGCGTAGAAGCAGTGGCGGATGAGCTCCGTTCCCGCCTTCCAGCCTGAAGGTCTCACCTACTCTATCAAGCGTAGAGGGAGTGCTGCACTGCAACTTGCAGTGCAACCGGCTCCACTCTGCATTGTAGAGTCCTGTATCCGTCAGTCTGACGGATTAGCGCTGAACAAGCTGATGAACAGGTAACCAGCCGGTCTGCAGGAACTTTCAGACCCGCCTCACGAACAAGTCATCGGAGTATAGTACAGTACGCCAAGGCTTCATTGCCGTGTGCTCGACGTCGAATCGACTGGAGCTCGAGGCCAGCGACAATTACATGTGCGTACATGAAGATCAGAACCTAGCTTGCCGTAGAAATGCATGCCGACCAGGTTGGCACGGGGCTTCAGCTTTGCGATGCCTACATGTACAAATCTCTTGTGTCGCCGACCAGGCACCACGCACAGCAAAGCGTCGAGCTCTTCCCCGTCCCCGCCGAATCCAGGCGACGAAAAAGGCACAAAAGGGGCAGATTAGCACGAAGTTCGTGACACGAACAGAGCAAATAAGCTTCAAGCTCCCGCCGGTCCTCGATCGCTGCTCATTTCGGAATCTCCCTCGTTGCTCCTTCAATTCGTCGCTATGGTTTCGTCCTCGTTCGTTGTGTTGGCAATGGCCGCTTCGGTGCTGGCTGCCCAAACTGAAGCCCACAGCTACATGACCGACCCGATGCCTACGTGGTCGGTTGGATACCCGACGACCAACTACGCCGGCCTCATCGATGGCCAGGACTACCTGCCGTGCCCGGACGGCATGTCGTACGGCGGGACCCCCGAGGGCAATACGGATGCCTACTGGACGGCCTTCAACGCTAGCAAGTACACGTCGCTCAAGAACCTCGCGGACAAGACCATGGTGCTCCAGTCACTGAACCCGTTCGGCAAGGCCACCGCCGAGTGCGGCTTCTCTCTCCCGAATGGTACGGCGCGCAACCTGCCTGCCGAGGTGCAATGGCACGACTTCGGCCTCTCGCACCAGGGACCTTGTGAGGTCTGGTGCGATGACAAGCTGGCCTTCATGGATCAGAACTGCGCGCTCAACTACCCGGAGGTTCCTGCTTCGCTTCCCTACGACGTAGACGTGTGCGCGGGTGCGTCCATGATGCAGTCGTACTGGATCGCGCTGCATGGCCTCCCGTGGCAGCTTTACCTCAACTGCGTGCCGCTTACGGGCAAGTTGAACAGCACCGCCAACAACGTGGCCGGTGACAGTGACTCCGCCAAGACCCCTACTGCGACAACGTCTACTGTCACGGAAGTTCCTACTTCCGTTACGGAGGCCCCAACTACGTCGACCACTACGACGGACGCACCGGAAACCACTACTACGGATGCACCCGAGGCTACGACTCCGGAGGTGACCCCGGAGACCCCGGCACCGACTCCGGCCACCCCCACAGCTACGGAACCTACCACTCAGAACGACGAGGTTTCCACCGGCGCAAAATGCAGCCGCCGTCGTAAGTAAAATCAGCTGCAGTAGTTCAGTAGCGTTTAGTGTGCTGTCCAACTTGATGTATGCGTTCAATCTAAAGTGCAACTACCGGTAGTAGCTGTCAAAGTCAAGCGTACATGTATTAATACTATTAACTTGCTTCGTTGCACCAACGAATCCGGTAGCCACGCCTTCCATCCCGGCAGATGAAACTCTTTAGAGGCTGCGCTGCTTCCGGTATAATGCATCGCTCAACTGCCGAACGTCATCAACTTGCTGAGCAAGAGTGGGTGGTCCTCGTCTTTCCGTACGCTCCTGTGAATCGCTAAAGGTCCGAGCTGCTATGAATGCAGTGGAAAGAAGGGAATGAGGCGCAAGAAATGCTGGGCAATCCGTACACATCACGCATCCAAGGCCTGCTTCATGTTGTGTTTCCTTTACCGGTTCGTATTCGACGATGACATTGTTCTTCTTTCGGCTTTCCATCGCCAACACGAGTCGTGTCGTGTTACACGACACAAAATATTGTACAACGTGCGTTTTCCTTCAATGACTGCAAAAGAGCTTTGCAAACGTATCGCACTCACTTTTAATATACTAGTACAGTACAGTGTACAGAGTTCCCCGGCAAAGGGAGAAAGGTGGGACCAATAAAGACTGCGAGGTTACAAGATTAGCACAGGAATTCATCTGGAGCCAATTGCACTGCATTATTCCGAACTACACGACTAATAGCAAAGCATGTGTGCAACCTGCATGCAACCATGCTTCCCGCAAGACCAGTAAATGTAACTTAGATCAGTATAGCATTGCGGTAGCAAGAGCAAATCTTCTGCAGATCCGTACTATCTGTGCAAGGTAAATTGCTGCACGCAATCCTCCCTTTGCCGGGGAACTCTGTAACTACATGTAGTATCCTGTAAGCTTAGCTTGAACTGCCGATCCCCTTGCAGGCACGCAGTTGAATTATCCGCCGCTCAGCTTTTACTTGTTACCATGAAACCCACGCTATTTTGACACCCCGTAATACAGCACTCAACATTCATGTTTTATTATTTACTGGCAGTATGAACGACGCGCTACATACCTGCTTCACACACATACAATCTCCGCTTCTTTCAATCGCCACCACTCTCCAATAGGTAGCTTTCACGGAATGGACAGCTAGCTAGCCACGGATGCGTCGGGAGCACTTGTTCGTTGTCGATGATGCCTCACCAGCAATGTTGCTGTCTTCCGTTGCTGGTGTCGACGCCGGAGTGGCAGTTGTGGCCGTAGGTGTGGTAGCGCCAGAGGTGGTCTCTTGGCCGTTGCTTGTAGCTGTAGGGCTCGCCGTCGTTGGCGTCGGAGTCCTGGTAGTTGGCGCAGGTGTCTTGGTGGTGGTGGTCGTCGACGATGTAGAGGTAGAGGTAGAACCGGATTTCGCCCCACCAGTGCCGCCGTTGATGTTGACACAGTTAACTGAGAGCCCACAAAGGAGGAACGAGTTAGTTTCGACACGTGGGCACCAAAAGTCAGCAAAACTTACTGTAGACTTGCCACGTTGCACCGTGCATTGCGACCCAGTAGAAGGTAAGACGCTTGGCGTTCTTGCAGACTGAAGAATCGATCGGTACAGGAGCCGCGCCCTTACCCGAGGCAGGAGTATACGTCACCTGGCAGTTCATATCTTGCTGGGCCTGGTTGCCGTCGCACCACGTTTCGCAAGGCCCCATGTGCACGAAACCTTCGTCCAGTGTGAGGTCGTCGTTCCGGCCCCAGTAAATGGTATCGTTGAGCGCGCCGTAGCTCGTTTGGGCGGGGTCGGAGAACCCGCAAGAGGCCGTGGCGTCGTCTGCAACCAGCACTTGATTGTCTTCGATCATCGCCTTGACGCTTTTGTACGACGATTTCTTGAGGTTCTCGACGAAGGACGCCACATTGACTGTGGGGTCCGTGTTGAACGTTCCGTCCGGGAAGAGCTTGTTGCTGTCGATGGTCGACGAATACTGCGTTTTGTCGATGTTGACACTGATAAACTTGGCCAGAGGCTGAACCAGGTATCCGTGGCCAACCACCTGCTGTGAGCTCTGGGCTGCGAACAGCAAGAGGGACGCCAAACCGGTGCAGGACAGCTTCATTTTCTTTTCTTTCTTCAACGTGTGGGGTGCCACTTACTGCGCGTTTTAGTCAATGCAGTTGGAATCTCAATCTCCGCTGATCGGAGACCTGCGGACTTGCAAATTGCAGCGAAAAACCCCGTGGGCAAGTCTGATGCCAGCTGGTTTCGACGCGAGTCGAATGGTACAGCGCACGGGCTGCCTTCGTGCAAAGTTTTGCCGAGGATATGTGTTTTGCCTTTACAGCCTCACCGAGCAATGCTCACTGAGCATTGCTCAGCAAGGTTTGCTGTCTTTACCTCGGTACTTTACTGCGACAAGCGTTCGTGTATCCTACATGCGCTGTAATACATGTACCATAGTACATGGCGTGTCTTGTACAGTGTACTTCGAAGTATCTGCCAGCTGCGCACGCTGTGCCGACAGTACGTGTATTATAAGAAGTTGCCATCCTTGCGGCGAACCTATGCGTCGATTTCAAGAGCAACCTTATCAAAAGAGATTGACGAGGGGAAAAGTGTTCAAGACGATTACACTACATTTGGTACGCAACAAGTGGCTACATGTGTAGCTCGAACTACGGATACGATCTCACGGATACGATCTCAGTGACGGAAGCCGAAGCTGTTGCCGCCACCAGAGAAATTGTTGCCCCAGCCGCCGCCAGTGGTGCCTTGGCCAGGAGATACTGTGCCAGTCGTGGCTTGGAGATCGCTGCTGCCGGTGGTGGACGTGCTCGACCATTGTCCCTGCGACGTGCCGGTCGACGAGCTGGTAGTCGATGCCGTTGACCAGCCACCGGTGGTGGTGGAGCCCGTGGAAGGTGTCGATGCCCACTGGTTTGAAGCTGACGCGGTGCTTCCAGTAGTCGCCGTCGCCCCTGAGCCTGTCGAACTGGTGGTGGTGGTGGTTGACGTCGACGGTGCTGTCGTGGTTGTTGTAGAGCTGGTAGACGTCGAGTCCGTCGTTGGAGCAGTCGTCGTTGTGGTGGTGGAAGTCGAAGTTGTCGACGACGAGGCGGAGCTGGCGGTGGCAGTAGCAGTGGTTGTACTGGGCGTCGAAGTGGTTGTACTGGGGGTCGAGGTTGTCGAGGTAGTCGAGCTCGTGCTGTTGGAAGTTGTGGTGCTGGTTCCAGAGCTGGCACCTGACACAGCGTATGAGGACGTTGCACCAGTAGACGTTGTCGTTTCCAGGGGCGCACAGTTGACGTACACCTGCCAGGTCGACGAGTGCAGCGCCAACCAGTAGAACGTCAGCGTGCTGGTACCCAGGCAGGCATCGCGGTCGTACGGCAGTTCAGCAGGAGCCGAGGTGTAGTCGGCAGCGCAGTCGTCGTCGTGGAACACACGGACGTCGTCGCACCAGACCTCACAGGGACCTTCGTGCGAGGACGTAAAACCTTCGGTAGACGAGTGCGACCACTCCACGTACTCGGCCGGAAGAGCCTGAGCCGTCTCGTCGGGGTCGCAGGAGCCACAAGTGAGCGTAGCGTCCGTGACGGTGACGGTGGCCAAGCCAGTGATGAGATCCTTCAGCGACGTGTAGCTGCTGGACGCGAAGGCTGTCGTGAAGGCGGCCGTGTTGTCTGCAGGCGATCCTGAGAAGGTGCCGCTGAACCCGGACGCCGACGACTCGATGGTAGCGATGAACTGCGTGTTGTCCGTGGACGAGAGGAAGGTCACGGCCGGATCCGTCAGGTAACCATGACCGCTTGTCGTAGCGACCAGCATTGCAGCCGCTAGCATCGACCGAAGGCGCGTTTGGGAGAGAGCCATGACCGCTGGATAAGAAGATTTAGCTCGACTGTCGGCAAATTGAGAAGTGATGCCTGTCGAGGCTCACCAAACGAGCAAAGGGCGAAGGCAATCGGATTCTGGTGGGATCAATGCAGTAGAAGCGGATTCGAGGATGTCTGTAGGTGCTTTCGTTGAAGAGACTGATTCCAGTCGTGGTTGGGGCGAGGCCGTATCTTGCAGTCGAGGATACTTCTAGATGCCGCTACGCTTCTTCATGCAGAGGATATGACAAGGTTAGCTGACGTGAGCGCCTTCGTGCTGGTAGACGAAAGTAAACGAAGTTTAAGGATGAGGGCAGCACCGCTGCTGTTTTCACTGCAAACGCTTGGCAAAGTGGATGGACACGTTTGAGTAACCTGAGTAAAGAGTGCTGCAGCAAAGTTTGGATGACACCGATGGTACACAACATTGTATTCTGTGGAAGCATTCAACAGCTTCAGAAGACGGTAAAACACTAACACGCATGAGGCGACAGACCTCTCTCTACTTGCTCTCTCATCTACTGGCGCATACGGCGTCGATGACGAACAGAGCACTTGTCCGAGCCGGAGGTCGCAGTCGTTGCAGTAGGCGTGGCCGTAGTTGCTTCCGGTGCATCGGTCGTTATGGTCGTCGGGGCCCCGTCGTAGTAGAGCCGTCACTCGAGGCGTCCGGGGTGCCAGCCGAAGCGTCCGAAGTAGCCGTAGTGCCGCCCGCCGAGGCACTGGTGCTGCCGGTGTAGCTAGCTTCGCCCGCCGTCTCTGAGTCGTTTGTGGTAGGAGTGGCGGTCGTGGCGGTAGGAGCTGTGGTCGTAGTTGAGGTGGCCGAAGACGAGGAAGAAGACGTTGACGAGGCGGTCGTTGTGGCGGTGGAGGTCGTGGACGAGCTGCCGGCTCCGCTGCCGGGGATCGTGATGTCGGCGCACGTCGGGTACGTCTGGTTGGCGATGTTTGAGTGCCAATAGAACTGCAGGGCGCAGTCGCCGGCGTTCTCGCAGCCGGTGACATTGGTGGGGATGGTGGCCGTGACCGTGAAGGTGCCCGCCGAGCTGGCGAAGTCGCTGAAGTACTCGATCTGCGTGTCGCGGTTGTACGTGATCTTGCCGACCGAGTCGGTGCTGGGCTTGACGATGTTCAGCTCCATGTAGCCCGGGTGCGGTGCCTGGATGTAGTACTCGACGTTGAACTTGGTGCCAGCTTTGATCGCCGTCACGTTGTTCTCGGACTCGTAGACGAGGCCCCGACACCCGTTGTAGATGTTGAACGTCTCGGCCGCGGGCTCACCGGCCTGGCCGCGCTGGCTCAGGTTTTCAATGGGGGCCCACTCCAGCTCGTCGTCGCCAGCGCCCTTGAGTCCGTACAGGCAGTCCTCACGGTACTTGGCCGTGATCGGGCGGTAGGACGGCACCAGCATTTGGCCGTGAGCGTCCACGGTGCTGGCCAGCATGATGGCCGTTCCGGCCGCAGTGCAGAAGAAAGCGGGCTTCATGCTTCGTCGGATTTTACAGGAGGGCAGCGGGTAGCGAGTGCAAAACGGAAATGGATGTCCGTGGAGGAGACCCCGCGGCTTGAATCGCCCAAGACGCAGTCTCTTGCTGGTAACTGGCATGATCATTGAGAAGGGCAGATGCTACGTCGGACTTCAGCCAGCCCAGCTGTACCCCGTTATACATTATACTTGGTGTTTGCATGCTATGGAATGCCCCCACAGCGAGACTCACGACGATAGCATCTCTGAGATCGGGCATGTATCATGAACGACGTTCTCTCTCCATGCTAACCGATTGCAGTAAACGTACGTACAGCATTCTGGAGGGTTCGTTTTGCTGTCGGTGCAGTCCGCACCCGCAGATTCTCGAACTTCTTTGCGAAGCTTAAGCGTGGCATTTGCAGACGGACGCTGGCTTTCAAAACCGAGCCTCCTGCCGACAGCCGGATTCAAATCGTGGTGGCGAGGTGCGAACGCTATCTTCGGTCGTCGTTGGCGCGCAACGCTATTATATTATAGGGTGCACCGCGGCGAAAACCCTCAGACGATGGAGAAGGTTTTGCCGTAGCGTTGGTCCTCATCAAGCAAAACACACGCGTGTTTCGTCGTTTTAACGTGTACAGATCTATTGAAAACGCTACGCACACCAAGATCTACTTTACTTCTCAGCCGCATTGCCTACACTCGTCGCTGTCGACGCGTGCACTTCTCCGGAAGAGTAGAGGAGTCCGACGGTGCCTGCGTCTTCGCAGCGTTGGCAGGAGAACTTGTCGATGGTGCGGTCGTCGCTGTAGGTGAGCTCGTTGTAGCCGCTGGGGCTACCGTCGTGCCTGTCGGTGTCGCCGTCGTGGCAGCCGGAGCCGCCATACTCGTCGACTCCCCACTCGACCCGCTGCCGGTCACCACGATGTCGGCGCACGTCGGGTACGTCTGGCTCGCCAGGTCCGAATGCCAGTAGAACTGCAGCGCGCAGTCGCCTGCCGACCCGCACCCGATCACGCTCGTGGGGATCGTGGCCGTCGTGCTCGTGTTGCCGCCCGATGTCTCGGCGAACGGGTCGATGGTGAGCAGCTCGGCCACCGACTCGTAGGTGATGGTGCCGCTGCTGTCGGTGCTGGGTTTGACGACGCTGAGCACCATGGTGCCGGGTGAGGCGCCTGGATGACCCACTCGACGTCGAAGGACACACCGGCCGTGAGCTCCGTGACGGTGTTGTTGGTCTCGTAGACGGTTCCTCTGCACCCGTTCATGATGTTGAAGGTGTCGGCGGCTGGTCGGTCGGCCTGCGCTCTGCTGCTGAGCAGCTCGACAGGTGCGTACTGCAGCTCTTGGTCTCCTGCTCCGCTGAGCGCTCCGCAGTCGGCTCGGTACTGTTGTGAGATCGGTCGCGGCGTGGGGTTGGTCATTTGTCCGTGTGCGTTGACGGAGCTGGGCGCGGCTGCAAGGAGCACCGCCATGATGGCCGCCGTGAACGATGGGAAGGCGGTGGGTTTCATGATGGAGTCACTTGGTTGGTTGGTTTTGCGTTGCAAGGTGTGTGGTTCGAGGTAAGTTGAATTGTGAGACTTGTCGAGGGGAAATTCATGGTGTTCAAGGACCGGTTGCTGCCTTCGTTTCGGGCATCGTTCTCAGTGATCTTGAGTTGATGCCAATATGGCTTCGAGAATACACTTGAATGAGCAACCACGCGTGCCTTTCTGTGGGTTGCGGGCTCGCTGGTCTCCGACCACTGAAACCCCGCTTGAATGAGCAGCCAACTGTGATCCCTGCTGTTTTGCCCGAACAAGTACGCCGGATTGAGATGCCTGAAGCAAGTCCGAGTGAACATGGCAACCGTCTGCGGAAATCGCATCGAATCCACATTTTACGATAAGTGGCCAGGGACGAACCGAAATCTGGAAAGCGGTTCACTGCCATCACTGACCCGAGCCTTGTCGAGCCACCGACTCGGCGAATTCCGTCCAGAGTGAAAACGATGTTCGAGTGAAATCCAGACTTACCGCGCCGGGTATTCACTTGCAGCCGGAGGGCCGCCCGGATAGTCGTCCGAAGCAACTAACGTTACCAAACAGACGCCGCGACGTGCCAGTCAAATCAGATACTTTCAACGGCCGACCAACCGGCTGGCCACGAAAACGTATGCCCTGTCGATGAAGCGCGTACGCACGGAAGACTGTCCGACACGACGTCATTCGTGCGTCCTGCTGCCGAGTCTGATCCTAGCGGTGTTCTTGTCATCTCGGCGTTGCCCCGACAGCACTAAAGAAACTCCTGTGGATATCCTCACAACGCAATTTGCTCGGTCAAGTCCACGAGTCGCGCACACCACACACGAAATATGGCAAGCTCCAAGTTGTACTGCACCGCTATGGTGGGGGTGGCGGCCCTGTTTTTCAGCGGCGTGGATGCACACGGCCACCTGGGTCTGCCAGCAGTGACCTTCCCGAACTCCGTCGATAACACCCAATTCATCGCCACGATCGAGTCCAGCACCTCGGGCTTTTCGGGCTCGTTCAGCGGGTCGCCAGCAGCGAACACCGAGGCATTCTGGACGGCATTCAACTCGAGCAAATACTCCTCGATCAAGGAGTTCGTGACGGACTTGGGCCAGATCGTGGCCGATGGCGCCAACATTGAGTGTGGACTCACCGATCCAAATGAAACCCCGCAGCCGATTCCGGACGAGCTGGAGTGGACTCACTCGGACACGGAAGGCTTCACTTCCTCTCATGAGGGCCCTTGCGAAGCCTGGTGTGATGGCACTCAAGTGTTCCACGACACCGACTGTGCGGCGCACTTCACCACTGCTCCGGCAAAGATGCCCTACGACCAGGCAGGGTGCTCGGGTGCGAGTCGCCTGACGTTCTACTGGTTGGCTTTGCACTCGTCTACCTGGCAAGTGTACGTTAACTGCGCTGCCCTTGAAGGCGGCAGTGGCTCGTCCTCGCCTTCTCAATCGAACTCTACCAGCAGCGGATCCACGGGGCAATCTGACACCCCGACGGTAACCACTGCGACGCCCGAGTCTACAACCGCCACGCCGACACAGACGACTGCGGCACCTACAGTTACCACTGCAGCACCGAGCAGCAGTAGCTCTGTCGCTGGCGAGGAGGATGAGGAAGACTGTGGTTCGCTCGACGTTGCTGGTAGTGACGAGGAGGACGAAGACTGCGGATCTCTTGATGTCGCGGGGAGTGACGACGACCAGGTCGCTGGCGACGCTGACACGGATGAAGAAGACTGCGGGTCACTAGACGTCGCTGGCAGCGAAGACGAGGAAGACTGCGGGTCACTGGATGTCGCTGGCAGCGAAGACGAGGAAGACTGCGGGTCTCTAGATGTCGCTGGAAGCGAGGATGGCGAAGATTGCGGCTCACTTGACGTTGCAGGAAGCGCTGTCGAGAGCACCACTCTTTCGGAGTCGTCGCTCAATTTCGACGACATTGCAGGCAGCTACACCAGTGCCAAGGTCCAGCCTCAAGAGCAAAACTAGATCATGCGCTCCCCGAGGCACCTCATGTAACCGTGTATCGTCTAGCGTATTTACTGTCATGTAAGTGTTTGAGCTGCTATATAATGCGATCGAAGCAGGTCAACAACATTCATTATCCGCTCCGCCTTAAAGTCAACGCTCAACTATGTAGGAATGAATCCTCTCATGAAAAAATTATGGACGTCATTCGAGCATCAATCTGGCCCAGGAACACCCCGAGGACTCTAGTGAGCTTGCATTTCATCCTCCCCAAAAGCAGCGAGATCTGGTTACTTGTTCAGTAGTGCAACATAAACTTCGGAGCGCCGTTATCGGTACTATAATAGCACTCTCAAGCCACACGTGCTGCCTTCCTTTTTTGTTGTCAGCTGAATCCAACCCTCGCTTCCATGATGGAACTTCCATCCGATGCTAGCTATCTTTCTCGATGGCACCCGTACAAAGAGGCTTGATTGCCTCCGATCGAATCTCATCGACACTAAACCGCTGCCGTGAATCTTCTTCCCATCGTTCACGGCGGCCATCATGGCGGTGCTCCTTGCAGCCGCGCCCAGCTCCGTCAACGCACACGGACAAATGACCAACCCCACGCCGCGACCGATCTCACAACAGTACCGAGCCGACTGCGGAGCACTCAGCGGAGCAGGAGACCAAGAGCTGCAGTACGCACCTGTCGAGCTGCTCAGCAGCAGAGCGCAGGCCGACCGACCGGCCGCCGACACCTTCAACATCATGAACGGGTGCAGAGGAACCGTCTACGAGACCAACAACACCGTCACGGAGCTCACGGCCGGTGTGTCCTTCGACGTCGAGTGGGTTATCCAGGCGCCTCACCCCGGCACCATGGTGCTCAGCGTCGTCAAACCCAGCACCGACAGCAGCGGCACCATCACCTACGAGTCGGTGGCCGAGCTGCTCACCATCGACCCGTTCGCCGAGACATCGGGCGGCAACACGAGCACGACGGCCACGATCCCCACGAGCGTGATCGGGTGCGGGTCGGCAGGCGACTGCGCGCTGCAGTTCTACTGGCATTCGGACCTGGCGAGCCAGACGTACCCGACGTGCGCCGACATCGTGGTGACCGGCAGCGGGTCGAGTGGGGAGTCGACGAGTATGGTGGCTCCGGTTGCCACGACGGCGATACCACAGCAACAACTAAACCACCGAATTTGACGATTCCCTCATCGAGTTCGGACTCTGTGGCTGTAGATAACGACGAGAATTGTGTGTCGTTATACTTTGCTGGCACATGTGAGCCACAGTCTTCGTCATATCACTACATGACGTTACTGGCAACGAAGAAGATAAAGCCGCTCTCGAGGCCTCGGCGACCTGAGTAGGCGTCAAGGAGGAGGCCGTGTAGACGAAGGTCTTGCTCCCGTTGTCGACGTGGCTTTCTCTGGTTACCGATTGAGCGTACGCGTCGCGCGTGCAGTGAATAGTCGTTGTCTCTGTGTGGACCAGCTCGAGCATTCGCGCTTATTGCTGCTGGCTGCCTCAAACTTGGCATGCCCTAAGGGCAGCCCTTGGGGTGCAATGCTGTACGCCATTTACCGCATACCCAGCTGGTTCAATGATCTGGTGCTGTCCACAGTGTGGCGGCACGCGTGTCGGAGAAGCTTTACCCCACGTCAGTCTGGTCTGGCTGCAATCCAAGCCTGGTCGAGTCGAGCGTCAAAGGTGTCGCGTAGCTCCAAAGCCATCCATCGCGCTGCGAGGCCTTACAGCACTGGCGGTAAGCTGAAAACAGCAACCTTGGCCGCCAAGTTGGCGGGGAATGTACCGACAGACACAGGTCAACTGCATGATGCGATACGACCACTGTACACGATTAAAAGACATGTGGATTAATACACACATGTATTAAAATACACAACGGCCAACTGTTATAAGAGCTGGCAGCTGAGCCTGAGCGCCGCAAGCAGCGGTCTGTAATCGCTTAGGCAGGCTTGTCCTTACTGTACAGGTATCATCGAGGCGCCGTGCTTCCGTCGTGACGGACTTGAGCCTCTCAAGTCTTTCTCTGATCCCGATACATCCTCCAGCCGACGAGCATCCTCTGGTCTGTTCGGAGGTACAGCTCTTCAAAAACACGAGATACACATACCCTAGACAACCCCTTCTTTAGCGATATCTTTCAATTTATTATTCCCGTCTAAAGGTACTCTTATTCCAAATATCCCTGAAGAGAGGGCAACATAACTACTTCCTTTCAGCGAGAACTCTGCGGCGTAACTGACCCGGAACCGGTTGCAGATGGCGATGAGGTTGGCTCAAGTGCACAAGAAGAAATGATGCCTGGGAAGGAGGTGGATCCTGAAGCAATTAAAAGACGTCTAATGTGGATCGATACGCTGCTCATTCGTGCGGGTACTACATGTTGTCAGATAGGACGCAGAGCGAGATGCAACATACATTCCGTGAAAAATTAGACAGGGTGAAGACTTCTTTGGGGCGTCCTGTATGGAAACTTTACCGATTTCGTGCTCCTTTATGGATGAGATGGGGTAAGCATTGGGATGGAGAAGAGTTTGCTGGACGTCCTGTACAGGGGAGATAGAAGAACATTGTTTCCAAAAGTCACACGCTTTTTCATATTCCTGTTGAGAATGTATCCCAGGTCTACTACGGATGAGTCTGCTCACACCGCAGCTGGTTTCGCGCACCACCAGATCAGCGTGATCCACCCACAGCCCTTCTCTCGCCGACACTCCCTCTACGCATGTAGAGACGCGATGGCCAACGTCAGCGCTCGTTCAGAATATCCGGGACCGACACGACAAGCTTCCAGTTATCCCTTCGGTCGACAGATTACCACAGGCCGTTCATCGTGAAGTCCACGACGTGGACGGCCAGCCGTGGAGTCCATGGATTCCCGACTCGGGCTTCCTCGATCTGATCTCTCGGCTCTCGGCGATTCGTCACGCAAGCACACGCGTCAATCTCGGGGGCTTTGGCGCGATCTGCACTGCAGATTCTGCACACTGTCCGGAGCCAGGCGTTCGGCGGCACCACCTGGATTCGGTAGGTCCGCCCGCGCTTTACATCCCCCGCCGTACAAAATACACCGAAAACTGGCAAAATATTATAAAAATGCGCGCAAAAAGACTATAAAAGAGCTGTTCGAGCGCCCACCAAAACCGTTGCCTGACAGGGTCATCAAGCGCAGCAGAGGTGCGAGGTCATGTTAGTCGATGCCGCTTTGCTGTTCGCGCGTGGCTATTCTGCCGCTCCATGGATGGCCACCCCACTCCCCCCGAGCAATGGCCGACGCTCGTTTCATAGTGCAATTTGTTCAGCAGCCCTCAATCTCTACAGGTCCCTCATCCAGCATTTATGGTGGCATTGAAAGCCTCCTTCACCGCCGTGGTAGTCACTACGCTGGCCGCGTTGGTGCACGGTCATGGCTACATGTCCGTGCCCAAGTGCGAATACACATTCGAGGGCGACACGACGCAATTCATGGCGACAATCGAGGCGTCCGCGTCCGGATTCAGCGGCTCGTTCAGCGGATCCCCCGCCGACAATACGGCTGCCTTCGCCAAGGGATTCGAGGCCAGCAAGTACACGTCGCTCAAGGAGATGGTTTCGGATTTGGGCAAGGTGACCTCCGCAGACTTCACGATGGAGTGCGGATACACAAACCCGGACGAGACCGCGCAGCCATTGCCGAAGACCTACGTCGAGTGGGCTCACGGTAGCGGTGAAGGTTTCACCTCATCGCATGAAGGTCCATGCGAGGTCTGGTGCGACGACGTCCGCGTCTTCCAGGACGATGATTGTGCAGCGCACTACTCGACGGCGCCGGCGAAGGTTCCGTATGACCATGACGTGTGCCTTGGTGCTAGTCGCTTGACATTCTACTGGCTGGCGTTGCACTCGTCCACCTGGCAGGTGTACACGAACTGCGCTGCTCTGGAGAAGACCACGTCCACTGGTGCCGCTTCAAAGTACGCGGTGGGTGGCAGCCCCTCGACGCCGACGGCTAGTACGGAGAGCTCGGCCGCAACGACCACCAGCACGGAGGGGTCAGACGAAGCTTCGACTACTACGGTTACTACAGAAGCTCCAGCGACACAGACTACTACTGCACCCGCAGCAACCACTGCTGCTCCGACAGTGACGACGGCTCCGTCTACTGGTACGAGCAAGTGCCATGTCCGTCGCCGCCACTAGATGTATCGTTCGGTACATGTAGCAACAGAGCACCGTTTTAGTAGAAATTGTTTGTGTACCGTGTTAAAATGGCATCTTCAAGTGATATTCTCGCTTTGGGGTGGATTACTAGTATTTAGAGGTCTTCACTTGGTTGAAGCGGATTGCGGCGTTGAGTCCTGTGTGTAGGTATCAGTGGCATAAGGCCAGCCTCAAATCTGAAGGGTGCGATCCCCATCGTTCCATCTGCCCTTAAGCACGGGTGTCAAGCAGATCCCATGATTGCCTCGATTCGCCCAGCTCGATTTTAATGCCCGTGCAGACTCTGCAGAGCCTCTTTTGTAATCTGGATCGGAATAAGTGCCCAATGCTCGGACAGCGAATGCCCCACAATCAACCATTTTGCATTTCGCTCACGGCAACACACCTCTCTCGCCTTCAGCAGCTTCAGACAGCAAACAGGTTTTCAAAGATGGTTCTCGGAAAAGCTTCCTTCGCGGCGATCGTGGGCTCGGCCATGCTCTCTGCTACCGTGCAGGGCCACGGCTCCATGTCGGTGCCGAAGGTGGAGTTCACCTTCGTCGGTGACACGACGCAGTACATGGGGACGATCGACTCCAGCACTTCGGGTTTCACCGGCACCTTTGGCGGCTCTCCGACCGACAACACGGCCAACTTTAACAAGGGCTTTGCTGCCAGCAAATACTCGTCGCTGAAGGAGTTCATGGCCGACAAGTTGGTCCTTGTGAACAAGGAATTCACCAAGGAGTGCGGCTACACCAACCCGGACGAGGCCGCACAGCCGGTGCCCAAGACGTACGTTGAGTGGAGCCACGGCGACGGTGAGGGTTTCACGGCCTCGCACGAGGGCCCGTGCGAGGTGTGGTGTGACGACACCCGTGTGTTCCAGGACGACAACTGCCCCAAGAACTTCCCCACCGCCCCGGCCAAGTTGCCCTATGACCGCGACGCGTGCCTCGGCTCGTCGGGTTTGTCCATCTACTGGATTGCGCTGCACTCGGCCTCGTGGCAGGTGTACATCAACTGCGCCGCTCTTGAGAAGACTACCTCCTCGGGCGCTACATCCAAGTTCGCCGTGGGCGGCGGTGGCGGTGGCGGCGGCACCTCGAACTCGACCACGCCCGCTACCGACTCTTCGTCTAGTGAGCAGACTACCGATGCCTCGGCTGCTTCGGCTGCTACGGACGCACCGACGGTCACTGAGGCCCCCTCTTCCCCTGCATCCCCTGCTACGGATGCCCCTTCGTCCCCTGCTACGGATGCTCCAGCTACCCCTTCGTCACCTGCTACGGATGCCCCGGCCACCACTGAGGCCCCCGCCACGGACTCGCCTGTGGTCACTTCAGCCCCGGAGACCGGCGCCAGCCAGACTAGCGACAAGTGCAGCGTTCGTCGCCGCCGCCGCAACTAGACGCCACGATAGTTTCTTAGCGTTTTAGGGCGCCTTTGTGTGTATAGCGTATTGTAGTCTTCGACCGAACAGCGCTCGGAGGCATGTAAAGCAGCAAGGTTTCGTGGTAGAGTCGGTCATGAGACCGTCGGAACGAATTCATAAATGGACGTTGACGTGTTTTCCGCCGATGCTGTCGTCTAACGAGCATGCCGTGGAGACTTCACAGCACCGACACCTGGCAAAAACCTCTGTTCTTCACCATTTCATTTGTCTTCTCAGGCTTGACACCAACATCTAAACTCTACAGACCAATCGGGGAACACTGTTACCAAGGGCATTCGCTACCCGCTATGCACAAACGCGTCTCCAGCTTCGCGCCAGGACCCAACAAACGCGCTATTCTAACTGCGGCGACGACGCACCGAGCACTTGGTGGTGTCGGTGTTGGTAGCAGGCGCGTCTGTCGTAGTAGCAGTCGTAGCAGCCGCTGTCGTGGCAGTCGGAGTGGCCGTCGTAGCAACGGGCGCAGTCGTTGTGGCGGTGGCGGGGGTATCCGTCGTAGTCGTCGTGGCAGTCGAGGCCGACGCGGAAGTGGACGTCGCGTAGTTGTTCTGGAAGTCCAGCGAGTTGGAGCTCGAGTTGGACGCGACGTTGGTGCCGACAGCCGACGATGCCGTGGACGTCGTGCTGGTGCTAGTGCTGCTGCCTGACGCGGCGTACTTGGACGTCGCGCCCGTTGACGTGGAGCTCTCGAGCGGCGCGCAGTTCACGTACACCTGCCAGGTGGACGAGTGCAGGGCCAGCCAGTAGAAGGTCAAGACGCTGCTGCCGAGGCACGCGTCGTGGTCGTAGGGCAGCTGGGCCGGAGCGGTGGTGAAGTCGGCGGCGCAGTCGTCGTCCTGGAACACGCGCACATCGTCGCACCAGACCTCGCACGGGCCTTCGTGGGAAGCGGTGAAGCCCTCCGAGTCCGAGTGCGCCCACTCCACGTACGTTTCCGGCAGAGGTTGGGCAGTCTCATCGGGATCGCACGCTCCGCAGGTGAGCGTCGCGTCCGTGACCGTGATAGTCGCCTTGTCGTCGATGAATTCCTTGAGCGACGAGTAGCTGCTGGACTCGAAAGCCGTGGTGAAGGCGGCCGTGTTGTCGGCGGGTGCACCGTTGAAGGTGCCGCTGAAGCCCGAGGCGGTCGCTTCGATAGTGGCGATGAACTGCGTCGGGTCGTTCGTGGTGAGGAACGTCACCGCCGGGTCCGACAGGTATCCGTGCGCGTTGGCGGTCGCTGCGAGCGCGGCCAGCATGGCCAGCATGGCGGAGAAGGACGTGGCCGACGCAACCATTTTCGACGATGGATTGGTGATTGGAAGTGCACTCGACCGAGCAAATTAAGATGTGACTGGAAGGAGCTCGTTAGTCGCCGGGGTCAAACTCCGTGGCGAGGGTGTACTGTGGTGCTCATGTGTACGAAGTGCTCATGTGTACGAAGTGCTCATGTGTAAGAAGTACTGGTCGCCTTGTATCACGACGCCAGATGTAGAGGCGACTGACACGCAAATCCTACCGGTCCATCTGGGTGACGATTTGCCGTGAAGCCAGCTGGCGCCTAGTAGACTAGTGAAACGTATGAAGACACCTTCGGCACCGACTGCGCCGGCAGAACTACGCACCTGGAATGGTGCTACTGCAGCACTGCACCCTGTTATCCGTTAGATGCAACGAGTTGTTGTTGGAAAAACGCGTTAAGGGATTAATAGCAAACGCAACATGTTCATACGCATTCTACGCTACGCGCGACAATATCTTCATGTCGATAATGACTAGCTGCTGCAGTTAACTCTTAGTCGCGGCGACGACGTACCGAGCACTTGCTCGTGGCGGTTGAAGTGGTGGCCGGTGCATCCGTCGTGGTCGTAGCAGTCGTGGCGGTTGGCGTAGCTGTTGTTGTCGCAGGAGCGCCGGTTGTCGTAGTCGCAGTAGTGCTGGTAGGAGCCGTAGTCGTCGCCGTCGTAGTCACAGTAGTGGCGGTGGGAGCCGTAGTCGTCTCCGCGGACGCCGACGCTGACGCTGACGTCGCGAAGTTCGAGTCGAAGTTGTACGAGCCCGACGAAGTTGTGGTGGCTTGTGAGGTCGAGTTCGTGCTGGTACTGGTGCTCGTGCTAGTGCCAGAGCTCGAGCCTGACACAGCGTACGAAGACACGGCACCAGTAGACGTTGTCGTTTCCAGGGGCGCACAGTTGACGTACACCTGCCAGGTCGACGAGTGCAGCGCCAACCAGTAGAACGTCAGCGTGCTGGTACCCAGGCAGGCATCGCGGTCGTACGGCAGTTCAGCAGGAGCCGAGGTGTAGTCGGCAGCGCAGTCGTCGTCGTGGAACACACGGACGTCGTCGCACCAGACCTCACAGGGACCTTCGTGCGAGGACGTAAAGCCTTCGGTAGACGAGTGCGACCACTCCACGTACTCGGCCGGAAGAGCCTGAGCCGTCTCGTCGGGGTCGCAGGAGCCACAAGTGAGCGTAGCGTCCGTGACGGTGACGGTGGCCAAGCCAGTGATGAGATCCTTCAGCGACGTGTAGCTGCTAGACGCGAAGGCCGTCGTGAAGGCGGCCGTGTTGTCCGCAGGTGAGCCTGAGAAGGTGCCGCTGAACCCGGACGCCGACGACTCGATGGTAGCGATGAACTGCGTGTTGTCCGTGGACGACGAGAGGAAGGTCACGGCCGGTTCCGTCATGTAGCCGTGGCCGTTGACACCAGCTGCGAGCACCGTCATGGCCAGCATTGCAGAGAGAGACGTCGTGGAGGCAACCATCGTGGAGATTATCTAAGGGTGGCTGCTGTTTGGTCGATGGCGCGCAAATTGGGATGTGAGCAGAGTGCCGACGCTAGCTTAATCGGGGCGGCATCGAGCCCACCCATGATGTGTTTGAAGGCCAGGCGGATAGCACGAACTCCGCCGTGCCAAAGCTTCTGGAGGCAATGGCCCGCCCTCCAGCGAGAAGATCAAAAAGATCACCATGAGCTTTCACCCGGCTCAGATTGGCGCGCTTGATTGGCGTCGAAGTGATAATTATCAGTTACGAACTTGACCCAGAGATAGCCCGGGCTCGTGCGTAAAGGTATGGCCAGAGCACCACCCGAAATCCGCCGGTCACGGTGGTCACTACTTGACTTCGTCTCGGCCAGATGCCCGGCTACTGATGTCTAGTCGAAGTTTGACTCGACGACGGTAGACACTCATACCTGAAGTTGATAGCGGATGAGACCAGCCGCGAAACAGGAAGCACGATAGCGACGTTGTCCCTTTGATGTCGTCGTTGGTGCTGCCGTCTTGGTGATCTGGTGCGGCCAGCGTTGTGGGCGTGCTGGTGCGTATCGCTGAATAAAGGCTTTTTTGTTTGTCGTCGGACACTGCCGGCGGAGTGTATTATCATGATATAATAGGTTGGATACGACGCCGGCATTGCTGGAGATTGGCCACAAGTCTGCAGTCTATTAAATGGATATGTAGACGTAGTAGCTCGTTGTTAGCCTGACCATTGATGTGAGATGCCTACCCACCACTAGTGTTCAAGCGACGAAATCTTTCGGGTAGTGAGCTGCATCCTCTTCGCAGCAAACACAACAACAAAAAGCAGCTGCGAAGATATGTAAAATACGATCGGGCAATAAATTACAATGGAAAACTACCAGCGTAAAATATACTTGACCATCACTCCTGTTGTGTACAAGAACACCATTATTGCTCCCTGAAATTTATTACAGAGCTAAGGATTGGACGCGATTGGGTGGAGAAGTGTCAAGCTATTTTTTAGGGGGGGGGGGGGGGGGGGGGGAGGAAGGGGATCACCACACCCACGGTCACGATCAGATCGGCAACCGCGCCCACGCCCATCATTGGCTGAGGCCTGAAAAGCCGTTTCTTGCTTCTCCCTCATCTGGATCGTCTCGTACTCCCTCCGAAGCATTTCCTTCGCTTCGAAGAGTGTCATGTTGCCGTGCGCTTCAATGATCTTCACCATCCCGTCATAATCTTGCGGGAGACTACCCGGCAATATCACCAGTCGCTCGTCATCTGCTACCATTGTCAAGGGGTTGGCTTGCTGGAAAGAAGACTTGCGAGGAAGAGGAGAAATTGAGTTGTGATTGAGAGATTGAGTTGGCGGAGTATGCCAGGAGAGCTGACGTCTCTCATGGCCATTCAGGTGTGTGTGGCTACATTGTGTAGTGCACATCCTATTGTGTAGTTATCATAGCTTATCATAATGAATAAACATGCTTGATAGTAGGATTAGTGTGATACACGCGAGGGAGCTCTCTGCTGTCATCCATTCCCGCAACAGCCTCTTCGGAGGGAGGCAGAGGGCGATAAGAAGCCTCAGCCCCCCCCCCCCCCCCCCCCCCGTGGTCCACAAGCACCCCCACAGCCCTACCAGCAGTTGGATTAACAACGCGGGAGGTAATGCAAGATACGGAGTCGGAGAGTTTGCCGAAACGAGGCCAGTTTTGTGGTTTAGGGGACATTTTTTTGGGACAGAGGCATTTTAGGCAAGAATTTAAACCCAAGAAAGGGGACATATTAAATGGGACATGTTCAAGTTGAAGTGGAATGGCAACTTCTCACTGCTGTCGGGCACATGCTCTCCAAGTTTGTGGCTTGGACCCATGGAGCTGCGTGCTACAACTACACCAGATGCAGCACGTGCGTTCTGAGCTGCACGTTATTGAGGTGCATGCTCTTAGGTGCTGCTCTTAGTGTGCAAGGTTGTCATTGCCAACCTCATTCTGCATTTTACCAAGACACGCCAACATCGAACTGTTCAGACTTCCACGGTAAGAGCGCGCATGTTGTATTTTGCTTTTGATGCTACCATGTAGTGCACTAGCTGTCTTTGAGCATCGTGATCCCCCCTGCACGGCGTCGCAGCTGAGCTAGAGTTGTGGACCGAAAGGTTTGCAGCTCGAAAAGGCCTCACCGCTCGGATTTGCTTTTGCACTGATATGATTGCTTCATTTGTAATCCCAATTTGATCTGAAATGATGCTGACTTTAAATGCAACTGTGCTTTAGATGCCTCGTTCTCTTCGACAGAGGATCATTTGCCAGAATCAGGAAGCGCTACCAGAGCGGATCTCCTTTTGCGGACTGTTCTCAGTGAACAACGCTCTGCAGCAGCCCGACCTGTTGACTTGCGCTGCGATGAAGACCGTTCTTCTGAAGCTCAAGAAGGATCGTCCTGATGAGGACCACGGCCATCCCCGTGATGGGGCATACTCAACTCATACCATGCATTTGGCGTTGAAGTGCTTCAAGAAGCGACTTATCTACATGAACAAAAAGTTCGCAAGCGGCGAGGGCAGTCGCGCTAAGCACATTGTGCGATCGCAAAAGCCTGCCCTCCTCCTCATCGGTCGGCGCCCCGGTCAACAAGAAGATACTTGGCATTGTATTGCCAGGGCGACGGTAGGAAAAAGGCACTTGTTCATTGAGTCGGATAACTTCATGTTCTTTTCGAACGATGTGACCAAGTTGACTTCCTACTTCCAGTTCATCGACGGAGTATACTCCATTGAGGACATTCCACACACTGTGAAGAAAGATCGTAGGCGTAGACGTGGTAAAAATAAGTGTACTCAATAATTGGTACAATGTATTTTGTTTTCCTTTCCTGTTGAGCTAATAATATATCAATTTCTCAATAGTTGGTTGATAATTCGAAGCCAGTTTCATAATTTTATTTTTATTTATTTTTGTAATTTAAAGGCATTGATCCTTCAACTACTTAGCTGTGGTTTCATGAAAGTGGTGCTTTGCACAAAGCTTTTCGTAGTCGTTGGAACGTTGGCTTCGTAAGTGACTTCGTAAATATGTCTGCTACTGTAGCGGGGCTACACATTCGGTTCACCTCCTACCTTAGTGCAACATGCACTGAGGAATACATTCAGGTGACCACTCCACAGGGTGATCCACATTCATAGCAAAAGGCATATGACTGGTAGAAAGTAACACCTTTCTACCAATGAGAGTCATTCAATAGATAGGGGTTCTGCCATCCATCCAATGGCAGAACCTCTCATTAGAAATAACAGTTTTAGGAGGAAACCCCATTTACAATCAATACACTTCTCATTTGGCACCAAAGCTATCGTTCGGTTTGAGCCCCCGCAAAACGAGTTCCGATCGAGGGCGGAGTTCCTCGATCTGCAACAGGGCAAGCATGACGTGCATGCTTACGCCCAAAGGGCACGGTACTTGGTCTCGAACATCGTGACCAACCCGATCGACGAGGCGACAAAGGTCGTCACGTTCATGAAGGGCCTTAGAGATGGGCCTGTGAAGACCTATCTCTTCCGAGAGTATCCAAATACTCTCGAGGCTGCAATTGCGCTCGCAATGCAAGACGCGTTTAGCCGGCGGCAGGCTAAACTGCATGTGAACGCCCCGCGGCTAATGCCACGACCGGTGGTAAGGCCGTCTGGAGGTCCCGAACCAATGGACCTCTCGAGTGCGACCGCTGCTGGGAACCAGCAGCGTCGTGGATCAACGAATGTGCGTTGTTTCCGCTGCGGAAACATCGGTCACTACGCTCGCGAGTGTACAGCACCTGTGCACGCGGTGAGGAGCCGTCGTGGCGATACTGGGTATCGCCACGGGCAATAAAAAAACTAAAGGGACCAGCAGGCGCGGGGCGCCCTGCTGGTGATGCGGTCGAGCGTGTCGACATCGGACACGCTGCAATGAAGATCGCTGCCCCCAGTGAGAGTCAATCTCACTGCAAGAAGCAAGATGACAAGCCGAACCTTGTCATCCTGAAGGTAAGCTCGAAGAGAGAGAGGTCTCTTCGTGCTCTAGTGGACTGTGGTGCGTCGAACAACTTTGTTCGACTGCAGAGCCTTCCAAGGCTTGACTTCGAGGAGGTAGAAACACCTCGAAGTCTATTAGAAGTGAGGCTAGCAACGGGTGTCGTTGTTAGAACCGAGAAGCGTATCGTACGCGTACGCTTCTCTTATCAAGAGAAGGAGTTCGTCGACGAGCTTATCGTCCTCGAACTGGACGATAAGTTCGATATGGTGTTGGGCATGCCGTGGCTTGCACGGCATGATCCGGTGATCGACTGGATGAAGCGCACGATCGTGCGCTTCGGGAGCAGCAGCAGCGCGACAGAGAGCGATAGCCCTGTCGGCGCAGCACATGCACCACGTGGTGCATGCGGCCCTCCACCAGAGACAGCGCGGAATGCGGCTGTCTCCGGTCACCCGAAGCGAACGCCAACGACTGCGAGAGTCGTTGGAAGAAGATGTGAAACGAATCAGCAGGGCCTGATTCGATCGGATTCGAGAGGGTCTCGAATGGCCGGGGCGACGCGGTCGTGTCGACAGATAATGTCGACACACAAATTGTCGAAAAACACTCCGCCGTTAGGCGTAGAGGTAAAGAAGACGCGTCGGTTCTGGGAGCCGACGCTGCAAGCAGTGCGGACGGTTGCAAACGTCCCGCACCGGAAATGCTTGCGAGCTCGCATGCAGCCGGGCTGCACGACGAAGCGGTGCGCGATCAAGCCGGGCTTGAACGCGTGCACCCGCGGGTAGAACCCGCCGGCGAATACAAGGAACAACTGTCCACGGCCGGGCCTGGACAAGAAGAAACTCGCGGAGCCGGGCTCCGCACGAGAAGTGAACGGCGCAAGCGAGCAAAGCTGCGCAAGTCTCGGTCAGGGACCGAGACGCTACAAGCAGTGTCTGCCGGGCAGACACAGGAGTTGGAGAAGACCGTCGAGACATTGAGCGTCTTGACGCGTACGAGTATTGGTCTCCAATACAAGAAGGTGAGGCTGGATAATCCCCCGACGTTAGCGTCGGAATTGATGTCGCTCCCAGTCACAAGCTGGAAGCGTTTCGCTCGCGAACTGCACGATGGACGCATCGAGCAGATCTGCATCCTCTCGGACGTCGAGAGGATGACGTGCGAAGCAGAAGAGCTGAATCAGCTCATCTCTGAGGGTGCGGACGCCCTCAGCGCGAAGTCGAAGAAGGAACGCTTCGACGAGCAAGGCTGGGACTCGCTCAAGGCGAGCCCCTTTTACAAGGTCTTGCGTGAGTACAAGGATGTACTCCCGGACGACATTCCTGCGGAGTTACCGCAGGACAAGGGTGTTCAGCACGAGATTGATCTCGTGCCGGGAACGAAGTATTGCGTCACGCGACAGTGGCCACTGCCGCGTGAGCAAGTCAAGGCAATCGACGACTTCTTTGAAAGTCGTCGCAATGCAGGACAAGTGCGGGGATCGAAGTCCCCGCACAGCGCGTCTACGTTCTGTGTGAAGAAACCACAGGGCGGGTGGCGCATCGTTCATGCGTACAACAAGCTGAACGATACGACGGTACCGGCACAGACGCCGATACCTCGAAAAGATGTGATCATCGATTCGATGACCTCGAGTACTATCTTCAGTACTCTTGATCTGAGTGACGGGTTCTGTCAGATCCTCATGCGTGAGAGTGATATCCCTCTCACAGCGGTAAGCACTCCGAGCGGCATGCTCTGGGAGTGGCTCATGATCCCGCAGGGGCTGAAGAACGCCCCAGCGACGTTCAACAGGTGCGTCACGCACTTGTTGCGCTCGGTGCGCGACTTCGCACCGAACTATTTCGATGATGTGTTCATTCACAGCCGGGCTGTGAATGGGAGATCGGATGTGGAGATGCATACTGAGCATCTCCGCAAGTTGCTTGAGCTCATGCGAAAGCACAAGCTCTATGCGAACCTGAAGAAGTGTATCTTCGGGGCGACCGAGATACCCGTACTTGGGTGTCTCGTGGGGAAGAACGGCGTACGCCCTGACCCAGGAAAGGTCAGAGTGATCAATGAATGGCCTACGCCTTCAAATGTAAAGGAACTGCGGCAGTTCCTTGGACTCGCCACGTACTTGTGCAAGTACGTGAGCAACTACGCGGGCAAGATTCGCCCGCTGTTGCAGCTCTTGAAGAAAGAAGCTGCATGGGAATGGACTGCTGATTGTCAGCAGGCCTTTGAAGCAGTCAAGCAGGGCTTGACTGAGGCGCCGATCTTGGCGGTGGCCGACCAAGATCGCCCATTCCACGTTGTGTGTGATGAATCCGATTTCGCGATCGGATGCGCACTGATGCAACGCGATCACGAAGGTCGTGATCGTGTGGTTTACTACCAATCGCGTCAGCTGAAGCCAGCTGAGAGCAAATACCCGGTACATGACAAGGAACTCCTTGCCATGAAGTATGCACTCGCAAAGTTTCGAGTGTATCTACTTGGGAGTAGACCATCGTGGTCTCCACCGACCACGCATCGTTGCGTACGGCGATCAAGTCGCCGCACATATCACAAAGAATGGCACGGTGGCTGTCATTCTTTGCGGAATACAACTTCCAGGTTGAGTACAAACCTGGAAGGTTGAATGTCGTGGCCGACGCGCTTTCGCGTCGACCAGATTATGCGGTGACCGAGGCCGACGCCAACGCAGTTGGCGTCGTCAGGACGACTACACCCTCGTCGTCCTTGTTGAACGACATGAAGGCCGCATACGCGCATGGTGCGGATGCGAAGCAATTGTTGGAGTACTTCTCCACACCTTCTGACAAGTCTCATCAGAAGCTGGCCAAACACCTTCGTGCTCATGTACACCGTTATCGTGTACACAATGGTCTGCTGCTTTACAGCGCAGTCGACGACAACGCAGATCGCATTGTCGTGCCGGATGATCATGAGTTGAAGCTCAAGATCACGTACGAGTACCACGATGCCCCGACATCGGGACATCCTGGCCGTGAGAAGACATATTTGCTTCTCACGCGTGACTTTTACTGGAGTCACCAGTACAAATGGGTACGCAAGTACGTTCGTGCTTGCGAAGTATGCCAGCGTGTGAAGCCTGCGCCCAACTCGCAGGCTCCGCTTCAATCACTACCGACTCCGTCGGAGTGCTGGCAGTCCATTTCAATGGACTTTGTTTTTGGTCTTCCGCAAGACAACATGGCATTGTGGTCTTTGTTGACCGCTTCAGCAAGATGGTGCATCTTGCTGCAGTACCAGCCGAGGTGACAGCCAAACAGACGGCATGTCTGTTTGTCGACATGGTGTTTAGACACCAACTCGACATCGTGTCGGATCGGGATCCGCGCTTTACAGCGCGATTCTGGCAAGAAGTGTTTACACTTCTTGGGACGCAGTTGTCCATGTCGACTGCGGATCACCCGCAGACCGACGGACAAACAGAGCGTGTTGGTTGACACCATGAAGAGCTACGCGCACTCGTTCCATCAATGGAGCGACTGCTTGCCGATGGCAGAGTTCGCCATCAACAACTCGGTGCATGTCTCGACAAGACACACACCGTTCTATGTGAATGCCATGAGGCACCCACGCGTACCGAGCGTACTCGGTGCGGTAGCTCCTTCCTTAAGTGGGGGAGGATATCCGGTTAATTCAAAACAACCGGATAAGCACGCTGATACAAGCAATGTATCAGCTGTGACGACTCGCGCACGTACTGCGCGCAGTCATGGCGACGACAAAACAGTGTCTACGACGGGCGTAGACACTTTAAACGACAACGAACATCACGCGCAGGCCGGGCCTGCTGCGAACAAGGAGCACGAACTGAACCAGGGGTTCAGCTCGGATGCAATGGACTTTGTCCAGCGTCGACAAGCCGTAATTCGGTTTGTCCAGGACGCGATAGCAGCTTCTGTCGATCGACAGAAGCTGAATGCCGATAACACCGGCAGAGGAAACACAAATGAATTCAAAATTGGTTCATTAGTTCTGTTAGCTACGCAGAACTTAGCTAAACATGCAGTTTCCGATTTCGGAGCAAGCAAGCTTGCTCCACGCTTCATTGGGTCATTCACTGTGTTGGCGAAGCATGGCAACGCGTGCACACTGGACATACCGTCCAGCATGCGCCTGCACGCAACGTTTTACGTTGGGCGACTGAAGCCGTACGTGCAGCACGAGTCACCTACGTCTGGTGACTCGCCAAAGCGCTCTCGAGCGCGGCGACGCGCTTCAAGGCGCCAGAGAGCCTCGTCCCGACCTCGACCTTTACGTTCGAGGTCGTCTGCGCAACCTCCGCGAGCTGAGCCTTCAACAAGCTCAGCTCCTGACGCAGAGCAGCGAACTGCGACGCTTGGAGACGCTCAACAGCCTCCAAGCGAGACTCAAGGTTTGGTTGACCAAACCCGGGGCGTCTAGGGTTCACTTCCGTAGTCGAGGGGAACTCCCTCTCCACCCGGAGAGTAGATGCCCACTCCGGTTTCGACAGCAATGATCTTGCCTGTCTTTTTTCGGATGGCATGTTTCTCATGCCATCTCGAGTGGTATCCAGCAACAGAGAGGCGACTCTCTGTTGCCGCGCTTGTCGTCATCGCCGTCGAGGCGATGCCAATAGCGGTTGTGGCGGAGGCAGCGGCCGTCGTCGTCATTGAGGCGACGACAACACTTGTTGCTGCCGATGCATCCGGCAACTTAGTCAAAGACGTCGTTGGCGTGCTCATTAAGAATGAGCACGTGTTCTCCCGAAGAAATTCTGGATTGACGTGTCGGGACCGGCACGTCAAATCCTAACGGGGATGGTGTAGCGGGGCTACACATCCTACCTTAGTGCAACATGCACTAAGGAATACATTCAGGCTGACCACTCCATAGAGTGGTCCACATTCATAGCAAAGATATGACTGATAGAAAGCAACACCTTTTTACCAATAAGAATCATTGATTAGATAGGGATTCTGCCATCCATCCAATGGCAGAACCTCTCATTAGAAATATCAATTTTAGGAGGAAACCCCATTTACAATCAATACACTTCTCATTTGGCACCAAAGCTATCGTTCGGTTCCTTTGTCTTAGTTTAAGTATACTTGTGGATACAAGTATACTGAACTTAAGTTAATACACCTACGCTTCCTCATACACGTGCGCACACGTGTAAGCTTAAGTAGTGGGTCTGCTTAGACCCATTACAGCTACCATTTCTTTGGTATTGCAGTACTGTATCGAGAATTCTTTTTTCGCTACTTTCTCTTGTACAAAGGCGTATCTAATGTGAATATGTTTCGATTTGCCATGCAATTCGGGGTTGTATGAGAGCTTGATACAGCTTTGGTTGTCCTCATATTTGATGATTGCATGAGGACTGGTGTGGTTTATTTCTGTAAGCAAGAGGTTGAGGAAGATCACTTCCTGTATGCAGTGGCATAAAGCGATGTATTCTGCCTCCGTTGTGGAGAGCACGATTGTGTAATGGTTTCTGGATTGCCACGATATAGGGCTCCCACACATGCATGTGATGTATCCGCCTACCGATCGACGTGTGCCGGGGCAGTTGGCGTAGTCCGCATCTGAAAAGGCTGAGATGTAGTGCTCCGTTTTATACAGCGTTTTATAGCTCAAACTTTTGGATACCTCCTAAGGTAATACCGAAGTTGCGGGTGCCATTGAGGTATTTTAGACCTCTCTTGACCGCATTCCAATGAGCTTTACCTGGATTTGCGAGGAATTGACTGACTTCTCGAAGGAAGCAAGCTAGGTCTGGTCTAGTTCCCTTCATCAAATACATGAAGCTACCGACTGCCTCTCTGTACGGGATCGCAGACATCTCATCCTTCTCCGCCTGCGTTGCAGGGCACATGTTAAGTGAGAGTTTGATACTCGAATCGGTTGGTGTACCGAGATCAGATGAGAGAAGCGGTCCAGTACCTTGGTAGCGTACTTCTCCTGGTGGATAAAGATGGATCTGTTTTTCCGGTCTCGGACGATCGACCAACCGAGGAGATACTGAGCTTCGCCAAGGCCAGACATTTTGAAGCGTTTTTGAGCGCGTCCTTAATGGAGGTAACGATAGCAATCGTAGGTGCTACGATAAGAAGGTCATCAACGTAGACTAGGATGTAGCACGTATGTCCATCGACTTCTCCAACGAAAACGCATTGGTCTTTGGAGAGTTTGCGGAATTTCATGATTACCAGAAAAGTACATAGTGTAAGGTACCAGATCCGAGGTGCTTGTTTGAGACCGTAAAGACTCTTCAGTAGTTTACATACCAATGTTCTTTCCCTCAAGTGGCAAAACCTTCGGGTTGCTCCATGTAAATATCTTCGTCGAGGAATCCATTTAGGAAAGCCGTTTTGACATCCATTGGATGGATCTCAAGGTCAAGAAGAGCTGCTATGGTGAGTAGTAGCCGGAGGACTTCCATGGGGATAACGGGTGAAAAGATTTCGTCATAATCAATACCGTATTTTTGAAGGAATCCTTTAATCACCAGTCGTGCTTTGTAGCGATCGATCGTGCCATCGCCTTTGTATTTGACAACAAACACCCATCGGCACTGTAAGGCTCGTCTTCCTTTGGGTAGTTTTGTAAGTAGCTACGTTTTGTTTTCCATCAGTGACTTATACTCGGCGCGTGTGGCACTTTTCCACTGGAGTGCTTCGGGTAGACGCGTTGCTTCTCGGTATGTCTTTGGTTCCGAAATGTGTCGGATCGCAAGCAATGAGTATGTTTGTCCCTCCAGCGCTCGTCGTTCCTCCACATCGAGTGGATCATTGAGGAGGTGTATTAGATCTGTGTGTTCTTGGGCGTGTTTTGCCTTTTTGTTCGAACCTTTGCTGTCGTCAGCTGCAAGTGCTGTCGCGCTGCGTTTGAGCATTTCAACGAGAGATGGTAGTGATTGTGGTGTGGGTGCTGTGGTTTCAGCGCTAGGTCTGAGTAGGTCTCCCGTGGTTGGAGATTGAAGAAACTCTATCTTAGGAAATTCCTGTTCTCGGAACTGAACATCCCTACTGTAGATGATCCGATTTTCGGTCGTGTCGAGAAGTCTGTACCCCTTCTTATTCGACGGAATACCTAGATATGTGCACTTCTTCGCTCGTTTTTCGAGTTTGGTCCAATAGAGTTCTGGAATGTGCGCATATGCCGCGCACCCAAAGACTTTGATGTAGTGTGCGGATGGTTTGCGCTTGAACCACTTTTCGTGAGGAGTGATATTGTCCGTAACAGAACTTGGAGTGATGCTCAGGAGATCGATGACATGTTTCACGCATTCTCCCCAGAGAACGTGTGGTAAGTTCCCATCAATTAGGAAGGCTCGTGTTCGTTCAAGTAGTGTGTGCGTCCTTCTCTCTGCGACCCCATTTTGCTGAGGGGTGTAGGCATTCGTGAATTGGGCGTGTGTGTTGTATTTCTTAAAGATGATTCGACTGAGCTTTTCATATTCTCGGGCGTTGTCGCTTTGGAGGTGACGGATCTCTTCATCGCACATTTTCTCGGTGTACTCGAGCTGGCCTACGTCAGCGCGAAACATGTTGCGAGCTTTCTTTCTGAAGTTCTCATAGCATTCGTAGAGGTCTGACTTCCGCTTGATGATGTAGATAAACATATAGCGTGAATAGTCATCGATGAAAGTGAGAAAGTAATGGCAGCCCGAGAGTGTTGCAACTGACAATGATCCAGCCATATCGGTATAGACCTTTTCAAGAGGGAATTTCGCCCTTTCAACGGATCGTTTATTGAACGGGTTACGGTGCGACTTTGCGTATGTGCATAATGAACAGAAGCATTCTTTGCTGGAGTCAAATCTCGACAGTCCCATGTCCTTAACTTTGTCGGTCTTAGCCAGATCCTGCATAATGTGAAAGTTAGGATGACCCATTCGTCTGTGCCAGAGCATGATGTTATCGGACATACCTGTGTTGGCCACGTGGGTCGCTTGGTCACTATCAGTTGGGAGAGCCTTGAACTGGTACAGATTGGTTCCTTCTCCAGTCCTGGCCTCGAATTTGGTACGGTGAGCGTAGAACAGAACGCATATCTTGGCGTTGGGGAAGTTGATCTTGTAGTTTCCATCAACTGGTTGGCGCACCGAGAGCAAATTGAACTTGAGTTCGGGTGAGTAGAGCACATCGCTCAGTGAAATGATGCGCTTGCTTCCCTTGGTGTCGGTGACAGTCATGTTCACAGTGCCCGTGCCTAGAATTGGGATCTGGTGGTTTCCACCAACAGTGATGGTTTTACCAATGATGGTTTTCAAGTCCTCGAACCAGTGCGGACTGGACGTGACGTGGCGGGTACAACGAGAGTCGATCGTCCACGCGGGGTCATGGGGCACATCTTGAGCCGTTAAGCTGATCTCGTTCTTCATCGGAGTCAGATCAAGCGTGGTGATAGCACTCGCTCCCGTCAGAGCCGTTGCCTTTTTGGTTACGTCTTCCGCGAAACTTGTTGAAGCTTTGATGGCCATGGCGGTCGGGGCGTCCACGATTGTTGTGGCGTCTGTCGCTCTCGTTGTGGTTGTCGTTTCCGTGGCCATTGTTGTGGCGGCTGCGAGAATGGCGGTCTCCACCGCGATTCTTGTAGTCTCCCTTGTAAGGATGCTGGCGTTGCGTTCCTTGAAGAGGTTTCAGCTTGAAATTGGCTGGTAGGATGGTTCCCTCCTTGACTTGGCCGCTTTGGATATGACGCTGCAGAATATAGCAGTCAACCGTGTCGTGGTTATTGCGTCCACAGTTCGAGCACTTGCGAGTCGTCACAAGAGCTGTCGCCTTCTTCGGTGGTGTTTCCACTTTGGCTGGCGCTTCAGCTTGCAGTGCCTTTTCAGCTTGAGTCTCCCGAGATTCTGGGGTCCGTTGTTTTAGAGTGTGGCGACTGCGCACCATCTCGTTGCGGACCTTGGTTTCAATGTGCCGCTTGAGTTCCTCGTATGGGACATAACCCTTCCAGCTGCCATCTCCACTTTCCAGACATCAGGCAAGGCGTGATACAGGTATATGGTCTTTTGTTCATCTGCCATCACGCTGTTGGTGGTGTCGGAGGCTGCCTTCATTCTCTCTTCCATCTCGTAGATGAACTTGTTGAGATCGGTGACTTCTTCGTACTTCAGAGCCATCAGATAGTTCATGATGTAGTACGGGTCTCCGTGGATGGCAGTGGCCTCGTACATGACACACAGAGTCGTGAAGATCTCGTACGGCGTCTTTTCGCCTTGATCGTGAGGACATGTTGGTCGCCAATGGTCTTCATGAGAAACGCCTTAGCTTTCGCTTCCATCCGGCGTCTTGAAGCTCAGCTTGGGGCGTCTGACCCTTAGCCTCTCTGCTTTCTGACGGTCCAGCTGTTTCTTTGCAGTGAAGGACTAGGGAGATTCTCCTGGTCCATCTCAACGTCTCCGTCTCCATCTTCATTGACCACAGCGGTGCTGTCGTCCGAGGCTTCACTCGATGAGGAGCTGGGTGCATCTGCACTTGGAGCGCCGATCTCGTCCAGGGTCTTCTTGACAGCCTGGTTGTCCTCCGCCGTGAAGAACTTGGAGTACTTGGGATCGAGCTCATCGTCGTCGCTGAAGTCGGATTCAGACTCCCTCGCGTAGTCGGCTTGAGTGACGAAGCCGATGAGGTTCTTGCCTTCGAGTGCGGCGGTGGCACGTGTCTTCCAGATCACGAAGTTCCGGCCGTTGAGGCGCGGGAAGTCACGGTCGTCGGTGGGCGAGGCTTGCGTTGGGCTCATAACCTGTCAAGGGGTTGGCCTGCTGGACAGAAGACTTGCGAGGAAGAGGAGAAATTGAGTTGTGATTGAGAGATTAAGTTGGCGGAGTTTATCAGGAGAGCTGACGTCTCTCATGGCCATTCAGGTGTGTGTGGCTACATTGTGTAGTACACATCCTATTGTGTAGTTACCATAGCTCATCATAATGAATGAACATGCTTGATAGTAGGATTAGTGTGATACACGCGAGGGAGCTCTCTGCTGTCATCCATTCCCGCAACAACCATGTCACCCACGGCAGATAGACGCAAGCATAACTCATCGAATTGCATGAGATGCTGCATCAGATCGTCACCTGCTGCCATCGCAAACTCGTGGAGCTGCTTGCGCAGCTGCACACGATTATGCAGGAACGAAGAACCCGCGGAGCGTTTCCCACGCCTGGATGGCGAATGGCGCCTCACGAACCATCGACTGGTACGTAGGCCCGAGTAGTTTGATCAGCATGACCAGCGCCTTGAGGTCCGCGGCTTTCCATTCTGCAGAGCCTTGCAGCGCGGCCTCTTCTGTCTTGAGTACGACGTGGTTGAGAAGATCCTTGCGGGTGAGCATCATGCGGGCGTTAAACTCCCAAAGGAAGTAGTTGTCGTCCTGGAGGACATCGTTCGGACCGAGAGGGCTTGGGCTCATAATCACTAATGAGGTGCTTGTTGTAGGACACTTTTGCTGCTTGAGGTGTTTTGGAAAGTGAGTGTATTTGGAGTGAGCGATCTCTCCTCGTGCTAGCCGAGCTACCCAAAGCTCTACCTAATTCTACCTACATGTTTGCTCAGCCGATTATGGGCACCAGGACCCTTAGCAGTCACTCCGGTGGACTTCAACAACCTTCATTTGCATAACCTATCAAGTTGACTTCTGCCTCCAGTACGGAATAATGGTTTGTCCATGCACACATGTGGTCAACATGAGTTCAGCATGGCTCTGGCTACAGTCCAGAGGCTGTCGCCGACAACAGACTGAAGCAGGACTCCAACACCAAGCTAGAAGAACTCGTATCTCAATTCCAAATCACTAAAGGCTAGAATAGCAGAGCCATACCAATAATTATAGCTCGGTGCATTAAAAGTGGAGTATCGGGCGCTATTAGAAAATAAGAGTTGGAAAATGGTTGATATACCCAAAGGACGCAAGGCATTAGGCCGTCACTGGGTTTTGAGTGTAAAATATCACGCAAATGGTTCTGATGAGTTATTTAAAGCGCGACTAGTGGTTATGGGGATTTCCCAGCGATTTGGTGTTGACTCCGGAGAGATATTCTCTCGGTAGCCCGATATGAGTCACTAAGACTAGTGCTCGCAATTGCGGCCATAGAGGATTTACACATCCATCAAATGGATGTATCAACAGCGTTTCTGAATGGGGAACTATTAGAAGAAATATTTTATGTGTTCCACCATTAGAACTTAGGCAACGTCATAATGGCAAAGTCTGTATGATACTTAAGAGCTATATGGACTAAAACAGACGCCCCGTATTTGGTACAAGGTGCTGCACAGTTTTAGAGTCACTAGGCTTTTCTCGGTGCAAAAAGGAATACTGTTTGTACAAGAACAAGTGGGAGGATAATGGAGGAACCGGTGTCGTCTTGATATGTGTCTATGTGAATAACTTGACTATTACTGGCTCGAGGCTTTCAGCGGTAAATGAAATTAAGGCAAAGTTGTTAGAATGATTTAAATGAAGAACCTTGGTGAGATACATTATCTGTTGAAAATGGAGATCAGAAGAGATAGATCACGTAAACAACTCAATCTATCGCAACATAAGTACATTTTAGACCTGCCTGAAAAGTTTGATTTGATGAAATGCTTAATAGTAGTCACACCCCAAGCAGCAACTATTACATTGAAAAAAGAGACTAATCTCAGCGCTGAAGCTATTGCAGCACAGCCATATAACTACCGTGGACTGGACAATGAGTTGATGTTCTTTACGTTAACATGAACTTACCCTTTGGAACAAACCTAGCCAGCAGGGATACAATGGCATGCACATCCCTATTTGTTTGATAGAATTAGGAGAACGGTCGCCCTGAGGTTACCCGATAGGTTAAGGCAAACGGCGGTTCTGATTGTTCAGTAGGTTACGTCAAACAGTGGTCCTGATTGATTGTTAGGTTTGGCGGAAAAGTAGCCCATAGAAATCATAGATAGATAGCACATATCACATACGATTGATAGATAGGTAGCACTTAGGGTTGGTTAAAAAAGGTCCTCATTGGTTTGTATGTTTGATCGGTGGGCTAGGAACAATTGGACGAGCTGAAGCACATGGGATTGGTCAAAAGATGGTTTCAATTGGTCAATACTATTGACCTCAAACAACGAAGACGATGAGATCCAAATTGGTTCAACGGGTTATTGACGTGATATACGCTCCATATTAATAATGATACATTGAGATGTATGCGTACCTTACCAGTCGGACTATCTTTACAATGGCCAGCGCAGTGGTGCTCCATATCAACAATGTAATAACGTGGCAGTTGACATGCAAACGTATTGAACGGTTCATTGACGACAGCGACGAGGCGAGCTTCTGGCGGGCGACAGATCGTACACCGCGAACATCGTGCTGTTCTTGAACGTATACGAGTTGGACGTAGTACAAATTGTAAGAAATAGAGTGGCTTTTAGGATCTGCCGAACGATATCCACAAGATTCGATGTATCTGATCGGTCAATATGCTTGATTACCACAATCTAATGGTGACAACACGGACCAATATATCCGACTTGGGGTCAGTCCGAGAGTTTAATGGATCATGGACGCGAAATTAGTCGATAGTTATAGCAATGCCTATGAGACGGATGAGCCCTTTGTCCGATGAATTGCCTTGAAAAGAACTGGCTCAATGGAGCTCCGCATCAACGATAGAGTGACGCGACGGCGGGGATATGACTCACATAATCAGCTGTCGTTTGATGACACCGACGACGCATTTTTCTGGTGTATGGCGGGTTGTATACCGAGAACATCGTCTCAAAGCATATTTTCGACACCGCGTAAGGAGAAGGGTAGTAGATATATATGCACATGATCTTAAACACACGTATTAACATGGTTTTAGTGTTAGGTTTCATCAACCATAGCCCGCCGGATTTAGCGGAGGTGGGCGGAGCAAATCGGAGGTCGTGGTGAAGACATTGTTGGCTCCGCTGGTGAGTATGATAGAGTCCCTTCCAAACATCTATTTGCAGTCTGCTTGTGGTCAAAAGCTGAAGTGGGCCACCCTGCACCAACAGGGTGAGCCCAGAACTCCAACTCAGTCAGTGTTAAGACTTAAGGGTGCTATTTAATATAACCTACTTACTGTGTTTCCCGAAATCTAGTACACGTGTTAACAACGACGACTTCGACGTTCATGACAGAGCTGCATGAACAGTACCATAAGATACCTAAATCACGATACAAAGTGTGAAGCTCGATGCCTCGTAGCCAGTTACATGTTACAGGTGTGGTAGCCGCCGCCAATGCGCTCACTGGAACCCCGTAATTTGCCATCTCCATGACAAGGAAGCTAAGAGTAATGGCGGATTAGCGTGAGGCAATCAAGGGCAGCCTTGTCACACAGCGAGATCGCGAGTCGTGTAACGATCTCAAGGGACGTTGTCAAGCATCAACGCCACGTTAGACAAGCGGACAGAGCCACCTCCGCGTACATCGAAATGAGAGCTGTACAAATACGTGCGTGTCGCGGCATCCGATGAGTTCAGTGCGTCACAGCTGAAGGAGTGGCTCTGTGTGGGGGCGTTGATCTGGACTACCTAACGATTCCTTGAATGCCTCGGTGGGATGTAGTACAAACTGGCTACTACACAGTGACATGCACAACACGTTGGATTTAGCACCTGTTCACAGTGAAGCTTGTCGTGCGTGGGCCACTACACGCTCGATGATTGCGCATCCACTGTCCTTTTAGACAAAACAAAATGGAGCTTGGATAGCCCGAATGGCTATCAGCACTACTGTAAGCACGTCCGGTTCCGGTACTGCTAACAACAAATACCCTGAACGGAATTATAGAATGAATTTAGATAGGGTTGTGTTGGCACTCACTGTACACCAGCCATCGCGAAGCTCTCCGCACCAGCCTTTGCCACTTTAGTGTAGCAGCGGAGCAACTATGCTGCACAGCACACATCAGAAATCAATTTGAGCACCAACAGACCATGGGAGGTTGAATGGAAATCAAGCAGAAGAGGGGGCTCAGCGAGAAGACAGTCGTCTGTGCAGCCATGACGCAGCACGAGTTAGCAGTGTGGGCAAAGGTGACCTACAAGCTCAAGCATGTTCCTGAGCAGACGGCAGTCTCCGACATCCTCAAGAGAGTCCCTGCGATCGTGTGTGACGACTACGGTGACGGCAGCAGACACAAGCCCCTTTACCTGACGTAATTGGTACTGGAGAGCGCGCTTTGGGCATGGATACAGAAGCTGGAGTCTCAGGGAGTATGCCTACCTCGTGAGCTAATCAAAACGAAGGCCTGTGATATACAGAAAGCCCTTTGTGACGCTTGGTAGCTCACGTTTTCAGATTGATGGCTAACAGCTTTTGAAAGAAGACATGGGTCGCGGCCTGGGGAAGCTGGCTCAGCTGACCCGGCAGCTGTTGCACTCAGAAAACAGCAACTACATGATTTAGCTTATCTCTGCGAGGCAGAGGACATTTTCAATAAGGATGAGACAGGCCTCTGCTACGCGACGGCACCCACTCGCTCTATATGTACTAAAACGCGCGCGCGGTGTCAAGAAAATAAAACCAGGATCACTGTAGCTTTAACGGCAACCTCTGTCGATACCTACGCGTTTAGGGCGTGCGAAACAGCCGAATTGCTTCAACAAGCGCACTGCGGAAGAGCTGGGGTTCAGCTATCGCTCCAGCGACAAGGGATAGATGGCAGGAGTTATTTTGCGTGAAGGGCTGCGCAGTTTGGATCGTGATATGCGTGCATGTGGTCGTCGTATTATGTTGCTACTTGACAATGCCTCCTCTCATATAGTGGGATATATTGTCTGTAGTAACGTGAGCGTAGCGTTCCTACCACCACACGACAGATTTCTTACAACCCATGGATGATGGAATTATCGTTGCGTTCAAGATAGCATACCGCGGAAGGCAACTGCGCTGGGTCAACAATAAGATCAAACGCGGATACAAGATTGATAAGAACCTGTACAAGGGTAATCAGCTGCAAGTGATGCAGTAGAACAAGGAAATCTGACGTTATCAATAAGGTAAATTATAGAAAATAGCTTTCGCCATACTGGCATTACTGTCACTGCAGTCGATGAAAGGAGAACGGAAGTGGTACACGACAGGTCATGTGTAGAGACTTGTACCAGAGGACAGTGAAGATAGCGCCGACGACCAGACAAGCACGGCTACAATGACACTGTAGTATCAATCGACACCCAGATGACCACTTCGTCAAGACTACATCATCTACTTCGTATGTGCCACCTCAACAGCAGCACTGCATAACCAGCGCCAAAGGTAGGTGCTATGGAGCTGGAGGGCGAAGTCACCGGGCACGCTCCCCTAGGAGGCAAGTACAAGTAGGAGTAGGAAAGATAAACTGCTTCTTTAATTGAACTCACTTCGCAATTGGCAACCAAACAAAAACGTCATAGCGACGAATCTTTCGGTTGTGTGGCGATTCGTCACTGATCAGTGATGCTACATGTAATGAACGTCGCTCTGGTTGGCAAATATACTCGCGGTGAACGCCAGGCGAAATCTGGCGTTCGATGTCTGTAGCGTCAAAAGGCCAGACTGCGGTGTTCAAAAGAGAAAACTCGCAAATTGCTTGCAGCAACCAGATATCAATAATATAGTAGTATATGATGAGAGAATACCTACTATAGTAACATTGCTTTCTGTATCCAGCCAAAATACTATATGTAGCCACTATATCAGATTCATAGTATATTTTACATCACTCATTGGCAAATAGTACTATTAACTAATGTTAATCTCTGGTTCTACTTGTCAAATCTTACCAACCCAAACTGGACTAATACCATTTTACATTGCTCTTAGCTATAACATAGACGACTTTAGCGGGGTTCTTAGGTGTTTTACTGACTTATTTGAGTGATACGAGAAAAAAAAGGTAGCGGTTTTCAAAATGTCCACAACAAAACTACGCACAATTATTATAATTAATACAGGGAGCTGAATATCTGGAAATGTTATATTGTAGAGTTAATACTGCAGTAGTAGCCTTCTGATATCAGTAGTGATGCCTATGAATTGTTGTGGCCATTGAAACACACACACACATTTCTTTATATTCTGTTTCTTCCTTGCTAGTGTTCTCCTCCTGAAGTCTCTGGGCTCTCCTCCTGAAGTCTCTAGCCGTACTGGCGGGCGCTCAACGTGCTGGCCGAGAGGAACAAATCCTGCGGTGCACGAGCAGAGACACGCGTGGCACACATCAAGCAAGACCTCGGCTCATAGGCCGAAAAGCGCCGGATTTCATCCAATCAAGATGTTGGGTACGCGACAAAAGCGGGGGTCCGCACTCGGTTTTTGTATACCGCGTGGCGATCCACTCGCCGCCGGTCAAAAAGAGGGGGGCCGGCACCCACCAACACCAAGCAGAACTCGCCATCATAACTCAACGGGTCAAGAACGCCGCAGACAGGAGATCGGTGACCATGCATCGCTTCCAGGTGCGTCCTGCAGCCAATTCGAGCCGCTTGCAAGCCGCAAAAGTTGCTGCAATTGACTAAACACTCGCTCCTTGTCTTGCTGCAGACTGCCCTCCGCAACAAGAACGTGTGGCAGCGTGTGGCCGTCTTCGACGCGCGCCAGGCCAGCGCCGCGGTCCGTCGCGAGGCGTCCGTGGCCATGTCTGCGCGTGCCTTCAGCTCGCTGCCGGACCACGAGGTCGTGGGTCTGCCGGCGCTGTCCCCTACCATGGAGGTGGGCACCATCGCCAAGTGGAACAAGCAGGAGGGCGACCTCATCTCGGCCGGCGATGTCGTGTGCGAGGTGGAGACGGACAAGGCCGTCGTGGACTACGAGGCCACGGACGACTCGTACCTGGCCAAGATCCTGGTCCAGGCCGGCTCGGGAGAGGTCGCCGTGGGCATGCCCATCTTCGTCACGGTCGAGGAGGAAGAGGACGTGGCCGCCTTCAAGGACTTCTCGGCCGATGCCGCCCCCGCAGTGGAGGCTGCTCCGGCTACGCCCGCCGTTGAGGCCGCCCCGGCTGCTGCCCCCGCTGCTCCGGCCCCGGCCGCTGCTGCGCCAGCTGCTGCCTCCGCTTCGGGCCGCGTTTTCGCCAGTCCGCTGGCTAAGAAGATCGCCCGCGAGTCTGGCGCCGTGCTGTCGGTGATCAACGGCTCTGGCCCGAACGGCCGTGTCGTCAAGGCGGATGTGGAGGCCGCTCTGGCTGCTGGCACGGCCGCCCCGGCTGTGGAGGCTGCTGCCCCTGCCGCTGCGCCGGTTGCTGCTGCTGCCGCTCCTACTGCCACTGCTAACTACACGGACTACCCGATCAGCGCGGAGGCCCAGGCCATCGCCCAGCAGTTCACGCAGCAGAAGCTGGAGGTGCCCCACTACCACCTGTCGACCAACCTGACGCTCGACAAGCTGCTGGACGCGCGTGCCCGCCTGAACGCTGGCCGCGCCGAGGAGGAGCAGCTGTCCGTGAATGACTTCATCGTGCGCGCTGCTTCGCTGGCCATGCGCAAGGTGCCGGACGCCAACTCGAGCTGGAAGGGCTCGTTCATCCGTCAGTTCGCCGACGTGAACGTGAACCTGATGGTGTCCTCGACTGCGGGTGGCGTCGTGGCGCCCGTGCTGACCCAGGTGAACCGCAAGGGCCTGGACGACATTAGCAAGGAGATTCAGGCTGCTGTGGCCAAGGCCAACGACGGTGCCTTCGAGTCCGCCGACCTGGCCAACGGCACGTTCACGATCTCCAACGTGGGCCAGTTCGACGTGCAGTCGCTGGCTGGCATTGTGCGTCCGGAGCAGGCGTGTCTGCTGGGCCTGGGCACGATCGAGAAGAAGGTGGTGCCGAACGACGACCCCAACGCTGAGCAGATTTATAAGTACGCGCAGGTGATGACCGCCACGCTTGCTTGCGACCACCGCGTCATTGACGGCGCTGTCGGCGCGCAGTGGCTTGCTTCCTTCAAGGAGCTGGTGGAGGACCCGCTGAAGATGATTCTGTAAGTGGAACAAACAACGTCGCCGTGGAGCCGCCAGTAAGCGAGAAAGCGATCGAGGTGTTTAGTTTCATGGTGTACCAGCCGACCTGTGCGGCGCTGTCGACTTTTTTCGTGACTTAGCGAGCCTGTTTTCCTTGCTGCCACGACGTCTTGGCGCCCCGATCGGACCATAGCAAGCGACTCCCTCCTCGTGCAGTACGTGGGCTATAGAAGTGAGAGCGAAGAAGTTGGTAAAGAAGAAAAACACCCTCCGCTCATTTCTCGCTGTCTTCCCATCCTTGCATGATTCGTGGCGTCGCTGGCGCATGTTGTCGATTTGCTCGGGTTCGCGTTTCTGTTGGCGAACGCGTTGCCAGCGATGGGTGACAATGGATGAAGCTGAAAAGCGGCCGAAGGCAAGACGCCGTGTTGTTGGGTGCTTGGAGCAAAACACGATGGACAGACCTTGACGTGTACGGCGCAACATTGCCGTCTGGTTGGCGGTTGTCGAAAAAGCAGGTCTCGTCAATGAAGGCAACGAACGCGCTGGGCCGCCCAACGTGGCGTGTTCAACCTTGGATTCGACTCAAGTTTGTTAATGATAATTTCGCTGATGTAGTATGTGGCTGAGTATTCGCGCTCTGGATTCTTTGGCTCGTGTTGTTACTACTCGACGCGCCAGCAAGATTTCAAGGATGAGAAGGACCTGCCCTGCGTGATCCAGCATGAGTCTCTACATCGGCGCTGTTGACGACCCGATCCTCAAGCCTGAACTGGCGGCAGGTATGCCTCGCGTGATGCCCAATCTAAAGCAAGAGTTGGTGCGCGGTGGTGGCCACTGGCTGCTATGGGAGAAGAAGGCCGAGGTGATCGACATCTTGCAGCGATGGCTCAAGCGACTGGACCTGTCCGAGACGTCTTCCAGTGACAGGATGGAGTCGTTTTTCATCGTATACATTTAGTTATCAATCAATCTACGCATCTAATGCCGTGCGGTCAACTCGGAGCGAGTCGCACACCGCAGAGCCTTCCACTAGTACATGGTGTCGACGCTTAGTTGCCGCCAATGAGTTCCTCAATGAACTCGTAGAAGGAGAACTCGGGGGCGCCGAGGCCAACGCTGTAGATGAATCGGCTGGCAAGCTGCGACGCGAAGAACGCGCGCGTGTAGCTCTCGGGCAGGCGCTTGATCAGCTCCTCCTTGGGCGTCATGCGCAGCAGGATCTCCGGGAAGCCGTCGGCGAAGATCTTCTCGCGCAGGGCCTTGTTCTCCCAGAGTCCCGAGTGCTGGATCTTGGCGCTCAGGTCCGTGATACGCTCGCTGAGCTGGTTAGTCAGCAGCGAGTAGTACGTGTCCGAGCGCTCGTGCTCGCGCCAGATGCACTCGAACTCACGCTGGGCGTTCAGGTCGATGCGCTTCTGCACCTCAGCCACGTAGGCGGCGTAGAAGGCCGGGCGCTTGCCCGTGGCCTCGTCCACCTGCATGTGCTCGGCGAAGTCCTCGTCCGTCATGGACAGAGCGGCCAGCACCTCGAGCGACGAGGAAGTGACGCCGCCCTTGTTGGCCGACGCGTCCTTGAAAAGGATCACGCCGGCGTCTTCGAGACGCGTGCGAGCGTCCTGCGTGAAGAACAGATTGGCACCCTCGACGATGTACTTGAAGCGGAGCGTACGGCCGTCCTCGCGGTACATGAACTGCTCGACGTTGTTGAGGTTCACGGCGGCGGGGCGACCACCGCACGGCACGAAGAAGTCGGCCGTGAGGCTGGGACGCAGGTGGAAAAAGTTGCGGAACTCCGTGCCGTTCTCCACCGCCTCGCCGTTCGGGAGCGTGACGTCGTTGTGCGACACGAGCACCTGGTAGCCCTCCGAAGACAGGAGGCTGGTGTCGAAGCCCGAGATGGGGCTGCGCGCATCAGCGAGCTTGACCAGGTCGTCGCGGTTGAGGCCCTTGGGGTCGTACAGCACGCCCGAGCCGTCCACCACGGCAATGGTCTCCTCCTGAGGGCTCATCTTGATCTCGTTGCTGCCGAGGTCACCGTCGGGGCCGCCAGTCTGCACCTTCGTGATAGGCGCCTGGAGCTGCAGCTTGCGCTGGATGCCCAGCACGTACTCACGCACACTGTGGGTGGTCATGCCGTACACGTCGTGGGGGATTCCACCACGCGAGGCAGACTTGCCAGTCGTGATGGCCTTCCAGTACGAGTAGCCACGCTGCTTGGCGTGCGAGCTAGCCCAGTCCATGAGGTGGGCCGTGCCCTCATCGGGGCCCAGGAACAGGATGTCCTCCTCGGGCTCCTTCATGAGCATCAGGTCGAGAACAGCGTCGATGTACTTGCGGAAAGCGACATCGGCCTTGTCCTGGTGGGCCTGGTTCAGCAGCACTACTCCCTTGGAGCCACCTTCCGGAATGTCCTTGTTCTTGCGGTGCTGGGTCGAGGCGAGGCCGTAGCACTCGTCGAAGAGCGACGACGCGTTGTTCAGGTACACCTGGCCGTGCGACGAGCGGATCATTCGGATGCCACCACGGGCGACGTCCAGGAAGCGCACGTGGAAGCCACGGAACTCGGATCCGATCACGTAGATGACGGCGTACGGCTCGTCGGGGAACTCGGTCTTGCTCAGGAACTTGCCGTCCAGGCGGAAGGCCAGGGCCGCCTTGTCGTTGGCGAAGAAGTTGGTCTTGCGAATGTGCTTGTTGAAGATGTGGAACAGCGAGAAGATCTGCAGGGCCTGCTCGGCCACGATGGACTTGCGCAGCGTGGACAGCGTGGCGCTGGTGTCCACCTCGGGGCGCTTGCCGTCCTCCGTGGGCTCGTGCAGGGCCTGGAACTCGGCGTACAGGATCTTGACAATCTCGGCCGAGCTCAAAATGTGGTCCAGGATCTGCGACTCCGTGTACGTGTTGAGCTTCATCGTGGAGCGGAGCTGCTCGAGACGCGCGAAAGCGTTCGGGTCGCGGTCACGCAGCGACTTGCTCACGATGGCGAACGACTCTGGCAGGCGGTGCATGAAGTGGAAGGTGAACTTCCAGGCCGCGTACGCGTACGCGATCTGCTGCGGGGTCAGGAGGCCGTCGGTGAGCATGGGGGTCAGCGACGTGCGCGGCAGCGTGAAGTGCATGGACGCATCGTTCACGACAGCGTTGAGGCGGTCCTCGAACGAGCCCTTGCCGACCGTCGGGTTGTCCAGCATCTGCAGGTAGAAGGTGTAGACGACGATGCCGTTGGCGAAGAACTCGGCGTACTTGCGCTGCGAGAAGAGGCCGTGCTGGCGGTACACGTCAGCGATACTGGAGAAGTACGAGTGGGTGGATCCGCTGCGGTAGGCAATGGCGACGCGAGCCATCTTGGAGCCGTCGGACTCGGTCCAGGCCTCAGTGTGGAACGTGGGGGTCATCTGGTTCATGGCCTTGATGATGCACTCCTGGTACACCTCCTTGAGGCGCGGGCCGGCGCGCTCCAGGAAGACCTTGTCGGCGACCTTGTTGATGTCGGTCTCGGTCTCGCTCACGTTGGGGTCAACGAAGTCGGGCTCCTGCAGGAAGTACATGCGCACGTGGTAGGGCACCGTAACGGGGTCGAGCACACCGTTCGAGCGGTAGCACTGCATGCGGTACGTGCGTCGCTTGGACGTCTCGGCCTTCTCCAAGTACTGGTAGCCGGCCTTGACACCGTCACCGATGACACCACTGGAGCCACTGAGGTAGTGCTTCTCAAGGCGGCGCTCGAGGACCTCTGTCTCGGTGATGCCCGAGTCGTAGCGAGCGGCGCGGCGGCTGGGCTCGTTGGTGTTGCCCACGACGTTGCTGAGCACAGAGAAGAAGGCGCCGTTCTCGCCCTCCTGCTCGAGCTTGACGTCCATGGGGCGGTTGGAGGCCTTGGACATGAGCTTGGCGGCGATGAGGCTCTGGATGTGGTGCGCGATCACGAGCGGCGACTGGCCGAGGAAGTAGAAGTCGTGGACGCCCAGCGGGCCGTAGAACCACTCGACCTCGTTGGTGACCGCGTCTTCGCTGAAGACCTTGGTGGAGCGGATGAGCGTCTTGACCTCCTCCATCTGGCTGCCGGTGTCGAACTTGCGGGCGACGCCCATGTCCATGGAGCGGCTGTGGCGGATCTGCGAGCGCGGCGAGATTTCCTGGGTGCTCATGGTGAAGCTGTGGTGTGTGTGTGTGCGGGGTTTGCGGCCGTTGAAACTCGACTTGAAATGCCACAGAGCACGCAAAAAGCGGAATGAGCTCAGCCCGCTGCGGGGCTAAACTCGGGGACGGAAACGCACGTCGGCGAGCGCTTCCGGCGAAGCGGCATTGCCGGCCTGTCGCCTACAAGCCAAATCACCACGTGAAAGAGGGCTGGTGCTGTGCTGCACACGAAAGGACAGCCGCCTGCCGCAGCAAATGGGCGAGCTTCAACCGCAAGCGCGTCCGCCGCGTCAGACTGCAACTGGCGTAACGGCCGGCCATCGTCAGAGAACCGCAACGGCCCGTGACTTGACGTTTGTATGTAGAGCACCGGATCGAACTGCCGTTCGCCTGTCACATGACCGGGCTTTCGACGTCGAAATGGGCACCCTCTTTTGGGCATCGCTGCGCACCGGCATTTAGTGTCTACTTGTTCCAGTCTCCTGGCCCGCAGTGCGCGCCATGTAGATAGATAGCACCGAGGCACATACTGTTCTGGCCCTTTGAAATCGCTATGCCAAAGGTACGCCGATGCAAAATCAGAGCTGGGCTTTCAAAATGGGTATACAAAATGGAGTTTGCGCATGGCTATGCAAACGTGCTCAAAAAATAAAACGAGAACGTCGATGAGCGCGACGTCACTCGTAGTAGTACTACTAATGCTAGTAGTAGTACTAATAGTAGTGATAATGATACTATAAATAGTATTATTAGCACTCCTACTCTGCGGACTGATACTGATCCTGCCGCAGCAAACGACTACAGCAACAGCAGACTCTTCTGGGCGCCGAATCTGCGCCGGATCACTGCGCGAGGAGGGCGGGTTCCACAGAGGTGACGTGCGCTTCGAAGGCGTCCTGGCGCCACCATATGAGCGATCGGTTGCACTTGAACCAGAGCGGCAATGATTTGGCCCGCTCCCGCCCGCGTCCGTCACATGTCGGGAGCCGTTTGAACAACACGCCGTATGTGACGTGGCTGGACCTGTGGTACAAGTTCTACTACAACTGGGCTACAAATGTATCGCGTTCACGCAGCACATCGCCGTCCACGTGATTGGAAGTGCCATGCCGAATCACCTGGTGCCGCGTGCTGAGACTCGAGCACGTGCTGCCCCGGATGTACCAGTCCGTCTGCGTTGAAGTAGGACACCGCCGAAAGCGCCAGCCATGACGAAAGGCTGTGGATACGGGCTCTGTCACATTGAACTTGTCGCGAGCATGGTGATTTGGGCAAAAGTCGCTCGAGTTCGAGCTCGAGCTTGGCAGACAAGAAAATCCGCTCGCTTGGCTGAATCACCTGAATCAGCTACATGTGGAGCACTCGCACGCTGGAGAAGGAGCTTTTTCGCAAGGCTCCTGGGGGCCAGCGCCTGGGATAGTCGTCGGCACAACCGAACACTGCAACTTGAATCTGGGCAGATTCCGGTGCGATGGCGAGATGGCTACACAATTCCACGACACTACCCAGCCAATTCTCACACCGCGAGGGCAGCAGGAGGAGGTGGCATTGTCGAGAGGAGTATGTATGAAGAGGATTCATGGACAAACGGCTCCTGTGGTGGTGTGCGCAGTTCATCTTCCTGCCAGGTAAATACCAGTAGCGATTTCTGTATGCTGTATACCGCTTTGCTACCGTTCCTATCGCCTACTCCCCACCAAAACGACCTCCATCACCCTCGTGGCTAGGTTGAAGTTATCCTGGAGCTTGGTCACACCACCAGTCGATTCGAAGTACTCGATCATCCCATGTGCCTCCCCCTCCCTGCAAACGCTAGCTCACCACCATGCTTCAGCAACAGCAGGCTGTCAAACGCGTTGAAGATATCGGACGATGACTGGTGGATCGTACAAGGAACTGTTGCTGATTTGGCAGAGCGCGCGCTCAGCCCAGTTGTGAGATGACATCAAGGGACAGCACGCTGCACTGCGAGCAACGCCTGTTCACTTGCCCCACGGAGCCACTGCGAATGATCTTGTCGGCGATGGGCTTCAGGTTCAATAAGTGTTTGCACTCATTGACAGAGTCGAACTTGTATTAGTAGCTGCCCGTGGTGGAAAAGTGCACTGTTTTCAAATGATCAGGTCTGTGAACCTTCGTGCTGGTCGTCCACCGGGCGTCTAAGAGTACGATTGTACTGTACAAGTGTAGCCAAGTCTCACTTCAGTGACTGTTACTCAAGTGGGTTGTACACCCGTTTTAGTGACATCTCCTTCCAGCCACTCAGTGGGGAGCCGCACAATAGCGGAGTCTACACAGCAAGTACCTCCATCATGTCGTTCCAGCTGCGTCGTCTCTTTGGCGGCCTGCGCGTGAACGCCGGCCAGACGGCCCGTCGCGGCCTCGAGGAGTTCTTCCCGGTGCAAAAGGTGGCAGGCGAGGGCGCCAAGCCCAACAGCCTCACACAGGTGCCGGCCAGCGTGGGCACCAAGCAGGTGATCGTGGGCGGCGAGTGGAAGGCGTGGATGCTGCGCCAGAAGAGCACCGACGACCTGCACAAGCTCTGGTTCGTGCTGCTCAAGGAGCGCAACGCGCTACTCACGGAGCTGCAGCAGTGCCGCGCCAAGAACATGGGTATGCCCAACCCGATGCGACGGACGAAGGTCAAGAAGTCCATGGCGCGGATCAAGCTCGTGCTGCACGAGCGCAGCGACGTCTACAAGGCCAACCAGGCCAAGAAGGCCCTGGAGCAGTAATTAGAGCAGCAGAGGAGGAGCAAATACACAAACACGCTCTTCGGCGGTGAGTTGAGCTGCTCAGACGGTGCGAACTGGTGCTTATTGGTATTGTTCTGTAAACTGGAGTATGGGCAGTTGGCTTTCCTGTAGCAGAGTTGTGACTTTCCAGGATCGCGTTGTGACCGAAATGTATTCCAGCATTGCACACTTGTTTGCTTTTCTGCTATCAGGTGATAGGAACGAAGTGGCGCGTAAGTCTTCACGTTGGAGGACCACGCGCGTGTCACGCTCAACACCCACCCCATCGCTCATGTGAGTTATCGTCAGGCTTGTGTCGCGCTCGGCACTCGATCAGCCAGCAGTGAAGAAACGTTGCTTCCTTCTCGAGTGTCGGCCGACGTAGTGAATTTGTTTCAACTATCCGATTAAAAATTGTGCGCTTGGACGAGGTATTGATGATCTGCTCCGCTCCAAATCACTGGGTTCTCGCTCAGTCGCCATCAGCGGTTTGTGTATGTGACGTTCAATCCCGTACCAACGTTACTTTCAGTTGACCCGACTGAAAACCCGTGAGTAGCACCAGCACCGGTGAGCGACCACCAGTGCTGCTAATTTACAGACCTTACCACTGGAGGAACATCCAGGTTCACAGGAATGCTTGGGGCCTCATGTTCAATGGTGATCGTTCATCGTGTATATGCCTTCCTCCTGTTGGAATGTCATTTATTCTCATCGTCTTGAACGATACTCCCGTTGAAACAGGAACTCTGGTTCAGGGAGCGTAAAATCTTGTGGTTGCACCCTCACTCGCAACCCAGTGTCTTTGAACTAGTACTTCATATTCGTCTCGTTGAGTAAGGGCAACTTGAAGTCATTGATCATAGGTACTCTCTCATGTTTCACTATCAAAGCCTCCAGCCTCCACTCGATTACACTAGCGCCTTGATCCTCTATAGCGCCGCTGCAGTGGAAGACGTCTCGGACAGGTCCAGTTGCTTGAGCCATCGCTGCAAGATGTCGATCACCTCGTCCTTCTTCTCCCATAGCAGCCAGTGGCCACCACCGCGCACCAACTCTTGCTTTAGATTGGGCATCACGCGAGGCATACCCGCCGCCAGTTCAGGCTTGAGGATCGGGTCGTCAACAGCGCCGATGTAGAGAGACTCATGCTGGATCACCCGGGGCAGGTCCTTCTCATCCTTGAAATCTTGCTGCCGCGTCGAGTAGTAACAACACGAGCCAAAGAACCCAGAGCGCGAATACTCAGCCACGTAATAGTCCAGCTCGGCCTCAGAGAGCAAGTCGGAAGGCTGCGTGTAGACCGGATCGGTCGAGTCATTGACGTTCTCCACCATCTTCAAAAACTCGAATTCATCGCCGAACTCGTCGTACTTGCGATACATGGCCGTGAAAATGCGGCGTGGGTCCTTGTCCAGCAGCTTGGCCGCTCGCTCCGAGTCTCCGAGCAGCTTCATGTACGAAAACTGCGGGATGGCAGGAATGAGCATGTCGTAGTCCACGCATGCTTTGCCCTGTGGGAAGTACGGAGTGCAGATAGCGCAGGCGGCAATGACGCGCTCGGGGTGGTAAATGCACATTCGCCACGTCAAAGCGCCACCCCAGTCGTGTCCGCAGAACACGGCGCGAGGGATGTTCAGGAAGTCCAGCAACCCCGCGAGGTCTCCCGTCACCTTTTTCGTGCCGTACCCCTCCACCGTCTTGGGAGCCGAGCTGCGACCGAATCCGCGCAAGTCTGGTACGATCACTCGGTGCGTCTTGGACAGCGCCTGGATCTGGTACCTCCATCCGAACCAGAGGTCGGGCCAGCCGTGGACGAGCACGACGGGGGTGGCGTCTCGCGGTCCGACGTCGATGTAGTGCAGAGTGATGTCATTGCCCACGGGTGCGTAGTTGTGCTCCCAGTCGTCCCAGAAGTGCGAGGGGGGCGTCGAGGTCATGGCGCTTGGAGGCACGTTCGCGAATGCTGCGGCTGGTGCACGTGCACACGGAGGAATGCCAAAAATGTCAAGTCAACATGCACAGATGTGCTGACCCATTGCCCGGCACGTACATGTTAAGTTTACGTACCTCGACTACATGTGTATGTTTACAGTAAAGATACGCATGTAGTCGTGGGCGCGCGAAGGTCGGTCCTGGGAGAGATCTCTTGCTTTCCGAGACCCAGACACCGACTGAGGGCCACATTGGAGGTGGTGATTGTGGATGTTGCGTACATGTAGTGACGTAAGTGAGGGGCTCGCTGGAAGATGCTTCCCAGCAGCGACACTTTCCCGTTGGCAATAGGATATTAAGCTTGGGCCAAGCCACTTGGCATGAAGGTGCAATGGCTAGCTACAGTTCAAACCGTGAGTGACGGTGTCGAGCCTTGAAAGCGGAGGCTGCTTCTCACTTTTCCTTTGGCTTCCTCGTTTGCAGATCCACTAGCAATCTCGGTTTGCTGCAATGGTTTCCTTCGTCGACGCTAACAAGGTTCTGACCTCTACACCCCCCTCGCACTTCTGGGACGACTGGGAGCACAACTACGCACCCGTGGGCAATGACATCACTCTGCACTACATCGACGTCGGACCGCGAGATGCCACCCCCGTCGTGCTCGTCCACGGCTGGCCCGACCTCTGGTTCGGATGGAGGTACCAGATCCAGGCGCTGTCCAAGACGCACCGAGTGATCGTACCAGACTTGCGCGGATTCGGTCGCAGCTCGGCTCCCACGACGGTGGAGGGGTACGGCACGAAAAAGGTGACGGGAGACCTCGCGGGGTTGCTGGACTTCCTGAACATCCCTCGCGCCGTGTTCTGCGGACACGACTTTGGTGGTGTCATGACCTGGAGGATGACTTTGTTCTACCCGGAGCGGGTCATCGCAGTGTGCAGTGTTTGCACCCCATACATGCCTCCTTCGGACGTGCACGTGGATACAGACGCTCTTGTACGCGCTGTCCCTCAGTTCTCGTACATGACCCTCTTGAGTCAGCCTGAGGAAGCCGCCAAGTTGCTCGATCCTGAGCCGCGTCGTCTGTTCACTGCCACGTTCAGACTGTTCGCTGACATCGACACCTCGCTGACATTCCTGGAGCTCCTCCATGGCGTGACAGACTCACCCAACCCAATTTTCACGAACCCTTCCGAGCTCCTCGAGGAAGCTGAGCTGGACTACTACGAGGAGGAGTACAAGCGATCGGGCTTCGCTGGCGGGTGCAACTACTACGCTGCAAGGTTCATCGACTACAACGACGAGCTCGAACTTCCTCGCACCATCACGCACAAGGCGCTTCTGATAAGCCCTGCGGAGGACCGCGTTTTGAAGCCTGGAATGGCAGCTGGGATGCGCAAGTTGGTCCCAAATCTGCAGCACGAGATCGTGGAAAACGCCGGCCACTGGACTCTGTGGGAGCAGTCGGACGAGATCACGCGGATTCTGCAGCAGTGGCTCGAGGAAGTTGACCTCGATGGCTCGACATCTGATAAGGTACCGTAGCGAAAAGTTAATCGTCAGCTTTGTTGAACATTTTCATAGGACTTTTACGAGCACACAGCCACCCTGCGATCCCAATAACACGACTTTTCGTCTCTTCCCTGACATCGTTCACACGAAAGCTCTCACTTTAGTCGCGACCTTCAATGTCTGGCTAAGCTTACAACTTGCAGCGGTCGGAACGAGGCGGCGCTGGGATTTTGGCCAGCCAAGTCTTCAGCAGAGCGTTCACGCGCGCCGTCTGTTCCCACAAGACCCAGTGGCCGGCATCGTCCACTACGTGCGTTTCGAGATTGGGCAGAAAGCGAGCCATCTTGCGAGCCAACTCGGGCTTGAGCACGTGGTCATTCGCTGCCGCGATAAACATCGCGGGGTGATTGATGACGGAAGGCAAGCCCTGTTCGTCCTTGAAGTCGATGTCGCGGGTAGCGTAGTACTGGCACGTGCTCTGGAACTTGGAGCGTGAGTACTGATCCACATAGTACTGCATCTCCTCCTCGGACAGCATTGCCGAGCGCTGCGTGAAGATCGGATCCGGGGAGTGTGTCACGCCCTGAAGCGTGCCAACAATGGGCTTGCTCTCATCCTCCAGCGTTGGGCTCATTTCCGTGTGTTTGCGGAAGACAGCGGTGAGGAAGCGACGAGGAGCCGCATCCAGCATCTTCCCGGTGTTTTCAGCGTCCGCCAGCAGCTTTTGGTACGCGAAGTATGGAACGTGAGCAACCACGACATCCAGTGGCACCAGGCGCTTCGCTGGCGGTGTGAACGCTGTGCATACAGCGCAGACTGCAATCACGCGCTTCGGGTGGTAGAGGCACATGCGCCAGACCTGCACGGCACAGACACTGACGTCGTAAGCAAAGTCGAACCCACAGCGTTTCCAATTGAGGCAACACTCTCCTGGTAGCCTCCCCAATCATGTCCCGCGAACACAGCCTTCTCAATGTTCAGGCCGTCTACCCCAACAGACCGTCAGCTCAAAAGGTAACGGTTAGGATAGCACGAAGCTAATGCCAATATGCTCACCCAATAGCGCAGCCAAGTCGTTCGTCACATTCTTGGCGCCGTACGCCTCGACATTCTGCGGCGTCGAGCTCTGTCCGAAGCCGCGAAGGTCTGCACCCCCACGTTAGTTTACCGATGTTAACCCTACAGCCACCAAGACACCATTTACCGGGGACAATCAGTCGGTACGTGGACTGCAGCGCCTGAATCTGGTGCTGTAAATCCACGAAAAAGGTCAACCGCAAGTCGCTCGAGACCACAGATCACAGTAGCGTCGTACCCGCCACCCGAACCAGAGATCAGGCCAGCCATGCACCAGCACCACAGGCAGCGCGTCTCGAGGCCCCACATCCACGTAATGCAGCGTGATCCCCTCCGCCGTGCGCATGAAGGCGTGCGGCCATTGAGACGCCATCGTACAAGAGTCAAGTGAGTGCTTGAAGTTGTATGCATCAACCTATGCTGTACAATAGGTCCGATGCATCATGTGCCGGATTATAGGCCCTATATATCAACATATTACCTACCATAGGTTTCTTAATTACACGTAACCGCTTCTCGGCGACCTATTCCTGACGGCCCGTCATGGTGTCGTGTGGAGATAAGACCGGAAGACGGCGCATATTCGTACACTGGGCCCCTATATTCGGTGCACCACCTCGTCAGAAACTGGTGGCGTGTCTCGCTCCAGACGCGCGTCCTTCTCCCGCCTTTTTGATACTCGTATGGCCGGCTCGCGTCTCTCGTCGACTCCGACACGCGCCGTCGACCGCCCGCAGCAGGCAGAAGCCGCCATGTTTAAGCAGGATCGCCCCGCTGGAGGTGCGTCGCTCTATTGCTCTGACTCGTAGGACAACCGCCTGATCGTCCCGTTGTGCTGCAGTGCACATCCGCAACCCGCTGCGGTCCAAGAGGGTCGCGGGCTCCGTGACCGACAGTTTTGATCACCCCCCAGCAGCTGCAAAGCCCCCGCCCATCGGCGGCAAGTTCCTCGGACGACCGGCCAGTCGAGCGGTGGTGTTGGAAAACTCGAGCTCCCGCGCGTCGGCGGCGTTGGCATCGCTCACGCGGTTTCATCCACGTCAGACGACAGCAAGCGGCAGCTCCGTGCGAGAGAGGAGCACCGACGAACTGGACGTCGGCAACAACGCAAACCTGCCGACCATCGGCACTAGCGAGCTGCCGAGACTGGCACCCAATGTCGGGCCGTCCACCGGCAACATGACTACGAGCAACATTGTCACGTCGCAACCGACGACGACCCCGGCGATATCGTACCCGGCGAGGGTCAGCAGCAGCGGGAGGACGTCGTCGCACAATGATCTTACCAGGAAGAGGCATCCGCAAGGACTCGTGGGGCTGCAGAACCTAGGCAACACTTGGTACGTTCGTAGTATCGATTTTGGCTCTCAAAACTGTCGTATTTACACGTTTGGTGCAGCTTCATGAACAGTTGTCTGCAGTGTGTGAGCAATCTCCCTGCTATCGTCAAGTATTTCCAGCCGGATCTCTTTGAACGTGAGATTAACGAAGCGAGTCCCACAAAAGGAGCTCTTGCGAACGCCTTTGGTGACCTCATCAAGGCTCTCTGGACAGGGGACAAGTTTACTGCTACTCGACCGGTTGAGCTCAAGCGCGTGATCGGCAAGGTAGCATCTCGGTTTACCGGCTACGACCAGCAGGACGCACAGGAATTTTTGCGCTTTCTACTTGACGGACTGCACGAAGACCTCAACCGCGTGAAGAAGAAACCGGCGTACTACGAGATCAAAGACCGCCCAGAGGCAAAAGACCGAGATGTGTCGGACGAGTACTGGAAGTTCTACCTGGAGCGCAATGCAAGTGCTCTCTCCGAGCTCTTCTGTGGTCAGCTACGATCTGAAATCCGCTGCGAGACGTGCAATCATCGATCCGTGTGTTTCGACGTCTTCTGGGACTTGTCGCTCCCTGTGCCGAAAAAGAACGGCAAGAGCAGCGCTGCAAGTCACCTGCGGATGTCCAGTAGCTTCTTCTCTGGTGGGAGGACTGCCTCAGCGACAAGTGACGCAACGCCAAGTAGCAGCACAAGTCCTGGTGGGGGTATGTCTATCCATGACTGCTTGAGAGCGTACACGGAGCAGGAATTCCTCAGCGACGATGCATCCTACTACTGCGCTAAGTGCAAGGCGCATCGCTCCGTGGCCAAGAAGATTTCAGTCTATCGGCTCCCGAACGTTTTGGTTTTGCATCTCAAGCGCTTCTCATACTCCACCTTCAGTCGAGACAAGGTGAGCACGAACATCAGCTTCCCAGCTCAATGTCTCGACATAGCCGAGTACTGCGCCAACGACGCCGTTGTCGACGGCAGCACGCAATACGACCTCACGGGCATTGTACATCACATGGGCTCGCTCAACGGCGGTCACTACACGGCCGAGTGCCTCAATGCAGACACGCAGGAGTGGTTCGACTTCAACGACGCGTCCGTGACGGCCATCAAGAAGCCTGAGCTCTATAGTTCTAGTGCTTACGTGCTCTTCTACCAGCGGCGAGAAGAAAAGTCGCTCACCATTTGAAATCGTAATTGATACAACGCACAGCAGTTAGGTAGTAGAACATACCAAGCTCAGCGTTATCCTGTATTATCCAAGACCAAATACAACTTGTTTTGAACCACAACTCTCGTCAACCGAACAGCAAAAGCGGAGCCCCAACTATGTCAACGGAAGATCATCATCATCAGACTGCAAAGCAAGCACGATGGTGAATCCCGGTGGTCAGGCTCGGCAACACAACCGCGGCCCGAGTCCTCTGAATCGCAGCTTCTTCCCCTCAGTGTATGAACGTCTGACGAGACATTTGATGCCACTGGGTCGCTGCTTCGTTACCGATGATACTAAGCAGGTACTTCGACGTATGTCCGAAGTCTGGCCGAGCAAGGAGAACTCTGCACACCAGCCAAAGAATCGATGACACAATCTCATAACGCGGATGGTTGGCGTGCTCCTACATGTAACGTTCCTTCCAACGCCACCTCAGCTCAAATCCCATGAGTCTCACGCCTTGCTTTCTTCCAGTAGAGTTGGTATAACGGAACGACGATTGCAAGCGCCTTCCTCTACGGCCTCAGGCTGAACTCCAGCGGCTTGGTAGCCGCTCCCCGCCTCAGGACGTTTAACTCGAACACAGTCCTCATTCTCGAAAGCGCCATCGACTGCGCACTCCAGTCCCCTCGTCCTTCTGTCGTGATGGCCCGCACTACGCTTTCGATCGCCCTCATGGCCACAGCCGCTGCTGTTGTAAGCGCTCGCCCGGCCTACGTGGCTCTCCTCCCCAACGGCGCCAACGTCCCGGGTGTGAAGGCTTTGGGCCACGTCAACCCGGCTGGAGGAGGTGCCAACAACGAATTCGGCCTCGACTTCGCGAGTGCCGGCACGTCGTGGACGAAGGCTTTCTGCGAGAAGGACTCGGACGGCGACGGCCAGACCAACGGCCAGGAGCTGGGAGACCCGTGCTGTGAGTGGGCTGAGAGCTCGAACGCAGTAGTCAAGTGGAAGGAGGGCGTCTCGCACCCAGGCAACGCGACGTCGAAGTCGGACCCCTCGCTGTGGGCCGATATCTCGTGCGGCTCTTCTTCGGGCTCGAGCACGTCGTCGACAATTACGGTGACTGCGGGATCTGGTTCCAGCACTGCGGACGCTGGATCGACCACCGCTCCTGCCACAGGCGCCACCACTCCTTCGACGGAAGCTACTGCATCGGCAGCTTCCGCATCGTCCAGCGCAGCATCAACTCTCACTCCGGCCGTGTGCTCGGCCGTCGGCGTTGCTGCTGCCGTCGCGGCCTTCTTCGTGTAAAGCTAATAACAAGACTTCGTCGTTGCTTCCTCCCAGGTCCTTGTTAATCTCACTGAGCGTTAGCTTCAGCCCATCGGTGGATTCCACAGCGTCTGGGGCGAGGAATTCTTTGCTGCGCCATGTGTCAAACGCATCTGTCTCCTCGATCCTGTGCCCCATGCGGACAGCAAACGTTTATGGTTACTGCGATGGAGATCAATTCGTAATCACGGCAGGACCACCGGGATTGGAGATCGCATGAGTCCGGTGGTCTTCTACAATTGCAACAAGCGGACTCCGGACCCTTCGGTAGCCCACCGTGGCCACAATTCCGAAGGCACTGCGTTGGACACGGCAGCAGTAGACTCAGAGCTTCCTGCAGCTAACCGCCATGGCCTTGGATTTTTCGTCGCAGCTTTGGTCTTGCCCTGTTCGGTTCTCGGTGGCACCACGATCGACAGTTGCGTGTGCAGCTGGCGCACCATCTGAAGAACCAGCAGCGCCAAGACAAGACCGAGCTGCAGCCTACGCATTGCGGTACGCAATCCTCCGTTTGGCTACGTAACCAGCGCTGATTAATACGACACCTCGACGGAGCTTCAGATGTGTCCACGGTCTTTCCGCGGATAACGAATCGCGCACCGCCGCAACGGACCTCACCGACGCAACCAGGAGCTCCTCATTCTCGAAAACGCCGTCGACCGCGCACTCTACACTCGCAGCAACCTCCGCCCGTGATGTCTCGCGCTACTCTCTCGCTCGCCTTGATCGCGACTGCCGCCGTCGTTGTGCACGCCCGTCCGGCGTACGTGGCCCGCCTCCCCAACGGCGACAACGTGTCTGGCGTGGCAGCTCTGGGTCACGTGGACCCGGCCGGTGGCGGTGCCAACAACGACTTCGGCCTCGCCTTCGAGTCCGCCGGTGAAGAGTGGACGGCGTCCTTCTGCCAGCAAGACTCGGACGGCGACGGTCAGACCAACGGCCAGGAGCTCGGCGACCCGTGCTGCGAATGGAGCCAGGACTCGAACGCTGTCGTGCAGTGGACCACGGGTGTCTCGCACCCTGGAGACGCGTCGTCCACGTCGGACGAGTCGCTGTGGGCCGACGTCACCTGCGGCTCGTCCACCTCGAACTCCACCTCGACGACCACAAGCTCGGGCTCCAGCACCAGCACAGTCGAGGCTGGCTCCACGACCGGCACCACCAAGGCAGACGCCGCCACATCCGCTTCGGGCGACGCCGCCGCTTCTTCGTCTTCGAGCGCAGCTTCAGCTCTGACCCCCGCGGTTTTCTCGGCCGTGGGTGTCGCCACTGCCGTTGCGGCCTTCTTCCTGTAGATTTTCATGTACTTAGGAACATTTCCACCATTAATCAACAACAAGATTCTCTTCTTTGAGCTCTCTTACAACCATCCACATATTAAACGCAACACACACTCGGTGAACTACACGCAGGTCCTCAAGCTCGAGTCTGGAGACGATAGACTCCTCCACTCGTTCAGCACACCTGAGAGCGACATGGTGAGCATGTGCTGTGCGGAGAGCATACTCTTGAGTCCTCTGTTGCGGAACTCAGCCCGTTCTCGCTCCTGACTCTGCCTCATGGCAATAGACTTCCACGTTGGCTCTGAAGGGCACTTGATAGTAGGTGCTGCAGCCCGGATTGAAGGCCTCGCTTTTGACAGTAGCAGAACCTTCACTTCCGCCTCCAGACTCTCGATCTCGCGACGCAAGAGCTCGATCTTGCCTTTGTTCCGGAGTCGTGGGGTAGTCGCTCTCGTTCGTTTCGTTGGCCCGGCCTCCGGGTCTCTTCGGGGACGGCGTTTCTTCCGTTTGGAGTCGTTGGCTTCGGCTGGACGTTCTTGGGCCAATGGCCAGATTTGTTCGTCGAAGTCGAGGGGGTCGGAGAAGAGGAACTGCGCGTCGCTCTCTTCGAGGAGGAAGTTCATGGCGAGTGTGGGGCTGCGTGGTAAATGGAGAAGTGAAGGGGTTCCGCGGCACGACAGGCAGTCAACAGCGTCAGTACTCGCTCGATTACGCGGTGCGGTGCCAACAGAAAGTCAAAAGTCACTGATATACTTTTGAAGTGAGTCGGATCGGCGATGGGTACGTTGGTCACTACGGAATGCAATCCATTTGCAACTCAGGTTGTGTGGCGTTACGACTCGTTTTGAACCTAGCAAGCCCGAGAAGTCATTCTCGGCCTTGATACATGTATCGGATATTTAAGAGTGAGGACTTCTCGGAGCTCTGGCAGAGCACCGTTTCAAAGGCGCCGCTGCAGCCTGAAGCAACAAATATCTTTGTCAGTTGCGTCGCGTGCGACTTTCCTTCCATCAGCTCGCTGACGTCAACTTGCACTCATTCTCGCGCGCTTCCGTAATCGAGCAATGCACTTTGCCCTCACTTCAGCTTTTGCACTCGACCCGGCAGCATGAGTCTCGTGTGTGACGCGAACCAAAGCGACGACGAGCAGTTCTTCGTCACGGAGATCCTCGCGCTGCTTGACTTTGACGATGACAGTTGGCCAGCCCCAAACTCACCCGACGAGCCGCTTGGTTGCGTGCGCAAGCCGAAACTCAAGAAGTTGCGTCCTCATCCCGACACAGTGACTGAAGTCAAGTCGAAAAAAAGTAAGCCACCTACGACCCCGCGATTGAGGAACAAGGCTAAGATTGAGCTACTGCGGCATGAGATCAAGGGCCTGGAGGCGGTGCTTGCGAGTCTGCAGCACTCCAAGAGAGGGGCTGTGGTCCCTGAGCAGCGTCGAGTGGAGTCCCTATGGAGGATCATCGCCATGAGACAAAAATACAAGCGAGAGCAGGCAGAGTTCCAAAATATGAAGCTCAAGAAGATGATAGCCGAGCAGAACAGACTCACTGGGTCTCTGTGCAGTGCCCTCGACGAGTGGAAGCGGTTTCCAGCTCCGGACTTGACTTTCAATGTATCGAGTAGTTAGTGCATCAGGCGCCATGCACTCCACTCTTGTACTAAATGTTACGTTCATACCATCTTCACACCTCCTTCGTCACTTGTACTTCGTCACCTGCACGTACGTGAACTTGATATCACTTCAACGTGAAGCTACCACTGGTAATCGAGCGACGCATACCGCCGACAAAGCGAGAAATCAAGCATGGAGGTCAACTTGATGACCACGATGCACAAGCACAGCCGATAGAGTGCACGACTGCCTTCGACATGTTGTCCAGGCAACAATAACAGTGCCCATTACGGTGCAGTATGTCGCTGATTAAGTGCACGAGCAGCACGCAGCAAAGCCGCTGCTTGTTTTCCTCAAGAATGCATCAGTTCTTGTGCGCGAGATGATAAAAACTCGAAATCCGTCCACCCCTGCAACAGCCTGGTCCTAGCAGGCCAAAAAGCACACGTCGATTCATCGGAGCGCGCCTCGTGCAGGCAGGAAGCACCTCGACGGGTCCGTGAATCAACGCAAATACGACCAAACCAATACAAATTCAAGCGACAACTCTGCTGGGTCCAACTTTAAGCAACACATCCAATTTAGTTTACATGCAACGCACACAGGTGTTCTTGGCACCACTCCTACGGTCTTGGTCGTGTCGAATCAGCAATCTCATGTAGAATTTGCTCCTCCACGCGCTGCGCGCCTCAGGAAGCGTTAAAGTCATGCTCATCATTTCCGACAACAACACATATGCCAACAGCAAACTCAGAAACCTCTCTCCTCACTACTCAAGTCAGGAAATGAGCTTTGGATGGCTGGTAGGCGTCGTACCGTGAGAGACTGAATAACCGATAGCCTAATTGATATACGGTACGCGGTTCGATCCGGTTCAGATGAACCGTTAACCGTTTGATACGTACGACTACCGAAAGGCAACTTTTGGTACCGCACGTTTATTTACGCGAGCTCTGCCCGTTTGCCACCGACCCGCTCTCTCCACGTAAAGAAACACCTTTGCATCACTCGACGAGCCCAGAACTCCAGCGCCTCCTGTTTACCTTTGGAGCTTGCATGAGGTCGTTCCGTCACTTGACGTCGGCGCGATTTCTTGGAGATTGACATTGCCCTCGATCCACTCTGCAAGCGGCGGCGGCGACTCTGAGCGACAAGGAACCAGGCGTGCAGCACGTGGGTCATCAAGACGCGACTTCGTTTCAGCTGGGCCTGCAAAGCCCTGGTGTTGTGGAATATACCAGCTTTCCGACGCTTATCCTGTACGCTAACCGCTCTGCTGCCGGTCTGCGAGCGATGCAGCTGCTGGATGTAGTGTTCCCATCGCCGCTTCTGGCGGCAGGCTGCAATGTATACTTTCCACTGCGTTAGCGCCTTGCGTTTGGCTTCAGAGATCACCTTTGTCTGGTTGCGAACGAGCCACAACTCGACGCGCCAGCGAGCTAAGGACCGGCGCAGCACATTTCGTACCGCTCGCCCACAAACCTCACGGCAAGCTTGTTGTTGGAGCGCATAGCGTCTCAATCCCCGACAAAAAGTATTGTGCAACAGCGAACGCTGCCCAGAGCGCTGCCACCGGATTGATACCCTCCACAACTTCCAGTGGGTCCAGCACACTTGCCTCCACCTCAGCGACTCTTGCTGCTCCAGTCGCGATGCTAACCTTCCAGCTACAACCAACAGAGACCAGGCTGCGAAGAGCCTCTGTCGTGTCCGTTGCTGCTGCATGCGATACATTGCGGCAGCAACAGCATACTGTCCCTGTCGAGCATCCCTGAACTCCTTCCACATCAAAAAGACGTTCGCCAAACGGATACGCTTCATAGCGTGACTCCACATGACCACCGCCACTTGACGGCGTTTGGTGACACAAAGAAGAGCATTCCACGATCGTGTCAAGAGCATCAGGGAGTGAAGCCGAGCGCCTTTGAGCGATTGCTGCTTTTCCATCAAGGCGCCTTGCCACAAATGAAATGCACGTCGCCCAACGGCGTTCCACGTGAGCTGTTGTTCGAGCAATCGACAGCGAACTGTGTACTTTGCAGCTGCACGCCATTTACCAAATGCGCTCTGCAAAAGAACTGCCTCATACCAGACTTCGGCCTCAAGCTCCTGATCGCGACGCGTGATGGCGCTCGCTGTGGCAACCTGCAGCAAATGGACTGCCTTTTGCTTGCTGCGACGTCGAAAATGCGCGTCAGCCTCACGTCGCCGTTGCCTGACCACGAAATACTGACGCCAACAATCCCAACCACGCGCTAAATGGCGTCGCCTTGCGCACGAGGTGGCGGCGCGACTGCGGCCTACGGTTAAAGCGTACATCCTGGACAGATACCGGCATTGGAGCTTTCTGCTATGGAATGAATCCGCACGTCGCACGGCACTCAGTCGCAGTTGATTTTCTCTCCACCGCGCAAGGACACCACACAATACATGTCGCTCACCAACCTTTTTGAGGAGACTGGACCCCATACTGTAGCGCCGCGCTTTACGAAGCCACACAGCCATGAGCGCGTGCCTCAACAGACGCAATTCCCGCAGCTTCTGCACTTCGCTTGCAATACAGCGCATTTCCTGACACTGAAATACGTGCGAATACCAGCGTCGCCAACGCCACCGAAGCTGGACAAGACGCCGCAATTCCTGTAAGTGGCGCTCGCGATGCTGCAGTTCGATAGCCTCTGTCCACGAGTTGAAAAACTTACCGTACAGTGCTTTGTGATTCGCACGTACTACCAACCTCCAGTGATCGATGCACTGACGAGCTCGTCGCAGTCGTCGTCGCTCTACAACAGCGGTGATCTTCCCGGTCAGCTCACGCCTGCTCCAATACGCCCAACTAGTCCAGTGTTGCAACATCTTGCTCGCTAAGTGCTGGATTGCTATCGTGTTCAGCGACTTTTCTCGGCGGACGACGTGGTGAGCGTCTTTCCAGGATGACAAATTCTGCCGGAGCAGTCTACGTCGACAAAGTGCTGTGCTCCAGGCTATCAACTTCTTCCGTTCTCGTATGGAGTTGGCGTGAAGACGCCAGGCAACGATTGCTTCTCGTAAGTGCCGCACTTTACGCCTATCGATAATGCTCTCCACCACTAGTCGGCTTCGTTCCTGCTGATGCACCGCAGCAACAAATGCCACCCAAATCCTTCTAAGCTGAGTAGCACGCCGACGTAATGTAAACTGACGAAGCGCGAGGGTGAGCTGGTAAGTGCGCCGCCACGGACCCCAAGAAGCCCTTCGCAGCACCAAGCGATCATGATTCTCCTTTAGAAATGCTGCGCGCAGCCGAAGCATTCGATATTGATGTGAGCGACTATGCCATGTCCATACAGCCCGACGAGTTTTCCAGTCCTGGAGTGAGCACTGTCGCTCCCGATCACGCTGCGCGTTTAACATCAGGTGCATAAAGGCACGTCGGCGCTGCTGCTTGTGCAACACAATGACAATTGCTTGCTTTCGTGCTTGTGCACGTTGAGCATAACTACCCCACACCCTCAACACCTCTCGAAGTAAGCGGCGACGTCGGCGCCGAGTGGACAGCTGCAAAGCACGGCGCATACTCCTCGTGTGTTCATGCGAATCCCTCCAGAAGTCGTACGCGTCTCCCAGAAGTCGTCTTTCACTCCACCGCACAGCAAACTGCCATTGCTTGCGCTGTTCAGCATACTCCCCCCAACGTAAGAAACAACGCTCCTGCAGATTCGCCACTCGCTGTTGGCAGAACCGCTCGACCTCGACATTTACCACCCGCTGGGCCTCGATCCCTGCCATCAACCACCGCCAATAGCGCCGAAGAAGTTGCTTCGCCGCTTTTCGCTTATACTGCCTGTACATTGCTCGCTGACTTGCTGCGAGTACCCACGTGCAAAACGCCTCACAGCTCACTCGCTTCCGTCTGCGAAGACAAAACTCTTTCACCGTCGCCGCACGATGCTGCACACACGTCCATCTCGTCCACACCACGGTCAACATCGAACTTTCCTCCTGCTTCTTAACTAAACTCGCAGTTGTGTACAACCGGATGCAATAGACCACTCTGCATCTCCACGCACTGAGCACTGCTGCTGCAAGGCGCTTCTCTCCACGTCTTCGAGCTCGAACGTGAAGCCTCGTCACAAGAGCCGCAGTGTGCGAAAGACGTCGCCATTCGACCAGAACTTGATGCACTAACCTGCGTCTCTCACTGTCCGTCATCTTCTGACTGTTTCCACCTCTGGTAGAGCATCTAACAGGCAGAAACGACTGCGATATGAGCTTCTCCGTGCCAGGAGAGTTCCGTTTGGTTGCAGGACGATCTACAGACGCCAGCAGCGCCGTCACTTGGGCCCATTTGGGCGCTAAACTCTCGGAGGATATTTGCACCTGCTTATTCTCGTGACTAGTCCCTCGCTGAGCTTCAAACGCCGCGTCGATCTCCTCCCGCAGCCGTCGCAGCGCCTCCGTCGCCATGCTCGTATCCGCCGGCGCTTCAACTTCGGATACTTCGTTCTGACTCGCTAAAACTCCGCTAAAAACGTTCATTAGTGTAAATGAGTTTTAGGCGATTAGATTGTGTTTATACGTGGCAAAACTAGGAAAGAAACCATGCAACTCAAATCATTTGCTGCTTCCACCGAGAGAATTCGTCTTCACTGCAGTCTGCAAACAGAGTCGGTGTTCCGCGCCGCGAGTTTTGGAAAAAAGGATTAGTCAGCACCACCGCGACAGCCATGAACATCAGCCATAATGTTGGCATGCTTACCCAACAGATATTGCTCTCTCTCTCGGTTATTTCATCACGATGCATCTGCTTAATAGCGTCCGGAACCTTTATGAGAACGAAAACCCCACAGAATCTGCTGTCTGCGCCACTTGGGAATCCAAATGCACGGAGGCGTTGCTCTGGCCGTTGTTGGCGTCCGTCATGATCTCATAGACCCCGTTTGGCACTCCGCCTCTCCGCAGCTCAAGGAAATCAGGATCAATTTCTTGCAGCCAGTCACCGTTCTTCTTTGCCAGGGAAAGAGAGATGCCGTCATTGGAGCATTCATACATGTTGTCGCGGACAACCTGCTCGAGGAATTCACGAACTGTCATGTCCTCATCGATGCAGCTCCAAGGGAAAACGTCAGGTGCAAGCACTCGGCTCAAAAAAGTTGACACAATTGGACCTGAAAACTACAGAGAGATGACCTCTCACGCTCACACATCATTCAACCACAAGTCGACAGTACTATGGATCCCAACAAAGCTGTGAGGATGTTCTTCGCGCGCAAGGTTGATAAGTGGCTGAGCATCGATGAGCACGCCTTTAAGGATCTAAGTCGAAGCGACACCCCTGGCGATTTCTCTGCGTTTAGCTCTCAACCTCGTTGGGAAGGTGAGCTGAGGAGGTGGTGCTGCTTTCCAGCTTATGTCGCTGGCACCTTTGCTCAACACCAACACGAACAAAAACTATAAAAACAACGCGTGTACGAGTACGAGTAAATGAATAGCAAGCTTGTTGATTGTTCATCTGTACGCTGACTAAAACTAATGTAAGAGGCGCGCTTAGAAGCGGACCATGCGCTCGAGCATGCGCTTCTTGTCCTCGAGCTCACGGAGCGTAGCCTCCTCGTGGTCCTCGAGCCAGTCGCGGGCGTCACGGATGGCGCTCTCGGCGTTGGTGTCACCCTTCTCGCGAGCCGTCTCGATGGCGCGGTAGATGAACTGCTCCAGGTCGTTGCGAGCCTCAATGCGGCGCAGCATCTCGGCGTCGTCCTTCTTGAACTTGTCGGCCTCGGCAACCATGCGGTCGATGTCCTCCTGACTCAGACGGCCGCGGTTGTTCGAGATAGTGGTCTCGGCCTTGGCGCCAGTCTTCTTGTCGCGGGCAGACACGTTCAGGATTCCGTTCGCGTCAATCTCGAACGTGACCTCCACCTGCGGCTCGCCACGCTTGGCGCGCTCCAGGCCGGAGATGTTGAACTCGCCCAGCTTGTTGTTGGACTCGACGCAGGCACGCTCGCCCTCGTAGATGCACACGTCCACGGACGTCTGGTAATCCTCCTCCGTGGTGTACACGCGGGTCTTGCGCACGGGGATAGCCGTGTTGCGCTTGATGAGCACCGACATGACCTTGCCCACCGTCTCGATACCGAGCGACAGAGGGGTCACATCCACCAGCAGCAGCGAGTTGGTGGCGTCGTTGCGGATGCCGTCCAGGATGGCGCCCTGCACGGCGGCGCCGTAGGCGACGGCCTCGTCCGGGTTGATGGACTTGGACAGCTCCTTGCCGCCGAACAGAGACGACAGCATGGTCTGCACCTTGGGGATACGCGTGGAGCCGCCGACCAGCACCAGCTCCGTCACGTCCTCCGGCTTCATCTTGGCGTCCTCGAGGACCTTCAGCACGGTATCCTCACAACGCTTGAACAGCTCCTCGTTGAGCGACTCGAACTTGGCACGGGTCACCGTGGACGAGAAGTCGACGCCCTCGAAGAGCGAGTCCACCTCCACCGACGCGGACGTCGTGGTCGAAAGCATGCGCTTGGCCGACTCACAGGCCGTACGCAGACGACGCATAGCACGGGCCGAGCTGGACGGGTCCAGGTTGCGGTTCTTGCGCTTGAACTCCGTCAGCAGGTGTTCCACCATGTTGTTGTCGAAGTCCTCACCGCCCAGGTGCGTGTCACCGCCCGTGGACTTGACCTCGAAGATGCCGTTCTCGATCGACAGGATCGACACATCGAAGGTACCGCCACCCAGGTCGAAGATGAGCACGTTGCAGGCCGTGCCGTCCGTGCCGGCGTTCGTGTCCAGGCCGTACGCGAGGGCAGCGGCCGTGGGCTCGTTGATGATACGCTTGACGTCCAGGCCAGCGATCGAACCGGCGTCCTTGGTCGACTGACGCTGCTGGTCGTTGAAGTAGGCGGGCACGGTGACCACAGCCTGGCTGATGCTCTGGCCCAGGAAGGCCTCGGCCGTCTCCTTCATGCGCAGCAGCACCATGGACGAGATCTCCTCAGGGGTGAAGCTCTTCTTGTCACCCTTGAACTCCACCTCGATCAGGACCTTGTCGTCGTCACCCTCCTTGATCGTGAAGGGGAAGTGCTTGGCGTCCTTCTTCACCACCTCGTCGCTGAAGCTGCGGCCGATGATACGCTTGGCGTCGAACACCGTGTTGGTGGCGTTACCGGCGGCCTGGATCTTGGCGGCCTCACCGATGAGACGCTCGCTCTCGTTGAAAGCGACCCACGAGGGGGTCGTGCGGTTGCCCTCGCTGTTGGCGATGATCTCCACCTGGCCGTCCTTCCACACGCCCACGCACGAGTACGTCGTGCCCAGGTCAATGCCGATGACCTCCGAGAATCCCTTCTCGGCACGCTTGGCGCGCTCCTCACGCTCCTTGCGGGCCTTGTTGATCTTCTCCTCGATCTCCATGCGCTTCATCTTGCGCGTGGCCTCGTCCATCTCGACACCGCTGATCTCCTCGTCCTGCACTTGCTGCGCGGCCTGCGCCTGGGTCAGGCCGGCCTGAAGGGGCTTGTTGCCCTTCTCCACCGTCAGGCCCTGCGTGTACGCCGTGATGGCCTTGGCGTAGTTCTTGATGTAGAAGTGGGCGGCACCCAGACGCGCGTAACCCTTGGCGAACTTGGGGTCCAGCTCAATGCACGACTTGGCGTCCTGCATGGCGGGCGTGGCCTGGCCAGCCGACAGGTAGGCGGCCGAACGGTTCGAGAAGTAGATGACGTTCGTCGGCTCGTACGCGATGGCCGTCGTGAACTCCTTGATGGCCGTGGCGTGGTCGCCCGAGGCGAAGGCGGCGTTACCGCGCTCCTTGGCCTCCGCGCCGAGCTTGGCGCGCTCCTCGGTGGAGACGCTGGCGTACACGTCCTTGGTGGTCTTACGCGAGCGACGCTTCGGGGCCATTGTGACGAGATAAGAGGAAGAAAGTGACTTGCCCGCGGGTTTCCGAGTTGGAAAATGACGTCGGTGTCAATGAGGGGGCGAGCAGCTACGCTACGGAGCGCTACGGGCCAACCAATCGGGGGAGGTTAGCGGAGGATACTCCCTCCAACTTTCCCGTGTGTGCGGTCCGCGATTGAGCCAAATTGGGCGAGCGCTTTCTCTGCAACTTTCCCCTGCGGCTTGCTGGCCAGTAGTTTCGGCTAAGTGCGCCTTAAGTTCGCACTCGTTGAAGCGGCCATCTGATTTGATTGCTGTATCGTTGCGGTGGACATCGGACTGGGGAAAAGGACGCGAGGAGGAATTGGGCAAGTCGAATGGCCTTGGCCGTATGGTGTATGCTGCGTTTTGTCGCGCCGAGGGCGACTCGGAATGGAGATTTCGTTGCCGGGCAGTGATAACCTCGAGACAACCGCGCTGCAACTGCTGGGCTGGCTTCGCCTACTTCAGTCTTACCTTGCCGCATGCTGCCAATGGAAACTTGCCATCACAGTCTGCTCTATCACACCCGTTGCTTTGAACAAGGCGAAAGCGCGTTGACCTTGGATTGCCGGATGTAAATGCAGCGAAACGTTGCTGCGAGCTGGAACAGGCACGGAAGCTGCCGCCGAACGGCCTTGAGCGATAGCCAGTCCAATTCATCAATCGGAACGCCATTGTACTCGTCACAATAATCCTCCAGCGTCGGAAGAGCTGCATGTATTATCTCATCCGCACCACTGGAGTCACCGGCACTTCGACAATCTGCCGCAACGTCAGCATCGTACTTAAAACTGAAATCTCAGTACGTCGTCAACGTAACCCAGCGTACCCCATAGTGAAACGCCGTCAAACCAAAATCCTTCTCAATCATGGCCAAGTCTTCGGGCGCTGCTGCGGATGCCGTGGTCTTCTCGACGTACCAGGGCGAGAAGCAGCTCGCGGAGCTGGTGAAGCTCATCGACAAGGACCTGTCCGAGCCCTACTCCATCTTCACGTACCGGTACTTTCTGTACAACTGGCCGCAGCTGAGCATCCTGGCGCGCGTGCAGCACAAGCTCGTGGGCGTCATCATCTGCCGCCAGGAACCGCTGGGCGCGACCCCCGAGGAGACGGGCGACGACGGCTTGACCGCCCAGGGAGACCCCAAGCGCCGCTGGAGGGGGTACATTGCCATGCTGGCCGTGGAGAAGCAGTTCCGCCACCGCGGCATCGGCTCGCAGCTGGCGCAAAAGGCCATCGAGCGGATGCGCGACGGCGGCTGCGAGGAGGTGATGCTGGAGACGGAGATCGCCAACAAGGGCGCCATCCGCCTGTACGAGAACCTGGGCTTCGTGCGCGACGAGCGCCTGGTCAAGTACTATTTAAACGGGGGCGACGCCTTCCGTCTCAAGCTCTGGCTGCAGTAGAGAGAGAGATTCTTAGACTAGGGATAGTTTGAAGTGGTATCTTCAATGTAAGACAGCTCTACTGAATGAGAGTGAGGCGCGTGCCATTGCTGGACAACTGCACGACCTCCAGCTCCTGGTAGTGCTCGATGCACGCGTAGAGCTGCTGAGAGGTGAAGCCCTTGCGCAGCACCACGGGCTCCAAATCGCTCATGGCCACCACGTTCAGCTGGCGGTCGTTTGTAAACTCCAACAGCAGACGGAAGATCTTGGAGGTGGCGTCCGTAGACCCACCGCCTCCGCTGCTTGCTGTGCCTGACCTGCCGTTGTTTCCGGCGTTGTCGTCCTGCTCCGTCAATGACGACTTGGACACGTACACGAGGCGGATAGCTTCGTCGACGTCCTCTTGGACGACTTCCGTGGAGAAACGCAGGCGGGCAAGTGACTGCGAGAGTCGCAAAATACTCAGCAGCTGACGGGCCGTCATGGCCGTCTGTGCGTCGTTGGCGCCGCCGTCGCCAAACTGCTGGCGGAATTGCTGCTGCTGTCGCTCACGGGCGTGTTCGTTCACGTCCTGCTGGCGTAGCGTCACGTAGGCCTCGACGATGTAGCCGCAGAGGTGCTCTGGGATACTGGGCTGGTACTGCTTGGCAATAGCGATGAAGTAACGCAGTACTTCGGGGCGTACGGGCTCGAAATTCATATCCGGGTTGCGCGAGAAGCGGTGCACAAAAGTAACGTGGCGTGCAAGTGCCGCGTCCTTCTCGTAGTTGGCCACATCAAGCAGCAGGAAGAGCAGGTCGAAACGAGACAATAGCGCGTTGGGCAGGTTGATGTTCTGCGACGCGCTGAGTTTCTTGTTGTAGCGACCGAGGATGGGGTTTGCAGCTGCAAGTACGGACGTACGCGCATTGAGCGTCGTTGTGATACCGGCCTTGGCAATACTCACTGTCTGCTGTTCCATGACTTCGTGAATAGCCGTACGGATCGCCCTCCTCCATCTTGTCGAACTCATCGATGCAGCAAATGCCCATATCTGCCAAGACGAGTGCTCCGCCCTCAAGAGTCATCTCTTTCGTGGTGGCATCACGCACCACCGCAGCCGTCAGACCGACGCCGGAACTTCCTTTACCGGTAGTGTAAATACCTCGCGGGGCTACGGTCGCAATATGCTTCAGCAGCTGCGACTTGGCCACACCGGGGTCTCCCATAAGCAATACGTTTAGATCGCCACGCAATCTCATACCCTCGTCCATGCGCTTTGTAACGCCGCCGATGAGCAGCAACAGTAGCGCTTTCTTCACGTCCTCGTGGCCGTAGATTTCCGGTGCTAGTGACTGCGAGAGCATCTCATATACATTAGCACCACCTTCCTGTAACCGCAGGACAGCGCTTTCCATTGCCTCGGAAGACTCCATAGCCGAGTACCGCTTCTTGTGATTCACCACGTCTGTAGCCTCCAGATAAGTCTCCGTGACAAGCCCCATTTGCATCTGCCGTTGTGGTGAGTACGGTAGGGGCAGGAACACGCCGCAGATTGTTACCAACGCGCCAGGCTCGCACGTTCGCGTGAGCTCGCCACGCAGGTACACTGTGAGAGAACGAGGAATGTGTCCCATCGGTACTTGGTCGGGCAGCTCCTGGAACTTCACCTCTTGGTATTTGTCGAACTTGGAGGCCTTTGTTTGCATGATAAGGCGGCCCTGTGACTTATTAGTTTGGCACCGCTCACTAGGGCACTGCGTCAGTGGATTAAACTGTCGAGCTTTCACTTCCTGGTAAACCTCGTAAGCGCAAGCCTCACATGTGTATGTGGCCACCGTCAGCAACGGCTTCACCGTGGATACACGAGTCACCATGCCTTTAATGCGCACCAAGGCACCGACTTTGGCTGCTTTCACTTGTCGAATAGGGTACAGCTTTCAACTTCACGCCCGGCACCAAATGCACCTCAAACCGCCGCATCAGCGCGGGGGGAGATATTGACAGTATTGGCAGTATTTGCAGGCGGTTGGCCATCAGGTTGGGTATCGTCTGTCGTCTGCCGTTGCTGGGCCAGCTCCTGGGCGCGAGACATCCGCAGCACATCCAGGACATCTTGGGAGTCTGAAATGTCTCTCGTTGGTGGCGGCAGGTTCTCGTCCACCGCGTCGGAGAAGAGCGAAATGTAGCGGCGAGCATTGCGCAAGACGCGCGTCACGAAAGACGGGTCATCTCTCTCGAACTGACAGCAAGATAAAATCGTCAGACTCAGTCTCAAGGCAGCGACCGTAGCAACAAAACCAACGTACAATCAGCATGTCGTCAAGAGAAATTGGGATCGAAGTCCTCTCCCTGTTGGCCACTTCTTGCTGCAATGAAACAGCGGACTGTCACGTTACCACCACCGCTAGAGACGGAATTTAACGACATTTCGCACCAGCATCCGCGTGTACTTGGGCCCTAGCGCTGGATCATCCAGATTCGACGTGAAGTTTAGTAGAAACTCGGCGCATTTCGCTGTCAAAGGAGCACATTGTTAGCCAACGAATTGTGATGGATATTAAGAGCAATTAGCGAAGATGTTACATTTTTCCTCTGCGTAGTTGGACATCCCGACGCCACCCGAGCTCGTATCCGCATCGGCACCCGCCGCGACGCCCCCGAAGGTCTGCGAGAACGACTGCGACGACGCCATTTTCTATGCTTATGGCGCTCCCGCCAAAAAACTTTGTAAATTATTTGCACCAATAAACGGATATTAACGTTTCGGCGAATCACAACGTAGATTCGTTTTCGCCTATCACAGTGCTGCAAAAGTTATGAATATTTTGCTTATTCACATATTTTACGCCCTATGAAATAGCCGAGAGCAATATCTATTGAGTAAGTTCGTCAATATTATGGTTGTCGCGGTGGTGCTGCTGTAATCCTTTTTTCAAAGCTCGCGGCGCGGAACACCGACTCTGTTTGCAGACTGCAGTGAAGACGGACTATCTCTCGGTGGAAGCAGCAAATGATTTGAGTTGCATGGTTTCTTTCCTAGTTTTGCCACGTATAAACACAATCTAATCGCCTAAAACTCATTTACACTAACGAACGTTTTAGCGGAGTTTTAGCGAGTCAGAACGAAGTATCCGAAGTTGAAGCGCCGACGGATACGAGCATGGCGACGGAGGCGCTGCGACGACTGCGGGAGGAGATCGACGCGGCGTTTGAAGCTCAGCGAGGGACTAGCCACGAGAATAAGCAGGTGCAAATATCCTCCGAGAGTTTAGCGCCCAAATGGGCCCAAGTGACGGCGCTGCTGGCGTCTGTAGGTCGCCCTGCAACCAAACGGAACTCTCCTGGCACGGAGAAGCTCATATCGCAGTCGTTGCTGCCTGTTAGATGCTCTACCAGAGATGGAAACAACCAGAAGATGACGGACAGTGAGAGACGCAGGTTAGTGCATCAAGTTCTGGTCGAATGGCGACGTCTTTCGCACGCTGCGGCTCTTGTGAAGAGGTTTCACGTTCGAGCTCGAAGACGTGGAGAGAAGCGCCTTGCAGCAGCAGTGCTCAGTGCGTGGAGATGCAGAGTGGTCTATTGCATCCGGTTGTACACGACTGCGAGTTTAGTTAAGAAGCAGGAGGAAAGTTCGACGTTGACCGTGGTGTGGACGAGATGGACGTGTGTGCAGCATCGTGCGGCGACGGTGAAAGAGTTTTGTCTTCGCAGACGGAAGCGAGTGAGCTGTGAGGCGTTTTGCGCGTGGGTACTCGCAGTAAGTCAGCGAGCAATGTACAGGCAGTATAAGCGAAAAGCGGCGAAGCAACTTCTTCGGCGCTATTGGCGGTGGTTGATGGCAGGGATCGAGGCCCAGCGGGTAGTAAATGTCGAGGTCGAGCGGTTCTGCCAACAGCGAGTGGCGAATCTGCAGGAGCGTTGTTTCTTACGTTGGGGGGAGTATGCTGAACAGCGCAAGCAATGGCAGTTTGCTGTGCGGTGGAGTGAAAGACGACTTCTGGGAGACGCGTACGACTTCTGGAGGGATTCGCATGAACACACGAGGAGTATGCGCCGTGCTTTGCAGCTGTCCACTCGGCGCCGACGTCGCCGCTTACTTCGAGAGGTGTTGAGGGTGTGGGGTAGTTATGCTCAACGTGCACAAGCACGAAAGCAAGCAATTGTCATTGTGTTGCACAAGCAGCAGCGCCGACGTGCCTTTGTGCGCCTGATGTTAAACGCGCAGCGTGATCGGGAGCGACAGTGCTCACTCCAGGACTGGAAAACTCGTCGGGCTGTATGGACATGGCATAGTCGTTCACATCAATATCGAATGCTTCGGTTGCGCGCAGCATTTCTAAAGGAGAATCATGATCGCTTGGTGCTGCGAAGGGCTTCTTGGGGTCCGTGGCGACGCACTTACCAGCTCACCCTCGCGCTTCGTCAGTTTACATTACGTCGGCGTGCTACTCAGCTTAGAAGGATTTGGGTGGCATTTGTTGCTGCGGTGCATCAGCAGGAACGAAGCCGACTAGTGGTGGAGAGCATTATCGATAGGCGTAAAGTGCGGCACTTACGAGAAGTAATCGTTGCCTGGCGTCTTCACGCCAACTCCATACGAGAACGGAAGAAGTTGATAGCCTGGAGCACAGCACTTTGTCGACGTAGACTACTCCGGCAGAATTTGTCATCCTGGAAAGAAGCTCACCACGTCGTCCGCCGAGAAAAGTCGCTGAACACGATAGCAATCCAGCACTTAGCGAGCAAGATGTTGCAACACTGGACTAGTTGGGCGTATTGGAGCAGGCGTGAGCTGACCGGGAAGATCACCGCTGTTGTAGAACGACGACGACTGCGACGAGCTCGTCAGTGCATCGATCACTGGAGGTTGGTAGTACGTGCGAAACACAAAGCACTGTACGGTAAGTTTTTCAACTCGTGGACAGAGGCTATCGAACTGCAGCATCGCGAGCGCCACTTACAGGAATTGCGGCGTCTTGTCCAGCTTCGGTGGCGTTGGCGACGCTGGTACTCGCACGTATTTCAGTGTCAGGAAATGCGCTGTATTGCAAGCGACGTGCAGAAGCTGCGGGAATGGCGTCTGTTGAGGCACGCGCTCATGGCTGTGTGGCTTCGTAAAGCGCGGCGTTACAGTATGGGGTCCATTCTCCTCAAAAAGGTCGGTGAGCGGCATGTATTGTGTGGTGTCCTTGCGCGGTGGAGAGAAAATCAACTGCGACTGAGTGCCGTGCGACGTGCGGATACATTCCATAGCAGAAAGCTCCAATGCCGGTATCTGTCCAGGATGTACGCTTTAACCGTAGGCCGCAGTCGCGCCGCCACCTCGTGCGCAAGGCGACGCCATTTAGCGCGTGGTTGGGATTGTTGGCGTCAGTATTTCGTGGTCAGGCAACGGCGACGTGAGGCTGACGCGCATTTTCGACGTCGCAGCAAGCAAAAGGCAATCCATTTGCTGCAGGTTGCCGCAGCGAGTGCCATCACGCGTCGCGATCAGGGGCTTGAGGCCGAAGTCTGGCATGAGGCAGTTCTTTTGCAGAGCGCATTTGGTAAATGGCGTGCAGCTGCAAAGTACACAGTTCGCTGTCGATTGCTCGAACAACAGCTCACGTGGAACGCCGTTGGGCGACGTGCATTTCATTTGTGGCAAGGCGCCTTGATGGAAAAGCAGCAATCGCTCAAAGCTGCTCGGTTTCACTCCCTGGTGCTCTTGACACGATCGTGGAATGCTCTTCTTCGTGTCACCAAACGCCGTCAAGTGGCGGTGGTCATGTGGAGTCACGCTATGAAGCGTATCCGTTTGGCGAACGTCTTTTTGATGTGGAAGGAGTTCAGGGATGCTCGACAGGGACAGTATGCTGTTGCTGCCGCAATGTATCGCATGCAGCAGCAACGAACACGACAGAGGCTCTTCGCAGCCTGGTCTCTGTTGGTTGTAGCTGGAAGGTTAGCATCGCGACTGGAGCAGCAAGAGTCGCTGAGGTGGAGGCAAGTGTGCTGGACCCACTGGAAGTTGTGGAGGGTATCAATCCGGTGGCAGCGCTCTGAGCAGCGTTCGCTGTTGCACAATACTTTTTGTCGGGGATTGAGACGCTATGCGCTCCAACAACAAGCTTGCCGTGAGGTTTGTGGGCGAGCGGTACGAAATGTGCTGCGTCGGTCCTTAGCTCGCTGGCGCGTCGAGTTGTGGCTCGTTCGCAACCAGACAAAGGTGATCTCTGAAGCCAAACGCAAGGCGCTAACGCAGTGGAAAGTATACATTGCAGCCTGCCGCCAGAAGCGGCGATGGGAACACTACATCCAGCAGCTGCATCGCTCGCAGACCGGCAGCAGAGCGGTTAGCGTACAGGATAAGCGTCGGAAAGCTGGTATATTCCACAACACCAGGGCTTTGCAGGCCCAGCTGAAACGAAGTCGCGTCTTGATGACCCACGTGTTGCACGCCTGGTTCCTTGTCGCTCAGAGTCGCCGCCGCCGCTTGCAGAGTGGATCGAGGGCAATGTCAATCTCCAAGAAATCGCGCCGACGTCAAGTGACGGAACGACCTCATGCAAGCTCCAAAGGCAAACAGGAGGCGCTGGAGTTCTGGGCTCGTCGAGTGATGCAAAAGTGTTTCTTTACGTGGAGAGAGCGGGTCGGTGGCAAACGGGCAGAGCTCGCTTAAATAAACGTGCGGTACCAAAAGTTGCCTTTCGGTGGTCGTACGGATCAAACGGTTAACGGTTCATCTGAACTGGATCGAACCGCGTACCGTATATATCAATTAGGCTATCGGTTATTCAGTCTCTCACGGTACGACGTCTACCAGCTACCCAAAGCTCATTTCCTGACTTGAGTAGTGAGGAGAGAGGTTTCTGAGTTTGCTGTTGGTATATGTGTTGTTGTCGGAAATGATGAGCATGACTTTAACGCTTCCTGAGGCGCGCAGCGCGTGGAGGAGCAAATTCTACATGAGATTGCTGATTCGACACGACCAAGACCGTAGGAGTGGTGCCAAGAACACCTGTGTGCGTTGCATGTAAACTAAATTGGATGTGTTGCTTAAAGTTGGACCCAGCAGAGTTGTCGCTTGAATTTGTATTGGTTTGGTCGTATTTGCGTTGATTCACGGACCCGTCGAGGTGCTTCCTGCCTGCACGAGGCGCGCTCCGATGAATCGACGAGTTGTTTTTAGGTCTGCTAGGACCAGGCTGTTGCAGGGGTGGACGGATTTCGAGTTCTTACCATCTCGCATCAAGAACAAGTGACTACGGGAATTTCAACCTCTTCAGCTTGGCCGTGAAGTTTCGCTACTACTGTGCTCGTACTCAAATGATGATGCCATTTGCTGCTAGAAAGAGAGGACCCACAAGCACGAAGCGATGGGAGTGTGGAAAAGTGTTGTGCTGATGCGGTCAGAGAGGAACTAGCCATTTCACTGGTTGGGTTGGGGTCGACGGCTCCTGACAGGCGGAGATGTGATCGTTGGAGCTCCAATGTGAAAGGCAAAAACGCAGTGTAGCACGTGGACAGAGTTCGCTGCTTGAACAGTTACAAGATTTAGGAAGTTGCCTCTGGCGTGGAGTCCACTCTGGTAAAAGTTCGACGGGTCCAGTTCGTGTCTCGAGTTGAACAGGGCGCCAATTTTCGTCTGCGGGGTCTGCAGCAACGCGCCGTTGTGCAATGTACGCAGAGGTGTCGCCCGAGAAACAACAGATTTACCTATCGTGATGTTTGCACGCCGACCTCCTAGGTATTAGGAAACGGATTGACAAGACTATCAGCTGGCCTCTGCCAACAGTCAAGAAAATTCCAAGGAAGACTTGCAGCAATGGCAATGACAATGACGGCAACGGGGCTACGAGCGCGTTCTGAGTTTTGGTGAGATTTTATGCTGGACTCACCAGAAACAATCAGACTACCACTTCAGCCGCCATGGTGCTGCCGGTGGAGGTCCCAAGAATTTGGTCGTCTTTAGTGTCCGGATGCTGCACCTGGAGGTCGCTCTTCAACTCATCTTGCACGAGAAGTCGCCATACCGGACGATTTATTCAGATAGGTCTCCGTGAGATCAACTTTTATTATACACGCGTGCTTTCCAGTATTACCAGTTACGCTGAACGAAATGGTGGTGCAGATGTACGGAGCGGAGTGATCCGTAGCTCACGTTCGACCGGAATTCTGTCGAAAAATAAGTTTGTCCATGGGCTCTGACAAACTTGCCACAACGTTCGTCGTACGAAGGCAACGAGCGTCCTATGGAAATTGCTCGGCTTGAACCTGGCGTTTAACAACGTTACCTACTCGGTGTTTTGAAGACCAAAAGCAAGAGACATCCTGAGCAAAGTGTGGCCCAGATGAGCGCCTTGGTGGTTGGTCGCCCCGGTATTCATTCCTCAATTCACCTCCTAGGTGTCTAACGAGCTTCCCTACCGACTCAAGGACCAAGTTCTGACTGCTTCGCTGCTGCACGGAGATCATGACGCACCTCAAACTTGCGTCACTCTTGTTGGTCTTCGCCACTATGCTGCTGCTGGTGTCGGGGGCTCCGGCCGGACTACTTGGCAACGTGTTGGGCACGGTCACGGCGGTGACAACGAATACACTATCGTCGTTGGTGAAGGTTGTTGGCACACTGCTGTACGACAGTAGACGCATCATCATAGTCATGAAGGACGACACCAAAGCAATCCTCGAGGCGAGCGCCAATAGCAGTACGGCCATGTGGACGGATGCCCAGCGTACCGAGAACATCCAGAATATCGTCGACGCACTAAAGCGGCACGCCCAACAGAGTCAAGGCCCCGTGATTCAACTGCTGTCGGCGATCACGGGGCTGGATTATACCTGCTTCTGGATCAGCAACACGATTGAGATTTTGGACGCCCCACTCATCCTCGTCCAGCGGCTTCTCACTCTGTCAGTGGTGGAGGAAATCATTTTTGACATTGTCCTCAATCTGGACCCTCCTCGACCGACTGCCGACTCCACGAGCAACACCGCCTCTGCTGGTTGGGGCGCCACCAAGATCAAAGCGACGAACGTCTGGGCTACGAGCAACACTGGCCAGAATGTGGTCGTAGGCACCATCGACACCGGCGTTCGCAGCACACACGACACGCTGAAGAATAACTGGGTCGGATCGTACGGATGGTACGACCCCGGCCAAAAGACTGCCACTCCGTTTGATGCCAACGGCCACGGCACGCACACGATGGCCACGATTGCAGGAGGCCTGGGCGTGGGGATTGCTCCTGGGGTCAAGTGGATGACGTGCAAGGGCTGCGGAGCCACCTCGTGCACGCTTTCACTGTTGACAGCGTGTGCGCAGTTCATGCTGTGCCCGACGGACACGAACGGCAACAACTGCAACGCTGCGAAGGCGCCACACATTGTGAGCAACAGTTGGGGTGTTGGCCAAGGTATGACGTACTTCCAACCCAGCCTGGATGCTTGGTACGCCGCTCGCATCCTGCCTGTCTTCGCGACCGGTAACTCTGGAGCGAACGGCTGTGGCTCCGTCTTGTCTCCGGGTGACTCGGCCAAGGCCTTCGCTGTCGGAGCGACCGACCCCAGTGACGTGATCGGATCGTTCAGCAGTCTCGGCCCCTCTGTGAACGGGTTGGTGAAGCCTGACTTCACGGGGCCTGGCGTGAGCATCCGCTCTGCCTGGAACGGCAACAACTCGGACTACATGTCCCTCTCGGGGACGAGTATGGCAGCCCCACATCTGGCGGGGACGATCGCGTTGGCTTTAAGCGCGCGGCCGGGATTCTGCTTCGACAGTATGAAGTCTATCTTGCTGAGCTCGACCGATCGAGCCTTGCCGAAAGCCGTTTTGACGTGCGGTGGAACATCGGACGCTACCTTCCCGAACAACCAGTACGGCTACGGCCGCATCAACGCGCAGAACGTCGTCAACGCAGCACTTGCGTACTAACAAGACATGACGGAGCCGACAGCACGGCTGCACCTCGTATCTGAGTGAGTTCACGTAGCATCACGATCCATGTTTGAATACATTTACATCTTGAAAATACTACGTCTGTCACTTTACTTGGTTGTGGCCACACTCTGACGAGAGCTCACAGAGACCTTCTCGTCCAAGATGTCCTGGATCTCGTTGCCCAGGTGGTCGAGCTCTGGGGACGAAGACATGCCCATGTTCATCTTCTTCATGACGATCACGAAGAAGACGAAGTTGATGACGCTGACAGCGCCCACCGTGAAGAACATGTTCTCCAGGTGGTCCTCGTTCAGGTTGTCGGACGGCAGTGACTTGGAGAACATGATGGTAAAGACCGACGTGAGGATGCTTCCCATGGAGCTCATGAAGAGGATCACAGCCTGCGCCATGGACTTCAGCGACATCGGGACACTCGAGTACACAAGATCATAGGCGGTAACGTTGATCAGACATTCAGCCAGACCAATGAAGACGTAGTTGGGAACTGCTGCACCCCACGAGATATCGTTCATGGGCTGCGAGCTGCCACCGTCCAGGATCGGGTCTCCGTTCGCGTCCTCAAGAGCGCCGGCGTTACGGCGAATGACCTCGAAGATGCCAGCCCAGAAGATGCCGACGATAGCGACAACGAGACCCACTGCGGACTTGCCGAACTGACTGGGGGACTTGCCCACCCACTTGGTGTACGCCGGGTAAACGATGGAGTCCAGCACTGGGATGCAGATCACAATGACAATAGGGTCAAAGACGCCGAGCATGGCGCCAGGGATCTGAGAGCTGTCCGGGTCGCTGGTGTCGAGACGCAGGTCGCACTGCTGCGTGATGGACTGGAAGTTGGCATCGGTTTGGTCGTAGGCGCAGTTCCAGATAATGGTGAAGGCGGCGTAGGGCAGCACACGCACCAGCTTCTTGTAGCCTTCAACGCGCTCGTCGTCGAAAGTGCCGCCCATGCTGCTCTTGGACGCGTCCAGGAAGGACTGATCTTGGCCGACGTAGACCCAGCCCACGATACCGGCAAGTACCAGCACTGCAGCCACGTACGATAAAACGTTGCCAACGTTGCCTGAAGAGGCGGTGAACGCAGCAATGACGTTGATGACCAGCGCACCCAGGAAGCTAAACGAACTAGCCACGAGGACCAGGCCCTTGCGAGTCTGGTGCGCGTTCGCCCAGCCCAGTTGGCACAGCATCGAGATGGAACGGTCGTTAGGCGGCTGGAACACGTAGCGGGGGTACCCCACGCACAGCATGATGATAGCCAGCAGCATCACCACAGCGCAGATCATGTACGTCGCGAAGTAGCCGTACTCGGCTGGGATCTGAGCCGAGCCATCCACACACAGGATCGACAGGTAGCCGTACGAGAAGCCGGAACCGAGGTTGATGCAGAAGTAAAAGTACGAGAAGTACGTCTCCTTCTGGTGCACCTCGCTCGGGTCGTGCGGATCAAACTGGTCGGCACCAAGAGTAATGACGTTGGACTTGATAGCACCGGTACCAATGCCGATGCCCACGAACAAACCGATGATGAAGATGGGGTTCACTGCAGCGGAGTTGGTCATGATGGTCGGGTACGCAGCGATGGCCACCATGAAGTCGCCCACGCAGTACCAGATCCCGAACGTGAGGATGGTGCGGAAGCGGCCCCACTTCTCGTCGGCCAGATAGGCTCCGAAGAGCGGCGTGAGGTAGCAGATGGACGTCCACGTGCTCTTCAAGGCGCTGGCCGAGACGAGACTCCAGCCGATCTTCTGCATAAAGTTCTTGAGGCCCTGGTTGATGCCGTAGTAGCTGAGACGCTCGGCCAGCTCCATCATGAGGATGAAGGAACAGACTTGAAACAAGACGTTCTTGTACTTGCGGGGCCTGGCCTCCCACATCGTTTGCACGGTCTCGTAAGGCACCGCGGGCGAGCCTATGGGCGACTTGAGGGGTGTGGTGACGACTCCCATGACGGCCTCGAGGTTCTTGTCGGAGTGCGCTCTAGAGATCCAATTGAGAAATGAACAAGCAGCAATGCCATGGAGCTGCGCACGGGCTCAGCACTGCTGCATAGCCACCGGGTGCAGACGAAGACGAAGCGGAGTAATGGGAGAGACAAGACAATCAAGATTTGCATAAGCAGTTCGTGACCTATCACGAAGCAAACGGCTCTGTCACGGCAACAAGGAAGCCTCGTTGACAGGACTCTCTCCAGGACGCCCATACGCTGCCACGAGTAAATTCCTGCAGAACGCAAGTGGCGCTAGCTTCGTATCCGGATAGGTCCGTGGCGTAATCGTCTTGATCGCTCGTGCCAAGGAAGGCCATGACTCGTCTCTATGGCTTTTGAATTGAACATCCGAGCATGCGTGTACGACTGTCGAGTCGACATCCTTTTGCCTGAAACACGCCATGCGACCACCGAACGCGCCGGGGTCTTCAGCACCAGGTATCAATTCTCAACCGGATGAACCTCTTTTGAAGTCGCACCATATCCGCCAGTATGTAGACGAAATTCGTCTACAAATTCGTCTGCAGATGCGCATCACGGGGATAACGTGGATGGGGATGGGCATCGCTCTCTTGTTTCGCCTGCGGTGGCTAGCTGGGGGATCACAGCACGAGCACGACGCAAAACCCCCGCCAATAGTGGTAGCGCTGCCTTCCATCTAACTACCGATAAGCGGTGGTGGCTGTATTTTATCATGTAAAAATGTAGCGCTCTCCTCTTCGTTGACGCCTCTCGCGCTCTATTTCTTAACGTAGAACTGCTTGAGCATCTGCAGGACGCACAACACCAAAACGTCAGAACATCATTCAATCCGCCACACATATCCATATAATCTGCTCACCTCCTCCTCGAGCGGGTGCACTTCTCCCGTGATGGCGAGGCAGTGCAGCGGTGCGCCAAAGTCGGCGGTCAGCAGCTCCTCCATCGTCCCGGCGATGATCGTCTGGTCCTTCTGGCCGAGGCGGGCCATGCCCACGCACACAGTGTCCTTGGAGTAGGCTCCTTCCTGGCGCTTCTCCTCGATCTCGATGAGCTGCTCAATGGCCTGGTTCACCGTCATGAAGCGCGGCGGCAGGAACACGGTGCGGCCGCGGCACATGGCCTCGAAGTCGGGCTCTTTCACCTTGATGTCCAGCAGACAGAGCGTGTGCATGCCGCCGCGGCGGTTGTACTGGATCTTCTCGTAGAAGCTGTCGGGGCGCCACTCGTCGCGGAAGAACGGGATGGACACGGTCTGGCCGAACGAGTAGAGCTGCAGACCGCACGCGCCGGCCGCGCCCATGACGGAGGCGTTGTGGATCACCTCCACGCGGATGTCCAGCTCCTTGGCGCGCAGGATCAGGTCCGAGTGCGTCGTGGCGCACAGCGGGTCGCCCACCACGAGGAACGCCACGTCGTCGTCCTTGGCATCGGCGAAGATCTGATCGGCGCCGGTCTCCACGCAGTCGCGGTCGGCCAGGATCACCTCGCGCCCGTAGAACTCTCCCTGTCAAAGGTTGAGCGAAACGTGAGAAAATGACACATTAAGGTAGGGCGACGGTAGGGCGACAACACGCACCAGCTTGTCGAGCTCCACGCCCAATACGGACGTGTAGTTCTCCAGGAAAACCTTCTTGGACTTCTTGATGGCGTTCAGCCCGCGCAGCGTCACGTCCTGCTCGTCGCCGAGACCCAGGCCAACCACGTAGAGCACCATGCTTGTTTGCTTGCCAATCAATTGAAAATGATGTAAAATACATCAAATTAGTATGGTGGATACTTATGCAGAATGGAGTAGGTACTTTTGTACGAAGACTTGTAGTGTTGCACCAGTCGAACCGCAGCTTTTCTGCTAAGCAGTGCTTGGAGACCGAGAACCGAGAGCTTTTGGTTCCCATTTGCGCCGTTGGCGTATTGTTTATTGCTCCTCGATGCTTGGAAGGCTAGCCGCGTCCGAATGGAGCTCATATGGTCCTGTACCTTGATGGTTCCGACATGCAAGCGCGTTTTAGGCGTGGAGAAGTGCGCTCGACACTTGCATACACCCATCTCCATTTTGCTGACTTCGTGCAGCGTTTCCGTGGCGCATAGCCCGGTGGTCGATCTGTATCTCTCGAGGCGGGCGCAGCCGTGTTGCTGTCTTACTGTGCATGCAATGTCGACTCGACATGGTCGCAGAGAGGTCGATACATGTGGCCCAGAGCAGCGCCTTATCGTGCTCCTGGATGCGGTCTTCCCTCCATCGTGGTGGTGCAGTCTGCTGTACGCTGCCCGTTCGTTGTGTGCACTCGTTGCTCACGAGGTAAGCAAGCCGCTCTGTCCAGCAAGACTGCTAAATGCATTTCTGTGGTGCGAACGTGGGGGGCCATTTGAATCAGAACTGCACTTCCTTCTCCGACTCGAAGCTGGGCCACTTCGGTTCGCCGCACAGTCTGCGCCGTCAGCTCTGCTACGAACTGGTGCACTGTATTGCGAACACAATGGAGCGTGCATAGTCTCCGACTGCAAGACTGCTTTTCAGTCGCTGCGAAGACTGGCATTTCTCGGCACATCCACGTTAGCTTCCGTCACCACCACGCTGAGCCGGTGGCGAAAATGGAGACGAAGGCGCTGAGCTGGGGTGGCGGATGCTGTCGACGAAGGCGGCCGTGCCCCTTCTCTTCCGGCTCAACTTGACATGCCTGTCAAATCCGAAAAGAGCGGGATCCGCGGCGAGCTCTCCGTGACGCCAATAGCCTCGCCGACGCGCTGCTTGTCATCGCCGGCCCGGGACGTGGTTGCTGCTGAGAGGCTCCGGTACATGTACTTTGACATGCTCTTTAGTTGTGCTTGCTAATCGAGACTTCCTCGGGCACCTGCATGCACGCACCCTATATGTGCTTGCATCGCTTGAACAGCGCGGCCAGCACAGCTCGAGACTGGCGCGGCCTCGCCGACAGGTGAAAGTCATCGATTCAACACGGACACTAATACATGCCCGGACTATTGCTCGCTGCCATGCTACATGTAGCAGCCCAACACTAGCTAATCGCCGTCGACGCGATGGCGTGCCCGACGATTAATGCGCGGCACAACCCTTTTTTCCTAGGCTCGATGGGAAAACACGGGGCCAATGCGTCTCTAGCATGTATTAATACCTGTAGTCTGCTGGAGGCTAGAGCGACAGCACGAACACGCGCACCTCGCCGAACGCCTTCAATCGCGTCGATACTTTCGCCAAGTCTCTTTTGCGTCAGTCGAGTGCAAGAAGATGGGCCGGCCTGCGCCTGCAAGTCCAGTCGTGCATCCGTCTGCAGGTCTCGGCACCCCCATCACCTCGGCCTCGCTCACGGCTCGCCGCCGTCGTCGTTCCCGGTGGACTGGGCAGAGGCTCATTCCGCAATTCCCTCTCCAGCGCGCAGTCCCTTGTCGTCCGCCATGGGAGTCATCTCCACTCCTATCAAGTCGCCCGTGGGCTCGCCCGCGGTGCCCTACGAGACCGTGCAGACCGTGTGGGAGGCCAGGCCCCGCAAGTACAAGAGCATCCTGTTCGAGGTGTGCCTCTTCATCCTCATGATGGAGCTGGCCGAGCGTCTCAGCTACTACGGCATCAACCAGGGCCTCAAGAACTTTATGCAGGAGATCGGCTGGAGTCTCGTCTCGGCCAGCGCCTTGAAGAGCACGTGGACGTCCATCTGCTACCTCACGCCGCTCTTCGGAGCCTACCTGGCCGACGAGAAGTGGGGCCGCTTCCGCACCATCCTCACGTTCGGGATCTGGTACTGCGTGGGCGACTTCTTGGTGGCCATCGCCGCGTACCCGACCATCATGACCAACTCCGCTGTAGTGAACCCCATCTTCGTTATCGGTCTGTTCATTGGTATTGGCATTGGCACGGGCTGCATCAAGTCCAACGTGATCACACTCGGTGCCGACCAGTTCGACCCGTACGACCCGAGCGAGGTGCACCAGAAGGAGACGTACTTCTCGTACTTTTACTTCTGCATCAACGTGGGCGCCGGCTTCTCGTACGGCTACCTGTCGATCCTGTGTGTGGATGGCTCGGCTCAGATCCCAGCCGAGTACGGCTACTTCGCGACGTACATGATCTGTGCGGTGGTGATGATGTTCGCCATTGCGATGCTGTGCGTGGGGTACCCCCGCTACGTCTTCATGCCGCCCAACGACCGCTCCATCTCCATGATGTGCCGTCTGGGCTGGGCGAACGCGCACCAGACCCGCGACGGATTCATCCTCGTGTCCGCCACCTTCTGCTTCCTGGCTGCGCTCATCGTCAACGTAATTTCGGCCTTTACGGTCGACACGGGCGATGTGGGCAACATCCTGTCGTACGTGGCTGCAGTGCTGGTGCTTGCCGGTATTGTGGGCTGGGTCTACGCCGGTCAGAACCAGTCTTTCCTGGACGTGTCCAAGAGCAGCATGGGCGGCACTTTCGACGACGAGCGCGTTGAAGGCTACAAGAAGCTGGTGCGTGTGCTGCCCTACGCCGCCTTCACCATTATCTGGAACTGCGCCTACGACCAAACCGATGCCAACTTCCAGTCCATCACGCAGCAGTGCGACCTGCGTCTCGACACCAGCGACCCGGACAGCTCTCAGATCCCTGGCGCCATGCTCGGCGTCTTTGATCCTATTGTCATTGTGATCTGCATCCCAGTGCTGGACTCCATCGTTTACCCTGCGTACACCAAGTGGGTGGGCAAGTCCCCCAGTCAGTTCGGCAAGTCCGCGGTGGGTCTCGTTGTCGCTATCGTCGGCATCTTCTGGGCTGGCATCTTCGAGGTCATTCGCCGTAACGCCGGCGCTCTTGAGGACGCGAACGGAGACCCGATCCTGGACGGTGGCAGCTCGCAGCCCATGAACGACATCTCGTGGGCTGCCGCCATCCCCAACTACGTCTTCATTGCTCTGGCCGAGTGTCTGATCAACGTCACCTCGTACGACCTTGTGTACTCGAGTGTCCCGATGTCGCTGAAGTCCATGGCACAGGCTGTGATCCTCTTCATGAGCTCCATGGGAAGCATCCTCACGTCGGTCTTTACCATCATGTTCTCCAAGTCGCTGCCGTCCGACAACCTGAACGAGGACCACCTGGAGAACATGTTCTTCACGGTGGGCGCTGTCAGCGTCATCAACTTCGTCTTCTTCGTGATCGTCATGAAGAAGATGAACATGGGCATGTCTTCGTCCCCAGAGCTCGACCACCTGGGCAACGAGATCTTGGACGAAAAGGTCTCGGTGGGCTCACGCCAAAGCTACTCCAACGTCAAGTAAGAGCAGCAGCAGTATTAGCAGTGAGTTATATGACTACACAATCTTATGTAGATTGCATTCCACTGCGTATTATCCAGCGGCAGGAGTTGCCGGGACGGTTGACTGGGCTGGTCCAAGCCGGGTTGTCGGAGCTCACAACAAAAGCAATCGCATACAGGTACGAACGTGTATTCATTGTTAGTGACCAGTGACCAGCTCAACTACCAACCTAGACCAGCCCTCGCAGTGAAGAACATGCAAAAGAAGCAAAGCACAGATACAAACATCGGAGCCGCAACTAAGTACAAACGCTGGAGCTTCCTGTCCGGCGCGACTTCATAACATCCACCTCGATCAGTTGAGGTGTTTCTTGTGGTGGTGGTGGTGCTTCTTGTGGTGTTTCGCTTCCGCCACACACCCGTACACGCCGGTGTCGAGCAGCGAGCAGTAGGCGCCCGCCGGACAGTCACCGTTGCTCACCTGGGCCACGCACACGTTGTCCGAGTCGATGCAGCCGTCGTAGTCCCAGCCCACAACACCAATCGTGTCTTCATTGCTGGCACAGCCTTCCCACGGTGTCGACTCCTCCGCGCCGTCCTTGCACCCGTACACACCAGTGTCGAGCCACGCGCAGTGGGCCCCGCTCGGGCAGCTTCCGTAGGTGTTGGCCACGCACACGCTGCCGCTAGCAACGCAACCGTCATCAGACCAGCCCTCGACGCCGATGCTCTGCTGACCGCTTGGGCATGTCACCTTCTGGTGGCTCTTGTGGTGGTGGTGCTTCCTCGCGCTGGCCACACACCCGTACACGCCAGTGTCGAGCAGCGAGCAGTAAGCGCCCGCCGGACAGTCACCGTTGCTCACCTGGGCCACGCACACGTTGTCCGAGTCGATGCAGCCGTCGTGGTCCCATCCAACGACGCCGATGGTCTGCTCGGTATCGGCGCAAGTTCCGTCGTCGGTGTAGGACGTATCCTCGGGATACCCGGCCGTGCACCCGTAGACACCCGTGTCGAGCAGAGCACAGTAAGCTCCCTCGGGGCAGTCACCGTCGCTAACCTGTGCCACACACACATTATCGGAGGTGATGCAGCCGTCGTGGTCCCATCCGGCCACACCGATAGTCTGTTCACCGTTGGCACAGGCTCCTTCGTCGCTTCCGTACCAAATGGTCCCTTCCGAATCGTCGCCACCTGCTGTGCACCCGTAGACACCGGTGTCTAACAGGGCACAGTACGCGCCATCGGGGCAGTCACCATCGCTCACTTGGGCGACACACACGTTGTCGGAGGTGATGCAGCCGTCGTGGTCCCATCCGGCCACACCGATAGTCTGTTCACCGTTGGCACAGGCTCCTTCGTCGCTTCCGTACCAAATGGTCCCTTCCGAATCGTCGCCACCTGCTGTGCACCCGTAGACACCGGTGTCTAACAGGGCACAGTACGCGCCATCGGGGCAGTCACCTTCACTCACTTGGGCCACGCACACATTGTCGGAGGCGATGCATCCGTCGTGGTCCCACCCAGCGACGCCAATGGTCTGCTCGCCGTCCGAGCAGACAGTAGTGGATTTCGAGTGCACTCGGATGCGAAGTCGCGACCCGGAGACGTCGGGGGCCGTCACCGCCAATCCGAGCGACACGGCGGCGAACAGGAGCTTCGAGGGCAGCATCTTGACTTGACTTGGTACTTGACTTGGTCGTCGCGACTTGGGGGCACCGAAGCAAATTCGGGAATGAAGCAGCTATACAGCGGCGGCACAGCGGTGCGCTTCAATCGGAGGACCACCAACCGTGAACCCATCGAGCAGGCGTGTTGAAGAGGCGAGTGGATCTTGCGTGAAGCGTCTCCGGAAAAGATTCCCAGGGATGTACCATTCTAGCAATGCTAGCAAGTGGCGTGTGCCTGCCGAACTCCTCCTGGCCTCTTGCCTGAGTTGAACCCACGACTGCGCCTTGTCCGAGTCGACCAACAAGTTGTTGCCAACCGCCGCCGTTGCCAACCGGGCAGGAATGTCATGGGTTGCACTTGAGATCAAGGATATCCGACCGCATAAACCAATCAAAGTGTTTGCGTACCTGAGATATGGATAAACTTGAGTACTACTCAGCGAATAGGCGTGCGGTGGTAATGCAAACACACTTGAAGTGGATTGATCATACTATCTGTGCTGGTTACGATGATTAATCGACCTGGTTACGACGAGCAGAGCCCAATAGATCGCCATTCTTCTACTTGATCTTTGCAGCTGAAGAATAGCGCTACCGTGGACGAAGTCGTAAGCGACGACCCAATCGCGGGCTGTCGTTGTGTCCTTGCACGAAGCATCGTGCGGGTCAAAAGCCGTAATTTTAGCACGCTTGGACGCGATCAAAATGCAGCTTTTGGCTCGTACCGCTGGCGATCAGTAGTGATCGCTCGTTGCCTCCGCGCAAGACCATATAAATGCACCACTGAAAAATACAAACGCAACGATGACGTGCTCGAGCCTCACATCTCCTCGATCCCTCGGTCTGGGTTTCGCTCAATCCACCTTTGCACTCGAGCCGGGTGGTAAATGAACTCCGAGAGTTCCTTCCGAAGCCAGTCGCCTCGCAGCTCTTTGAAGCGCGCGTACGAGTAGCGCTGGCGACTCGGCGCCAAGTAAAACATAAACTGGTGGTGGAGTTGGCGGTCAACATTCTGGCGCACGTAGTTGAGGACCCAATACGATCGGTGATGGTCGTTGAGAAAGTTCGTCGTTGTTGCGATATCGTACCAGTCCACCTCGTCAAAGTGCTGAAGCACAAAATCCTTGGACCAGTGCATTCGGAGCGTCCGCTTCCACACAATGCGCCTTGGGTACAGCTCCAGCAGCGATATAGCCCAGTGCTGCTCGCTGATCGTACCCCAGTCCGCCCGGTCAGGGTACTGCCGGAGAATCTGAAAAGCGTCTTGCATGTGCGATAACGCGCTCCAGTTGAGACCGTCAAGGAACGCATCCGATGTAGTTCCTAGACGATCGATATGCTCCAACACCAGCGGAAGCGCCCATCCAAACTTGGACGCCTCTTTCCAGTTGACTCGCTCCGGGAACTTCTTCAGTAATGGGAGCGCCCATGGTCCGTACCTCACCACGACATTCCAATTCACGCGATCGGGGTGCTGACGCAGCAATGGCAAGGCCCACTTTTGAGCTGATAAAATACCCCAATTTGCTCGTTCTGGAAGCTGTCTGAGTAGCGGCAGGGCTAGCTTGTTGCTGGACAATTGGTTCCAGTTTAGGTTCGCAACAAACGTATCCACCTTGGCCGGTTCCAGGTGCTCAAGCACTAAATGAAGCGCCCAATCCTTCCTTGGCATCCGACTCCAGTCGACATGCTCGGGGTACTTCTTTATCAAAGGCAGTATCCAATGACCTTGGTGGATCAGCTGACTCCACACAACACGGCCAGGGTGCTCGCGAAGCATTGAGATCGCCCAGCGTTTGCACGACAACGTGTCCCAATTCACTTGGTCCGGTCGCTCTTTCAAGTATTGCAGAGCCCACGAACACGACGAAAAGGCCCTCCAATCGACGATATCCGGGCTTCTTTCGGCGAGCTTCCGAGCCCACGGCTGGCTGACAATCACGTTCCACTTCGCATGGGTAGGGAACTTCTCAATGAGTGGAATCGCCCATTCCAGCGTCGAAAGTCGGTGCCAATCTGCTCGATCCGGGAACTTGTCCACCAACGGGTACGAGAACTTGTACCACGACGTCTGCGGCCAGTGCACTCGATCCGGGTACATTTCCAGCAGTGGCACCGCCCACGCCTGCTCCGAGACCACCTCCCACCACACTTTGTCCGGGTGCTGCTTGAGCACGTCCATGGCCCAGTCGTGACTCGAGAGTTTGCTCCAATCTGCTCGGTCCAGGTGCTGCTGCACGAGCTCCAAGGCCCATTTGCGTCCCGACAGGACGCACCAGTCCACTCTGTCCAAGTGGTTGCTTAGAAATTGGAGTGCCCAGCTCTGTCGACTCAGTCTTTCCCAGTCCACATATGGATAGTCAAGGTGCCTCTCTAGCAGTGGCAGAGCCCAGCTATGAGTGACAATCGCCGACCAGTCCACACACTGAGGGTGACGGAGCAGGAACGGCAACGCCGCTTTGTAGCGGCAGACCTGACGCCGGGTCTGATGGTGGAATTTCAAATGGGTCACGAATTGGGTCTCGAGACCCGCGCACAGCACAACTTGGTCCCAGCTCACGCGGTCCACGTGGTTCAGCAGCAGCTCGAAGGCGTCCGGGCAGCGGCAAAGCGCCTTCCAATTGGCCAGCGCCGGCGTCTCCGCCAGTTTCTGGAAGAGCCAGGGCTCAAAGGGCTCGTAACCTTTTGCGGATTCGTCCTTAAGTTGTGCCAAGACACGAGGATGTGCGTCTGCCAGCTCCTGGTTCACGCCGGAGAAGCGCGTGAGTAGCTGCGCTTGGTCCTTCGAGAGCCCCCGCGCCTTCTTCACGGGCGTCTTGACCGTCGGAGACGCGCTTGGAGCCGCTCGCTTGGTCGCCATAGGCTTCACTCGTTAATACCCACTTCAACTTCCGATACGACATAGAACAGGTTCCGACATACAAAACGCAAGTCAACGCACGACAGGGCCCTGTTCCACTCCAGCTGCTGGCAGTGCCAGGGTCTCACTTGTGCAAATCGTTAAGCTCCCATGTCTCCAGAATGTATTACCGCGTGTGAGATCTACGACAACAACTTCTTTGGCTGTACTGTGGCTGAAACTGGGGTGCCCACCACGCTTGCTGGCATCCTCTCACTGCCCGCTTTTTCATTCAGAGGATGTCAGCAAGCGTGGCGGGCACCGCGATGTGGTGTGCACCCCCGGTTTCAGCCGCCGTATAGCCAAAGAAGTTGCTGTCGTAGATCTCGCACGCGGTAATACATTCTGGAGCGAGCTGAACGATTTGCACAAGTGAGAACCCCGCGTCGCCGAAATTGGCACTGCCAGCTGGAGCCCACGCATACGGCCTTCACGCGGACCAATCATGGCCATAATAGTACGCTTATGTCTCATGTCGATGCAGGCCTCGTTCGGCTCGATCAAGGCTCCGAGCGCCATGGCACAACCCCAACACCAATTCCAGTCGAAAAGCACTCGAGTCCTTTCAAGGTCTTGACGAGCGCTGGATGCGTCAGAGCATACGTGCCGATGGGTACAATCCCGTCCCGCTCCACATTCTCGAGATTTCGCAGAGCCCCCGCCATGTCCTCGCTGCCGGGATCGCAGAAGCGGATGCCAGGGACAGCGTCCAAAATCTCCTTGACCTTGGGCCACTTGACGACGAATGTCTGGTATCGGACGACTGGCTTGCCATCCTTGTTCATACGTCGGCACACGCCAACCAAGGTGACGCTGGTGTTGACAGGTGGCGTGCACCGCCAAATAGCCCACACCCTGGCAGCAATGGCGGAGGGATCGCATGGGGCTTCTCCGCTTCTGTACACCTTGCCAACAGCCAGAGCCACGGGCAGGGATTGACAGTAGAACGATCTTTCTTCCAAATTACTATAGCATCTCCCTAGTAGCACATACAAAGTTACTATTAGAACAGTAACATTGGGTTCTGCATCTAGAATACTATATCACTAGTCATATAGAGACAGTACTATCGTCGACCAGAGAAACGATCAGATCCTGCCCGTCGAGTTCCATACGACGCATCTCTTTTCAATTGTACTTCGATAATACTTGCATCCCTGCGTGCTCGTTGTCCGTTCTTGCATAGGTTGCTCATAGCAATGCCTCCAGTCGCGAAGACGCGCTCTTGAAACACGTTGGAAGGAGCTCTGGCCAACCAGACACGGGACAGTGCCACAATGGACGTGAGCCGGACGCTGTCAGACTCGCGAAACCAGTGAAGGATATCCGCATGCTCGCAGCCAGCTTCAACACTCCTGCAAACATAGTCCTCCACTTGAAAAAAAAGTAACGCACGAAGCGCAGCAAAAGCGCTCGGACAGGATCCCGGCGTCGTACTGCTCGTGGCTGCATACGTGATGACACCAAGGCCACAAACCACACATGCGTCCATCGTGGTTAGCTCAGCGTACGAGCAGTCGAGGATGACACTTCATGAAGGGCGTGGCTAAGCTGAAAGAGTGCGGAGGGGTTCTTGGTTACTGAAAAATCGCAAAATGAGCACACAAGTTAGCCGAGCCGCACCGTTTTACGGCGAGAAATTCTGTTCCAGCAGTCCAGTGCCATTAACCGCTCGCAAGATGCGGAAGACTGCTTAAGCGGTCCAGTACGACGAACCGCTCGCTCGTGGAGTGCTTCCCACCAGCACCAGCGGCATCAACGCTCACGCTTGTTGCCTACATCGATATCATCGAACGCTCGCGTTGTCTAATAGGAAAATACTCCCTAGTACTCAGATAGTACCTATCTTACTCATAATTTGTTCTACTAGCTACTATAGTTGTATATATCTGAGTCGGTCTGAAGCTGCTATCTACTATGGCCTTATAATATTAGACTGCTAGTAATTAGAAGAATAAATGACTATATGCCGAATTACTGTCAATCTCTGGTCGTAGAGTGTGGCACAAGGATGCCAAGAAGGTAACTTGGGAAACGCTCCAACTTTTACAAGGATGACTTTAGCGGGGGGATTTGCAACATTGTGATGTCTACAACGCCGAAAACGCAAATAAAATAGTTCATCATACAGTGTTAAAGTAACGCTAAAACAATAACTTAACCCCAACAACGTTATTTTCCGTGTTAGATAGATAACGGGTAGCGTCGCCACCACTAGTAGCGACGTGATCGATTTTTCAACGGAACGTTGTGGCCGTCTCAGACCTCATCTTTACAAGTTGCATTCTGGTTGCTTTTGATTCGGTGCTCGCTTTCCTGGAAAATGGACACGAATGTTCGTTGGACTCCTATTCTTTGATTTGGGATCAGTGAGATAAAGACCTCCCCCCTCCCCCCCCCCCCCCCCCCCCCCCCAGGAACACCATGGTGTAGGTAGATGATACGAACCGCATTGGTGTCTCGGTCGCACACGTAGCCGCAGAACGGGACCAGAAGACTTTCTCCCTTGCGATTGGTCCCCCCGCAGAGCGAGCATGTCTTGCTAGTGAGCGGTTCCGTGCACACAATCAGTCGGCCCCCGGTCCTGGCCATCTTCTGCTCCAGCATCTTCCTGAACGTGTACGGCGACCAAGTCAACCTCACCCGAGCTGTCTTCCTGGTGATGCAGCGAGGACAGCCATCGGAGCGACTGCGGCGTCGTACCATCTCCAACACGCGGTACACGGGCAGCAGTACCTGAGGGATAACGACTAGGTGACCTTATGGTGCAATTTCACCGTAGATTATTAAACGGGTTTCTGCAAAGTGTAGGGCCGGGATGTTTTGCAGCGAAGATACTTTTGGAGCCACGTGCTTTACGTGAGGTTATAAATGACAGTAAAGGGCAACCGCAAACTTCATAATATAACTAACAACATTCAACGAAAAGCGAGTGTAAATGCGATTAATGCATCAAATCGACCTCCAGGTTTGGAGAAATTCAATCCGTGCAAAAGGCGACGACTCTGCGCCTTCTTCTCGCACTCTGGTACACTGCAACGGCAACGGGGTTGTTTTCGACGGATATTGGACGCGGGCATGTTTGGTGCTTTAGTCGAGGGTCGTGTGTTGTTCAGCAGGCAACTGTCGGAATGGAAGTCGATGGAATGAGCAAAGAGATAATGCCATCTCTGATGGCAAACAGCATCATAATTGCAATCACTGATGACATTCCTTTGATGACGATTCGATAATACATGTTGCAATTTGCTAATGGCAAAACCAAGTGCATTCGTGAATTTGCTAACGCAGTGGTAGTCTCTCGGAGCTCAAGACTTCACCGGCACTCGCCCATGGACTCGCTGAGCATTCACTCGTTCGAGAGAATAACGGGGACAGCGGCATTCGCTGCCGTGTGTAAATCTCCCACTGGTGCGTCACCGCAAAACGCAAGGGATTTGCGTACGATTCCAGTACGCGATGAACGGGCGGCTTCGCGATGAGGTCGAAATCGAGCGGAGCAAAACTGATTGCGGTCGTTGACGTAGGTGAGTCTGTGGTACCGTTTGGTGATACCGTCGATGGCTCATTGCTTGGTGGTTCACGTGTCCGTTCAACTAAGCTCGCCGCGTAGCTGGAGAACTTTGACACGCTGCATTCTTGGTCTTGCGACTTCGCTGTCATTCTTACCTTGGCGTGCGCCTTGCAAAGATCTTTAATCTGCCTGAACTTCTGGCAGTTCGGCACGCTGCAACGGCGACCACCCCCGTGAGCGAGGCATAACCCTCGATACTGCGATAGCTTTCCGCAACCGTCGGTGATACAGCGACGACCTCCTCCGTGTGCGACGCACAAGCCTCGACTCTGCGCGAGCTTTTGACAGTTTTCCGAGCGACAGCGTATGCCTCCTCCATGGGCCGTGCAAAGGCGACGACTCTGCGCCTTCTTCTCGCACTCTGGTACACTGCAACGGGATTGTTTTCGACGGGTACTGGACGCGGGCATGTTTGGTGCTTTAGTCGAGGGTCGTGTGTTGTTCAGCAGGCAATTGTCGGAATGGAATGAGCAACTCGTTTCCGGTAGGGTGGGCCATATCCGAACCGAGAAAACAACTCTCAAGATCTGATTGGCATATAGATATGTCTATAGCGGTGCCGAAAACGTAATGCTGCGTGGAATTGTCCTTTTCAGCTTTTCGCGTTTCAAACTGAAGCAAATATCATAATACCATAAACGATTCATACGATCATTTTGGTTGTTGGTAGCAGAACATTTTGAGAACATGAAATACACCTCGTCCAGTACACGGCGTTCATTCGTTGTGTAGCATTCGATGCGTTATATGATACATTTCTGTTTGCTAAAACCCTTTTTGGACATTTAAACATGGTCAAAAGTGCTTAGTCATTTATTAGAATTCGAATCAAACCGACCAATTCGCAGCGTCATCATTGTAATCACTGATGGCGTGAAACGTGCACCAGCATGCGGCAAATCAAGTACATTAGAGAGTTTTCGCTGCGGCTCCCATAGTCATTCCCACAACAAGCCAAACACAAAAAGGACACTTCTGTGGGAAACCTGCTCGACCACCCACAGAAATCGGGAATGTGTGGGGGCCTTCCCATTCCCAGAGTTGCTGCCTACGATTCGACCTCACCCAAACCTAGGGTCACATCTCGCTTGGCTTAGGATTTTCAGGCGGTGGGTGTAGATTTCCTCTCGACATCTCCGATGTTCGTGTTTTAGCAGACAATTGCCTTGACATAGCTTATATTATATCGATACCATTCTGGCGTACATTTTTAGGTTTGGTTTTAATGAGGTCCTCTACTTGTGTTTACCTAGAAACGATAGAGCCCTGAAAGTCGTTGGGGGCGTCGAAGCCCAATATCTCTGTGAGACTTTAACCCAATGTTAATGTATCGAGGTCGTGGTGAACGGCAGATGCACTTTACGGAAGCAGGAGGGTCACCGAGACCTCCCGCCACGGTGGATCGCGATAATCGTGCAACACGAAGGCTCCACCAAGGCCTCCGCGTTTTGGTGGGCAGACTTGAACACTTGAGGGTCACCACGTCCTCAGTGGTTTGGTGCTGGATCAGAATCGCGCCGGGGCACCAGGTCCGTCGCGATGTGGTGGGAAATCTTGATCACAGGAGGGTCACCATGCTCTCCGTGCCTTGGTACTTAAGCAGCTTGGTAGTAGTCCTTGCTCTCCTCTTCCAACTGTCCTTCGAAGTCAATACACTTGATCGAAGGGATAAACAGAACAATAAATATGGTCGGGCGTGTGCCATTGTCTAAGCTTTTCTTTTAACGAGATGCAACATCGCACGAACCACGCCCTCTCTCGGGACGGTAACCCGGTAAGCAGTCTACTATAATGTACGCCAGAAGACGGCAAGAGAGCTCTGTTTGTCAACTTCGGTGGTCGGAAGATGGCAGGACCAGGCAAGACACGTTCTCGCCCCCCGGCAATGACCGAATTGGTAACTCGATTCTGAACGCCGTGTCCTCTGCCCCCTGTCCCCGCGCCGCGTGTGTTTAGCTGCACAGCCAGCAACCGCCCTAGACGCTTTTCAAGGTACGCGTACTAACCCACGGAAGCTGTGCCAGCAGATCTGCGATCCTCCCACGTGCGCCAGCCAGTTCAACCTGCTTCGATCAAGTGTATTGACTTCGAAGGACAGTTGGAAGAGGAGAGCAAGGACTACTACCAAGCTGCTTAAGTACCAAGGCACGGAGAGCATGGTGACCCTCCTGTGATCAAGATTTCCCACCACATCGCGACGGACCTGGTGCCCCGGCGCGATTCTGATCCAGCACCAAACCACTGAGGACGTGGTGACCCTCAAGTGTTCAAGTCTGCCCACCAAAACGCGGAGGCCTTGGTGGAGCCTTCGTGTTGCACGATTATCGCGATCCACCGTGGCGGGAGGTCTCGGTGACCCTCCTGCTTCCGTAAAGTGCATCTGCCGTTCACCACGACCTCGATACATTAACATTGGGTTAAAGTCTCACAGAGATATTGGGCTTCGACGCCCCCAACGACTTTCAGGGCTCTATCGTTTCTAGGTAAACACAAGTAGAGGACCTCATTAAAACCAAACCTAAAAATGTACGCCAGAATGGTATCGATATAATATAAGCTATGTCAAGGCAATTGTCTGCTAAAACACGAACATCGGAGATGTCGAGAGGAAATCTACACCCACCGCCTGAAAATCCTAAGCCAAGCGAGATGTGACCCTAGGTTTGGGTGAGGTCGAATCGTAGGCAGCAACTCTGGGAATGGGAAGGCCCCCACACATTCCCGATTTCTGTGGGTGGTCGAGCAGGTTTCCCACAGAAGTGTCCTTTTTGTGTTTGGCTTGTTGTGGGAATGACTATGGGAGCCGCAGCGAAAACTCTCTAATGTACTTGATTTGCCGCATGCTGGTGCACGTTTCACGCCATCAGTGATTACAATGATGACGCTGCGAATTGGTCGGTTTGATTCGAATTCTAATAAATGACTAAGCACTTTTGACCATGTTTAAATGTCCAAAAAGGGTTTTAGCAAACAGAAATGTATCATATAACGCATCGAATGCTACACAACGAATGAACGCCGTGTACTGGACGAGGTGTATTTCATGTTCTCAAAATATTCTGCTACCAACAACCAAAATGATCGTATGAATCGTTTATGGTATTATGATATTTGCTTCAGTTTGAAACGCGAAAAGCTGAAAAGGACAATTCCACGCAGCATTACGTTTTCGGCACCGCTATAGACATATCTATATGCCAATCAGATCTTGAGAGTTGTTTTCTCGGTTCGGATATGGCCCACCCTACCGGAAACGAGTTGCTCATTCCATTCCGACAATTGCCTGCTGAACAACACACGACCCTCGACTAAAGCACCAAACATGCCCGCGTCCAGTACCCGTCGAAAACAATCCCGTTGCAGTGTACCAGAGTGCGAGAAGAAGGCGCAGAGTCGTCGCCTTTGCACGGCCCATGGAGGAGGCATACGCTGTCGCTCGGAAAACTGTCAAAAGCTCGCGCAGAGTCGAGGCTTGTGCGTCGCACACGGAGGAGGTCGTCGCTGTATCACCGACGGTTGCGGAAAGCTATCGCAGTATCGAGGGTTATGCCTCGCTCACGGGGGTGGTCGCCGTTGCAGCGTGCCGAACTGCCAGAAGTTCAGGCAGATTAAAGATCTTTGCAAGGCGCACGCCAAGGTGAGAATGACAGCGAAGTCGCAAGACCAAGAATGCAGCGTGTCAAAGTTCTCCAGCTACGCGGCGAGCTTAGTTGAACGGACACGTGAACCGCCAAGCAATGAGCCATCAACGGTATCACCAAACGGTACCACAGACTCACCTACGTCAACGACCGCAATCAGTTTTGCTCCGCTCGATTTCGACCTCATCGCGAAGCCGCCCGTTCATCGCGTACTGGAATCGTACGCAAATCCCTTGCGTTTTGCGGTGACGCACCAGTGGGAGATTTACACACGACAGCGAATGCCGCTGTCCCCGTTATTCTCTCGAACGAGTGAATGCTCAGCGAGTCCATGGGCGAGTGCCGGTGAAGTCTTGAGCTCCGAGAGACTACCACTGCGTTAGCAAATTCACGAATGCACTTGGTTTTGCCATTAGCAAATTGCAACATGTATTATCGAATCGTCATCAAAGGAATGTCATCAGTGATTGCAATTATGATGCTGTTTGCCATCAGAGATGGCATTATCTCTTTGCTCATTCCATCGACTTCCATTCCGACAGTTGCCTGCTGAACAACACACGACCCTCGACTAAAGCACCAAACATGCCCGCGTCCAATATCCGTCGAAAACAACCCCGTTGCCGTTGCAGTGTACCAGAGTGCGAGAAGAAGGCGCAGAGTCGTCGCCTTTTGCACGGATTGAATTTCTCCAAACCTGGAGGTCGATTTGATGCATTAATCGCATTTACACTCGCTTTTCGTTGAATGTTGTTAGTTATATTATGAAGTTTGCGGTTGCCCTTTACTGTCATTTATAACCTCACGTAAAGCACGTGGCTCCAAAAGTATCTTCGCTGCAAAACATCCCGGCCCTACACTTTGCAGAAACCCGTTTAATAATCTACGGTGAAATTGCACCATAAGGTCACCTAGTCGTTATCCCTCAGGTACTGCTGCCCGTGTACCGCGTGTTGGAGATGGTACGACGCCGCAGTCGCTCCGATGGCTGTCCTCGCTGCATCACCAGGAAGACAGCTCGGGTGAGGTTGACTTGGTCGCCGTACACGTTCAGGAAGATGCTGGAGCAGAAGATGGCCAGGACCGGGGGCCGACTGATTGTGTGCACGGAACCGCTCACTAGCAAGACATGCTCGCTCTGCGGGGGGACCAATCGCAAGGGAGAAAGTCTTCTGGTCCCGTTCTGCGGCTACGTGTGCGACCGAGACACCCATGCGGCTCGTATCATCTACCTACACCATGGTGTTCCTGGGGGGGGGGGAGGGGGGAGGTCTTTATCTCACTGATCCCAAATCAAAGAATAGGAGTCCAACGAACATTCGTGTCCATTTTCCAGGAAAGCGAGCACCGAATCAAAAGCAACCAGAATGCAACTTGTAAAGATGAGGTCTGAGACGGCCACAACGTTCCGTTGAAAAATCGATCACGTCGCTACTAGTGGTGGCGACGCTACCCGTTATCTATCTAACACGGAAAATAACGTTGTTGGGGTTAAGTTATTGTTTTAGCGTTACTTTAACACTGTATGATGAACTATTTTATTTGCGTTTTCGGCGTTGTAGACATCACAATGTTGCAAATCCCCCCGCTAAAGTCATCCTTGTAAAAGTTGGAGCGTTTCCCAAGTTACCTTCTTGGCATCCTTCTACGACCAGAGATTGACAGTAATTCGGCATATAGTCATTTATTCTTCTAATTACTAGCAGTCTAATATTATAAGGCCATAGTAGATAGCAGCTTCAGACCGACTCAGATATATACAACTATAGTAGCTAGTAAAACAAATTATGAGTAAGATAGGTACTATCTGAGTACTAGGGAGTATTTTCCTATTAGACAACGCGAGCGTTCGATGATATCGATGTAGGCAACAAGCGTGAGCGTTGATGCCGCTGGTGCTGGTGGGAAGCACTCCACGAGCGAGCGGTTAATGGCACTGGACTTGTAGGGATACCGAATCCCGAGATTTAAGTGGGTACCTTCGAGATGCATGTCAAGATTCACACACAAGTTCGCTGGCATCTCGACGGTGCCGAGATTCACGAGGGCGTGCTGCTGACCAGATTCATGAGAGCCTTGGACGATGGCCTCAACTCTCTTTCTTTTTGTATGACGCAGCCGATTCAAGATCGGCCTTGGGCGCCCAGGCGTCATGCTGCATGTTCGTTGTAGTGCGTGTTTTCCACTTTGGCCCTACATCATTAAAAATGTCATTCTACTTTTTACCTGCTTTCCAACACTTCTCCCAACCACCACTCGACCCACTTCTCCTTTACGCCTCTCATCGACTACCCTCTGCTCTGCGGCTAAGTGCTACCAGAATTGGCAACCAATTGCGCACACAGTCCCAATATTTGGTAGCACTTGTTGGCCAAGTGCCGAAGTGGTGTGGACGACACGCTATTGTGGTCAACACATCCACTGAAGAATTCGGTGATAACGCGTGCTACGTCAGCCCGTATCGCGTCAAGTTGAAGAGCCTTTGAAGCCGTCTCAAGTACAAGCGCAGCGCCTCCGAGCCCGCTGTGAGAAGTACAGTTGTACTCTGGAGCCGATGGATCCGGACATGAATGCCCGCCTGCTGGCGGAAGTGACTGCGCTGTTGCGACAACAACAAGAACTGATGGCCAAGCTGGCCAATCGCCCTCCGGCTGAGAAGCGTGTGGAAGGCATCTCCATGCCGAAGTACAGCGGCTTGCTCGGTGAGAGCTTGGAGCTCTTCCTGGACCAAGCCCGGCTGTTTTTTGAAGCCAAGGATATCGACTATATGCACTCCAGCAACAGTCGCCGGGTCCTGGCGATGATGGTATTGAACCTCCAAGGTCAGGCCGCCGCGTCGTATGTGACCCAACAGAGCAGCATCGACACGATAGATGAACTTGCAGATGCTTGCGACGCGAGTTTATCCCCGCCCATCTGCAGGAGCGACTTCGCGATGCTCTGTACAAGCTGAAGCAACGCGAAGGGCGTGATCTTGTTGATTATGTCACACGTTATCGTCGGCTGATTATGCGAGTAAAGGACATGAGCGAGATCGACAAAATTGCTCTGTTTACGAGAGGCCTAGTGACCCAGACACGAGCTGAGGTTGTCTACCGTCGCTGCACCACGGTTCGCGATGCAAACAGCGTTGCGATGGAGTACGAGCGCGCACACCCACAGCAGCAGCAACATGACCAAGGGAATCACCGTTTCCGAGGGAGATTCGCCGAGCAACGCGAGAACCACGGTCAACGAAGTCACCCCAGACCGGAGCCGATGGAGATTGGCCACGGGCAATTTGTGTCGCGGGACGAGTGTTTTCAACGGAACCTATGCTTTTTCTGTAAGAAGCCAGGCTATCGAATGGCGAACTGTCGTCAGAGAGGCAAAACGGATCGTAGACCAGCAGAAGACGCCGGTGCTATCGCGCGCCACCGTGTTGGCAACATGAAGGAGAGCAATGAGTCAGAGGGTTTTGACCATCTGATCATCAATGCGGCTGGCTTATCGGGATCAGGACATCACCAGCTGTTGAGAAAACCTGGTAAAGTGGGCAACAACGCGGTGATTATTCTTCTGGATAGCGGGGCGGATCATAATGTAATTCGAAAGGGCCTTAGCACAAACGTGCTTCGCCGTAAACAAGCGAAGGCTGAGCGTTTCGACGGCTCCACGACGACAGTGCAGTGGATCAATGAGGTACAAGAGTCCATTGACTTTGACGGGTTCATACTTGCTGATATGGTGTTTTCGGAGTGGGACCTACCTCCAAGTCATGATGTCATTTCGGCAAACCGTTTTTCGACGAGTACAACCCAGTCATCAACCGGAGAACGCATGATGTGCAGCTCGAACCAGAATTGCAGAGCCTCCGTGCTGCCTTCCAAGCCGAAATAGACTTCTTCGAGGCGGCTGTGAGGGCTGCAGACCCCGACGAGGAACGAAACGCTCAAGAACGGGGCGCTTTCTTTCTAGAAGACGCGAATCCTGATCGCTTGTGCGACGACGACCGCTCTTTTCTTCAAGAACACGAGTTGAGTCCGGACATGGTCGAGTGGTTTCAGACCCACCCGACGCCTCGAAGTACTTGGCTCCCGCCTGCACATATCAGTGACACAACCTTTGAGAAGAACCTTCGATTGGGCTCTTATGAGGAAGTGTATAGAGTCAAGGTATCGGCTTTCGCAGCGTCAGAAGTGGTGCCTGGATTCTTGGAGTCCTTATTGGCTGAATATGCAGACGTCTTTCCGACGGAGCTACCGGATGACCTGCCCAAGGAACGTGCCGTCGAGTTTGAGCTCACGACGAAGCCTGGGGCACAGCCGAGCTCACATTCACCCTTCCGCTTGTCTCGAACGGAGCAGGATGCACTGGATGTGTTCGTACGTGAGCTTCTGCACAAGGGCTGGCTAGAGGTGTCCGATTCTCCGTGGGTCTCCAACATTTTCGGGGTACCAAAGAAAGATGCAACAACGGGGGTGGCACCAAGCCGATCGCAGTGGATTAAGAGCGGAAACAGTGCTCTACCTATTCGTTGGGTGGTGGATTACCGCTACATCAACAGCCAAACCGAAGTACCCAAGACTCCGCTTCCAAGGATTGATGAATTGTTCGACCAAATGGTTGGATGTGCAGTCTTCTCAACGATCGATTTGGCACAGGGGTACCATCAAATGCAAATTGCCACCACCAGCCGAAAGTACACAGCTTTTCGGACAGACAAAGAGACTTATCATTGGTGTGTGGCTCCGATGGGCCTAAGCGGCATGCCCGGCGTTTGGTCCCGGCTTATGAGACTTCTGTTCGGCCGATTCGCTTTCGTGGTCGTCTATCTGGACGATCTGTGCATTTATTCGCGCTCGGAGGCGGAACACTGCGAACATCTTCGCGTGGTATTTGATGTGCTTCGCTCTGAACGTTTGTTTGCACGTCGCTGTAAGTGCGTCTTCGGAGCTGCGTCAGTTGACTTCCTGGGTCACACCGTATCCCAAGAAGGTCTGCGTGTTGACAAGCGCAAGACACATGCCATTGAGCAGTATCCAGCTCCCACTACTGTCAAGCAGCTACAAAGTTTCCTGGGGTTAGCCGGTTACTATCGTCGTTTTATCTACGGATTCGCCGAAATCGTGCTTCCGCTGAGTGAGCTGGTGAAAAAGGTGGCAACATGGAGGTGTGTGGGGGGGGGGGGAACAACAGCGCGCTTTTCTCCAATTGAAGCTACATCTGCAGCAAGCTCCAGTTCTTCAGCTCCCGGACTTCATGAAGCCATTTGTTGTCACCACAGATGCTTCTGGACGTTGCTGTGGCGGTGTGCTGTCGCAGCAGACAGAGGGTCATGATCTTCCGATAGCGTTTTTCTCAAAGAAGTTCTCGGAAGCAGAGCAAAACTGGCCCGTTCACGAGCAGGAACTTTTCGCCATTAAGCTGGCACTTTCCAAGTGGCGACACTACCTGCACGGTCGACCATTTGGTGTGTATACGGACAATTCGGCATGCACTTGGTTCATGGCGCACCCACAAGTCTCAGGGAAATTGGTTCGCTGGCTGGACTTTTTCGGTCAGTACACTTTCACGCTGCACCATGTCAAGGGGGAGGCCAATGTAGTGGCGGACGCCCTGTCACGACCTGCTATGACAAAGGCTGGAACTACATCTATGGCGCGCACTCAGAACTATCCTATGGTTCATGATTGTGACGGTAAATGCCGCGAGATGGAGTATCCTCTTCGTCGACATCAAATTCCCAGCACACAGCTTGGGTTGCTTCAAGACACGGACGCTCGTCTTCTTCTGGACGACGACTTTCGGGGAGAAGTGGTGTCGCAGTACCAGGGACCATGCCGCACGAAGTATACTCGATGCATGTCGGGGAGATGACAATCTCAGTGACGAATGTTCACCTTGACGCAGCCACCAAACGGGATTTTGCTCAAGGATACCGCCGTGATTCGTTGTACACAGGGCTGGGAAAGTCATCGCCATCGAAGCCTATACCGGCAGGTGAACTCAAGTGGGAACAAGGTCTGGTGTACCTCGAAAATGATGCAGCACTTCGTCGTCTTTGTGTGTCGGACTACAGTAATTTGCGCGTGATGTTGTTGGCAGAATTTCACGATGGCCCAGTATCCGCACACCCGGGCATTCGCCGCACCCAACTCAAACTTTGCCAATAGTATTTCTGGCCTACACTTCTAGCCGATGTCAAACACTACGTGCAGAGCTGTTCGGCATGTGCACGCTTCAAGTCGAGCAGTCTACGCAAAAACGGGGAGCTTATGCCGCTACCAGTACCGTCAGAGTGCTGGGAAATAGTCGGTATTGACTTCGTGACGGGACTCCCAGCGTCTTCCGATTACGACGCGATCATGGTCTGCATAGACCACTTGAGCAAGAGACCGAAGTATACTCCAACCTATACGACTGTGACGGGAGCCCAAGCAGCAGCAATCTTCTTTGAAGTTGTCGTCCGCAATCATGGCCTTCCTGCTGCGATCGTGAGCGATCGCGATCCAAAGTTCACAGGGTCGTTCTGGCAGGAGCTCATGCGCATAATGGGGGTCAAACTTCGAATGACAACAGCCTTCAGAGCACAAGCGGACGGACAAACCGAGCGCCAGAATCGAGTGCTTGAAGACGGACTCCGGTGCATGGTTTCGCTTCACGGTACAAACTGGTCAGACGTACTATCTACGGTGGAGTATGCTCACGCCGCGTTGGTGAGCGCATCAACGAAAATGTCTCCGTTTCAAATCGACACGGGGCGCGTGGCTCGTACTCCAGGGGTAACGACGGAAACAAGGAACGACTATGCTGCCAACTTCATTCAAGAGCGCCAGAAGATTATTGACAAGGCTCAGAAGAATCTACTTGAAAGCTTGGAGTGTAGGAACAGAGCGCAAGGTACTGACAGCACCGAAGGGCCCAACGAGGATCGGCCTATTTGACGGAGGCTCCCGGGGAAATCCAGGGCCCAGGGGAAGTGGTAGCGTGGTCGTGGAGCTGACTGGGGATGCAGTCTCGAATGGACAGGTGACAGGAACACTGTTGTGGGCAGCAGCGACGGCGTTGGGAGGTCAAACGATGACTAATAACGTGGCAGAATTCGTCGGGCTACAAAGGCTTCTAGCAAAAGCGGTCGAAATGAAATGGAGCAACTTACATGTGGTTGGTGATAGTGCGCTTATCATCGGTTGGATGAGGAACACGCACAGACCAAAATCGAAGAAGATGAAGCATTGGTATCGAGTCACTAAACGGTTGGCGGCTATATGCGGGGTCGCAACTTGGAGTCACCACTACAGGCAGCACAACAAGACGGCGGATTGGATCGCCAATTACGCCATGGACAGACAACAGAGCATCACAGTGCGAGCCTCGACGGAATACAGAACACATGAGCTGTACGTTGGGGCGGATAGCAGACAAGGAAACGACATCGGCTTCTGGTGGGACCAGACAGGAAGAAGATGGTGCGATGAGGCACAAACAATAAACAGAGGGCTATAAGAAGGAGGAGAGGCGACGGAGTGTGAAGAGGCGATGCACGTGACAGGAAGGAATGGCCAGTCACGCATGGTTATTAGAGTTCTGCGAAAGCATGTAACACAATAATCCGTATAATACAAAAAAAAGAAAAAAGAATCTACTTGAAACGAAGGCTCGACAAAAGACTTATTATGACCAAGGTCGCAGTGGTGTGCAGTTTCAAGAAGGCGAGTGGGTTTATCTGAGCACACGCAATTTGCCTCTAGCTCACGCGGCGCGTGGAACACGCATCGATAAGGACAAGTTGGCTGCGCGCCATTCCAGATCATCAACATGCTGAACAAGAACGTAGCCAAGTTGAAATTGCCGAAATCGATGAGTCGCCTGCACAACAGCTTCAACGTAGACGTATTGCGCCACGTCGTGGAGTCTCCAGCAGAATTTCTGAGTCGACCGCTACCGAAGGTGTCTCCGGTGCACTTTTCACCGGATAATGACGACGGTGATCTTCAGGTGATTGAGCGGTTGGTAAAGCAGCGAACCCGTCGTCGCAAGCGGCAGTATTTGGTTCATTGGCAAGGCTTGCCGGACACTGAGGATACCTGGGAAAATGAAGCCCACATTCGCCACGTCGTGCACTGGAAGCATTTGCTGAAGGAACTACGAGCTCGCCGGTGCTAGCTCTTCGAGGGGAGGATGTAGGGATACCGAATCCCGAGATTTAAGTGGGTACCTTCGAGATGCATGTCAAGATTCACACACAAGTTCGCTGGCATCTCGACGGTGCCGAGATTCACGAGGGCGTGCTGCTGACCAGATTCATGAGAGCCTTGGACGATGGCCTCAACTCTCTTTCTTTTTGTATGACGCAGCCGATTCAAGATCGGCCTTGGGCGCCCAGGCGTCATGCTGCATGTTCGTTGTAGTGCGTGTTTTCCGCTTTGGCCCTACATCATTAAAAATGTCATTCTACTTTTTACCTGCTTTCCAACACTTCTCCCAACCACCACTCGACCCACTTCTCCTTTACGCCTCTCATCGACTACCCTCTGCTCTGCGGCTAAGTACTACCAGAATTGGCGACCAATTGCGCACACGGTCCCAATAGGACTGCTGGAACAGAATTTCTCGCCGTAAAACGGTGCGGCTCGGCTAACTTGTGTGCTCATTTTGCGATTTTTCAGTAACCAAGAACCCCTCCGCACTCTTTCAGCTTAGCCACGCCCTTCATGAAGTGTCATCCTCGACTGCTCGTACGCTGAGCTAACCACGATGGACGCATGTGTGGTTTGTGGCCTTGGTGTCATCACGTATGCAGCCACGAGCAGTACGACGCCGGGATCCTGTCCGAGCGCTTTTGCTGCGCTTCGTGCGTTACTTTTTTCAAGTGGAAGACTATGTTTGCAGGAGTGTTGAAGCTGCCTGCGAGCATGCGGATATCCTTCACTGGTTTCGCGAATCTGGCAGCGTCCGGCTCACGTCCATTGTGGCACTGTCCCGTGTCTGGTTGGCCAGAGCTCCTTTCAACGTATTTCAAGAGCGCGTCTTCGCGACTGGAGGCATTGCTATGAGCAACCTATGCAAGAACGGACAACGAGCACGCAGGGATGCAAGTATTATCGAAGTACAATTGAAAAGAGATGCGTCGTATGGAACTCGACGGGCAGGATCTGATCGTTTCTCTGGTCGACGATAGTACTGTCTCTATATGACTAGTGATATAGTATTCTAGATGCAGAACCCAATGTTACTGTTCTAATAGTAGCTTTGTATGTGCTACTAGGGATATACTATAGTAATTTGGAAGAAAGATCGTTCTACTGTCAAGTGATTGTCGCAACGATAGGGCTCTAAGAGCACTATCGCCGTTTCTTTATTGGATTCCTTTAGAAGCGCTGATGGGATGCTGGCAGCGATGGGTGGACCCTCGCGTGACTGCGGACGATCGGTGGCACTCGAGTCGCGTGGAGCTCGTGCGCTCGCCGGTTCTTCTTGGCGATCACTTGGTGGCCGAGCTGCGGGGACTGGCGAGGGCGTCCGCGGACGACATGGCGGTGGCTCGCTGCGGCCAATTCCTAAATAAAAAACTGCGCAGTTTTGAGTGCGAAACTCGCCTTTTAATCCGCCTCGCGGACTCTGCGCGAGTACTTTCGTTGCTGCTACGCACCGTGGACTCAGTGCTGGGCATGACCGACCAGTTGGAGACGGAGGTTCGCGCGAAATGGCTGCAGAACCTGCAGCAGGAGCGGGCGGAATGGGTCCAAGAGATCGTCAAAGTGCTGCAAAATGACGAAAAACTGAAATTCGAAATGGGCAACGAGCGACAACGGGTAGAAGTGCTGGCTCTGCTGAGGCATGAGATGGACCGGTATAGTCGAATTTTAACCCACCGCGAGCTGGGGGTTGTGGCCCAGGTGTTCGACGCGGTCGCGAGGCGCGGACATGTCGTGGTAGGAACGTTGCCGGGTTGGTTCGCGACGTCGGAGGTCGAGTGGTTCCGAGCGAAAACCACGGCCGTGGAAGGAGGGGAAGAAGCTTGTGAGCGACAGGCGGCACTGTGGGCCAAGCTGCACCACCCGAATGTGAGAAAGTTTTTCGGCGCCTGCCATGTTGGACAAGCATTTGTGATTCATGAAGCGTGCACTGAATTGCCGCTGCCGAAAGATAACGTTCCGAGAAGGAGGAGGAAGGCGAAAGGTGAACGAGTGTCTGCGAAAAAGTTGAGTAAAACTGAATACCGTGCGCTGGAAAAGGCGGCACTAACGTGGAAGCATGTGCTTGGCTGCGCTCTTGGCCTCCAGTACGTGCACGAGCGGGGGCTTGTACACAAAAGACTGTCGGCAGTACATCTTCTCTACTCGCAAGCGTCACAGAAGGGAATTTTGAGCGGTATGGGGTTGGTACGTCATCAAAAGACCATTAAGGAAGATACTGATGAGAGGCCGTCAATATCTGCGGACACCCTAGCATTTGGTCTCGCAATCCTTGAGATTATTGTGAGGGACCGTACAGACGATGTCGCTTCATCTCGATGGTTGCAATCGGATAGACTTCCTGACGTTCGACCTGACTTTGTGGCAAAAGCCGAATGGGATCTTGTGGTGAGTATGTGCGATTCTGATCCAGCCGCGAGAACTTGCATGGCGGACGTCGTGCACCAGATAAGTATGCTGGCGAACCATAATGCCCCTCCAGTTGCCAAGACACCGTCTAGCTCTCCGGACAGTGTTGAAGATGTGAAGGCGTATGAAATTCAGACGCTCGGAATGACACTCAAAGATACGCTGGATGAAATCGAGCAGCTTTGTGGTGAGGCAGATAGCGTCGGGGATGTGAATCACCCAGTATACGATCGCCTGCTGGATGTATATAACCAACTCCTAGCTAGTCCAGCGCCGGCATCAACAGCTTTTGTGGAAAGCTTCAGCCTCGTTGTGCTCCGCTTTTTCGACATGCTCGACCAGCGTGCCTTTGGCCCCCCAAGTCGTGCTGCTGACATGTGCGCGTCCCGCACGGTCGCTGGAAAGAATTACAGCTTCCACCACGACATCGACATGCTACTGCGCACGTCGAACCTGCCAAGCACGAACCGTGTTCACCACTGGCAGGCAAAGTGGAAAGCAAATCGGGAACGCCGGGGTGAGGCGCTGAAGTCGTGTCTGGAGAATCCAGTATCACTTTTGAGTCAGCTGTCGAATGATGTCGACCGATCTGAAGCGATCGCATTGCTGCAGTTTGAAGCAAGAACTCAGCTCGACATCGATGAAAGCGAAGATCTCCCACTGTGGTTTATTCCTCCGTATCAAGTGCAGCTTGGCAACCACATTGCGGACGGCTCGTTCGGAGCCGTGTACGAAGGAGAATGGCTTGATACGGACGTCGTGATAAAACAAGTTCTTTTGAAACAAACGGAGAGGGAGCACTGGGAGCAATTTCGTCGTGAAGCAGATCTGTGGTTCGCATTAAACCACCCAAACCTAGTCAAGTTGTACGGTGCGTGCCACCAGGGACGACCGTTCTTCGTGTGTGAACGAGCAAGTCATGGAACCCTTTCGTCGTACCTCAAGGGACAGAATCGGCGCAAAATCTGGTATGCCATTGGAGACGCTGCTCTCGGTCTGCAGCACCTCCACGACCATGACATTGTGCACGGTGATATCAAGGGAAACAACATTCTCGTGTGTGACAGTATCGACGGTTTGCCGACTGCAAAATTGGCGGACTTCGGCTTGAGCATCGTTACGAATCGACTCGCAGCAGCAGTCGACCATGATAACGGAGTTTTGGGTGCATTTCGATGGAAGGCGCCCGAGTGTTTGCTGGGAGATCAGCCCACGTTTGCATCCGACATTTATTCCTTTGGCATGTGCATTATCGAGGCTGTTACGGGTCAGTACCCGTGGGGTAATACCATGCCGGACTCGGTTGTGGTATGTAACGTAGCGGAAAAGCGATCGCTTCCTCCATGCCCCGGTAGCTTCAATGACGCCGAATGGCAGTTGGTTACTCGTATGTGTCGTTTTGAGCCTCATCGCCGGATCCCAATTGGAGCTGTGATTAACTGTGCATTCAACCTGGCAGCTTCGTGCTCAAATAATTTGATTTAATGGGCATGATGTCCGGCAATGCTCCTCTTCTGGAAGTATCACGTGTGATTAACTCACTTGCAGAAAACTGCTTCATCATTTCAAGAAAGACTACAGGTGGCAAGGTACGTGTTTGTATCCAGATGAAGACAAGGAACTCGAGAAGTTGAATCAAAGCAACCGACTTCTTGAAAACAAATCAATGTCCATGAACTGGGTTGAAAACGGCGCTGGAAATCTTACGCCTATCTGGAACTTGTGACGAGTAGCTCACATGTGGATTATACGACTTAGTTCATCACCTGGGTGGTCTGCTTGGAGCAGGCGTCGTCGGAGGCCTGGGTGATGTGCTTGTCCGGGTTCTGGCAGCTGGCAATACCCAGGAAGCACGAGTTGCTGTAGGTGACGCCGTCCGAGCCGCAGACGGGGGCATAGTCCTGAGGGCAAACCTGGGCACAGTTGGAGGCAGTGCTGCCGCTCTGGGACGCACCTTCCTTGCCTAGGAACTCCTTCCAGGCCTTGTTGAACTGGGCGTTTTGGCCGTAACCAGGCATGCCAGGGAGAACGGCAGGGCCCAAGCCCTCGTACATCGCAGGGTTCAGAGTGGGGGTGGGAGTGTCCGAGGTGTCCAGGGTGTTGGTGCTGCCGCTTTTCGTAGCGAGGTCGTCCATGGCCTTCTTGAGCTTCGGGTTGTCGCCAGCAGGCGTCTGAGGGCCAAGACCTCCGAGGTAAACAGGGTTCTCAGTCGGTAGCGTGCGGGGGTCGACGGTGTAGTAGTTGCCACTGGTAGATCCGGCCAGGGAGTCCATGGCCTTTTTCAGTTTGGGGTTGTCGCCAGCGGGCGTCTGCGGGCCAAGACCCTCAATCGTCTTAGGGTCGACATGAGAGAGCGTGTTCGGGTTGACAGTCAGCGTGTTAGTGTTGCCGGAAGTCTTCAACTGGCGGTGGTTCTCGATCGGAACCTGAGGGCCAAGACCCCCGAGGTAAGCAGGGTTCTCAGTCGGCAGCGTGCGGGGGTCGATGGTGTAGTAGCTGCCACTGGTAGATCCGGCCAGGGAGTCCATGGCCTTCTTCAGCTTGGGGTTGTCGCCAGCGGGCGTCTGCGGGCCAAGACCCACAATCGTCTTAGGGTCGACATGAGACAGCGTGTTCGGGTCGACCTTGAAGGTGTTGGTGGACTCAGCCGACACGCCAGCGACAGCGACGGCAGCGAGCACGATTCCAGCGGCGAACTTCATCGTTTGGGGGTGAAGTGAGTTGCTCTTTGCAAAATTGAGAATAGCGCTCTCGGCACCGTCACACGTGCTGCTAGCCAGCGAGGGAGAGATTGCACTGCAAGCCCATGGTCAATAAACACAAGGTATCCTATCCACGATTGTATCTTGGGGATTGTCACGAGCATGGACGCCAAGCGTTGACGCCGTCCCAGAATAATCAGGACCAAATCTCGTGGCGTTGTGAGTCACCTTCAAATGCTTGATGGCATTCGAACAGTAAAATAAGTCGCTGTTGGGTTGCTTAGCGGAGGTGCTGGGCAACGTATGACATGTAGTACACGGCACAGTAGCGTCAAAAGCCACTCGAATGAGTGTAAGTGAGCGCAGCAAACAGACGGCAAAGCTGGAACAGGCTTCGCATGCTGCGGCAAATCGCGTTGAGACGGGGCTCGTTACCTACGTGAAAGCGGCAGTGACAGCAGAATTCTCCTCGTGCAGTCGTCGCACCGGAGTTGGTGACAAATTCGGGAAGTCCCGTCAACATCGGGGATGACTATTACCGTATACATGCACATGTACCGGCCACTTATCGACCACGATTACGACTGGTGTCCTAGTCCTACTGGCGGGGTTGCTCTTACAATGGCGGGGTTTGGCTGCACGTATGATGGCAAGATCCGGTCAGTTTTGCAAAGACCAAGCCAGGGTTGCAAACAGACCAATCCAAGGACTCTAATACACCAACCAAATCGAGAACGCATGAACGCACCAACTCATGACCACGCCAGGTTGATGAAGGTTAGCTCATGGTGTTTATTGTATGCCGTGCAAGACGGTGGCACGTACTGCTACGTCTGCGCGCACATGATAGAGCAGGTCGCTCAGACCATCTGAGAGACTTTGAAGGTCAGTTGAGGGCTTCTCCCCAATTGAGCTGAGGGAAACCGTACGCATATGCGAGGATACGAGTGGCTCAGTATCTAGGTACATGTAGCGGTGACAAGCGGTAGTGCCTCGATGGTCTACGGCTACGAGTCTGCTCCACCAGCAGTCGTTGATGCAGTTGGCGGTCTTCACAGTCGCGCCACGACGGAGAACGAGCAATTTTGTCTCCCAGTAGATACAACCTGGTTGCATTGTAGACAGCATGTATTAATACTAGCGTGTACTGGTACAGTACTACATGTCATGTAGCTCTGATGTCGGGTAGAAGTTTATGAACATTTTGCGTTTACGTGGCAGAATTGTAAGATTTGCACAGCTCTACTGGGTACATGTACATGTACCAGGCAATTGAATAGCCTTTTGTAAAGCCACGAATTGGAGCAATTCCCGCAGCTATTCTGGAACGCCAAAGCATAGATTTAGCTGGTGCGCACAGATTTAGAAAAGTACATTCCTACCCGCAGCACTCTGTTCCGCATCTATTATAATATGAGTTACGAGGGCAACAACGAGAGCATTGTGCTGATTCTGATGCTTGCACTCGCCGCCGAAGGCCAGAGAGAGAGGCGTGATCGTCAGCGCGGCCAACATACCTCACGAGAGCCGACCTCCACCCCGAGCCACGATATGGAACGGCATGGGAGGCGATGTACGGCGCTGGAAATGGCAGACCGTTTATCACCACGACCGGATTTGATGTTAGCTGCTTCCACTATTTGCTTTCGCACTTTGAACTCAGGTAGGGTGCAAATAGGCAATGACATGCGTTGGCACCTTCATTTTCTCCTAACGCCGGAGGAGTGTGGGATGCTGTCGAGTGGCTGTCCTCTTCATTGCTCAAAGCTCTTTCTTCGCCAACGTCGTTCTCCATAGACACCTTTTCTTCGATCCGTCGCTGGATCTGACGGACCACCCTGGCATTTTCAGGGCACCTTGGATCCCCCGTTTGCTTCTTGACATTTAGCAACGCTTGGAATTTCTTCTTGAGCGACACCAGTTCGCACTCTGCGCGGTTGGTTTCGACCGCATACATGTAGTCTTCATAGCTGTGCCGCACTGACTCCCATTCATTCGCACCTGTCGGCAGAACATCACTGATGAACTCCAGGAGGACGTCCACACTCTGGGGGCTGTCATTCTCGACACCTGTGACCCTCCCGCGCCTTGTCATGATGCTTGCGGTTGGTGATAACAGCCCAAAGGCTTGAATAGGTTCTTCTACGCGCCTCCAAGTTGAGAATTCCCAGCTCCTGCTCGCTCCGCTGCTGTCGCCCGGCCTCTGTGTCCACCTCCGCGTCCGTGGTGGGCAGTCTGGAGTCTTGAGCTTGATGCGGGACAGACCTTGATGCGGAAAAAGAGTGTGGCTTGCTAGTTGAAGTCATCAAGATTAACAACTCAAAAAATGACAAATGATGTTTTATATTGTCTGGTAGATCAAGTACAAAACAAAAGACACTGCAGGCGTGCCATCGTAGTTACAAAAGGAGCCCGAGGATCATGATGAGTCCTCTCAGTCCTTACCAGCCAAAAAAGGCAAACTGCACCTAGTGCTTCGAGCTGGCAACGCAGCCGTACACACCCGTGTCCAGCAGCGAGCAGTAGGCGCCAGCAGGGCAGTCGCCGTTGCTCACCTGAGCCACACACACGTTGGTCGAGTCGATGCAACCATCGTGGTCCCAGCCCACAACGCCAATCGTCTGTTCGCTGCCGCTGCAACCAGCCCAGCTCCCAGCCTCCTCAGCACCGTCCTTGCAGCCGAAAACACCAGTGTCGAGCCACTCGCAGTGAGCGCCGCTCGGACAGGTACCGTCAGTGTTGGCAACACACACGTTGCCGGAAGCAACACAGCCATCCTGAGACCAACCCTCAACGCCAATCGACTCCTGTCCACTCGGGCAGGTCACACTCGACTTGTGGTGCGACTTGTGGTGGTGGTGGTGGTGGTGCTTCTTCACGCTACTTGAGTCCGAGCTAGTTGAGTCCGAACCAGTCGACTCCGAACCAACCGAGTCCGAGCCAACCGAGTTCGAGCTAGTCGAGTTCGAGGGAATCGCGTTCGAGCTTTCGTCCGAAGAAGCACCGTCCGCGCAGCCATAGACACCCGAGGCCAGCAGCGTGCACTGAGCACCCGTGGGGCAGTCGCCACTGCTCACATCAGCAGAGCAAACGTTGCCACTGGTCACACAGCCATCCTCAGACCAGCCTTCAACGCCAATCGCCTCCTGTCCACTCGGGCACGTCGCACTCGACTTCGCAAGCGTCTTGTGGTGGCGGTTGCGCTTCTGGGAGCTGGCAACGCAGCCGTACACACCCGTGTCCAGCTTCGAGCAGTAGGCGCCAGCAGGGCAGTCGCCGTTGCTCACCTGGGCCACACACACGTTGGTCGAGTCGATGCAACCATCGTGGTCCCAGCCCACAACGCCAATCGTCTGTTCGCTGCCGCTGCAACCAGCCCAGCTCCCAGCCTCCTCAGCACCGTCCTTGCAGCCGAAAACACCAGTGTCGAGCCACTCGCAGTGAGCGCCGCTCGGACAGGTACCGTCAGTGTTGGCAACACACACGTTGCCGGAAGCAACACAGCCATCCTGAGACCAACCCTCAACGCCAATCGACTCCTGTCCACTCGGGCAGGTCACACTCGACTTGTGGTGCGACTTGTGGTGGTGGTGGTGGTGGTGCTTCTTCACGCTACTTGAGTCCGAGCTAGTTGAGTCCGAACCAGTCGACTCCGAACCAACCGAGTCCGAGCCAACCGAGTTCGAGCTAGTCGAGTTCGAGGGAATCGCGTTCGAGCTTTCGTCCGAAGAAGCACCGTCCGCGCAGCCATAGACACCCGAGGCCAGCAGCGTGCACTGAGCACCCGTGGGGCAGTCGCCACTGCTCACATCAGCAGAGCAAACGTTGCCACTGGTCACACAGCCATCCTCAGACCAGCCTTCAACGCCAATCGCCTCCTGTCCACTCGGGCACGTCGCACTCGACTTCGCAAGCGTCTTGTGGTGGCGGTTGCGCTTCTGGGAGCTGGCAACGCAGCCGTACACACCCGTGTCCAGCTTCGAGCAGTAGGCGCCAGCAGGGCAGTCGCCGTTGCTCACCTGAGCCACACACACGTTGGCGGAGTCGATGCAACCATCGTGGTCCCAGCCCACAACGCCAATCGTCTGTTCGCTGCCGCTGCAACCAGCCCAGCTCCCAGCCTCCTCGCCGCCGTCCTTACAGCCGTAGACGCCTGTGTCTAGCAGCGCGCAGTGGGCACCCGTGGGGCACGCGCCGTTGCTCACCTGGTCCACGCAAACGCTGCCCGAGGCGACGCATCCGTCCTGCGCCCAGCCGGCAACGCCGATAGTCTGCTGGCCGCTGGGGCACGTCACCTTGGCGTGCACGCGCACGCGCAGGTGAGCGGCGATCTCGGCCTGCGTCTCGGCGATGGCCAGCGTCGCGACGGCGACGACCGCGGCGGTCTTGGCTCCTAGCATCTTGGATTCAGTCTTGGCTTGAGCGGCGATCAGCAAATCAAAGAGTGAGTGACGAAAGATCCGCCGGCGAAGTGTGTACCCATGCAGTCGTGCCGGTGATTGGCTGGAACTGCTGCCCGGTACTTTGACTTGCTCTTTGTATGGCTCATACCTGATTTTTTTGAACGGGTGCAAATCAGGCGCCGAACTTGCGCACGAACTTGGTTTGCCTTGCAGGGTGCTTACGCGACGCTCGAGGCAAGCACGAGTCGATGGCGGCATTGAAATGCTGTCTACTACAATCAACGCAATGTCTTTGAGCTGCGGGGCTGCAAATGGAGCTCTGCAGTCGCTTCTGCAAGTTGGGGTTGAAGTGGTCCACAACAACTCACGGTAATTGTACATAGCCGATCCAATATCTGCTTGGATTTTATGCATTTAGTGTACACCACATCACATTGCTTGGATATTATCCATGATGACACTCAACCAAATGCGATGAAGGTGCCGGGGCGATCGTGCACCGCCGCGCGGTTGAGCGTGACGGCGCAGGACGACGGACCCAGCGTGGTCGTGGCGCGCCAGTGGCTGCGCGACGTTGTCCTGCCGCACCGCATCCGCGACAAAAACGGCGCCTTCCGTCTCGTGGACATGGGCGAGGACATTAAGGGCGACTTGTTCCCGGTCTGCGGCACTTCACTCGCCGATCTCTCGGTGTTTGGCATTGGTCTGGGTCTGTACTTCCGCATGTTGCTGCAACTGAGCGCGCTGTTGTTCGTGCTGGCGGCTGTATCCACGCCCAGCATCGTCTACTTCCTGTCGCCCACGTATTCCGGATCTCTGAGCTCCAGAGACCTGGACTTTCGCCTCCTAGGCACCGCTGCCTGCACCCGAGAGGAGACGGCAATCGACACTAGTGCCAGTGGTAATAAGGTCCGCAATGTGACCATCAACGACTGTCCGTTGGTCATAACGCAGCTCCACGTGGACATGGTGGGGCTCGGCATCTTGGCCGTCTACTGTCTAGTGGTCGCGGTGATGCAGACGAGGGACAAGACACACTTGGACGCACTGGAACAGACTCCGTCCGATTATTCCGTGGTGGTGAAAGACCCCAATGCCAACGCGTGGAGCCCAGACGAGTGGGAGAGGTTCTTCGCGCAGTTCGGACAGGTCAAGTTCGTGACGGTGTGCGTGGACAATTATCGGTTGCTGTCGGCGCTGGCCAAGAAGCGCTACATGGAGGAGATGCTCAGGATGGAGTCGGCGGATGCCGAAGTCGTGCGGCTGGCGCTGGAGAATGCGGCGGACCCGACGAAAGCGGCGCCTGACCAATCGCTCATCCGACGACTGCGGCAGAAGGCCGGACTGGGTGGGTACGACTTGACGTACTGGAACGCAGAGCTCGATACGCTGCGGCGTCGGATCGCTGCCATGCTGAGGCAGGACAGCTACCGCGTGTGGTCGGTATTCGTCATGTTTGAGACGGAGGAGGCCCAACGTCGCTGCCTGCGTGAAACTCGGATCGGCTTGTGCTCCACACAATTCGACTGGACGCGCACAGATCTGTCGAACAGGCTCCGCTTTCGAGGTACCAATATCTTGCATGTGGAGCAAGCGGTTGAACCGTCTTCCGTGCATTGGAAAAGCGCAGGGGTGCGCTGGCGTCGGCGGGTGTTGCAGCAAGCGCTTACGATGGGTATCGTGTCTGGAATGATGGTCGGTGTGTACTACCTCGCGTGGTGGTTGAAAATGGACTATATCGGTGACCAGACAGAGCCCGACAGCCAGCGCCGCGGAAGGCTATTCATTCTGGCGTACACGCTGGCAGTGACCGACATTTTGGGTAGTCGCCTGATGAGCTACGTCGACCGCCTCGAGCAACACCAGACAAAAGAGCGCGAGCAGTTGTCTACGCTGAATAAGCTGCTTCTCTTCCGTGGATTCAATGGTGCGGTGGTATTGTATCTCCTAATGGACTTCACGGATGTTCTATCGCAGGAGAACCTACTGCAGATTCAAGCCCTGCTCATCGCAAACCTTGTGACGGCACCTGTGATCCAGCTGCTTAGCCCGTTCGAGAAGTTCTATCGGTGGTTTTACGGGCCAAAGGCAAAGACACAGCGCAAGCTCAACTCATACTACTCCGGTGCCTATTGGAAGCTGGCAGAGCGGTACACCCAGATCACGAAATCTGTGGGCATCGCTCTCTTTTTCAAGTCACTGCTCCCAACTGGACTGATTATCACGGGGCTGTCGCTGCTCGTCAATTACTGGGTCGACAAGTTTTGCTTGTTGCGTAAGTGGAAAACCCCTCCGAGGTACGACGGCTTGGTAGCTCGTGCTTCTCGCTACCACTTGCTGCTCGTAGCGTTGGTGTCGCTCATCATGATGGGGCATTGGTACAATGGTTGGCCCTTTGACCATGCCACTCAACGCGACGTGCAAGCTGCCAAGAAGCAGACGGAGTCGGGGTATACGTCTCTTGCCAAAACACTGCACATCGTTCTCCCATTCCTGCGTGACGAGTACCCGACCGAAGACCAGCGGAACCTCATGGATATTTTGTACTGGATCATACTCGTTATCACGTGCATGGTGGTGGCTTTCGTGTTCCTCAAGTCGCTTTATCGCAGCTACATACGTTACATCGTTGGGAACCTACCAAGCGGGTTCTTTGGCGGCCGAGCCAAGCAAAGCGACATCCCAGCCTCGGACGTGTCCACCTTGAATGGCTACATTCCCTCATTCGAATCTTGGTACTCGGATTTCCCTTATCTCTCGGTGCCTCTCGGAAGTTTCGAACCGCGTTATGTGGCCTGGAGTGGAAATCACGAAGCCTATTGCTTGGTGAACGACGTCCTCGACGACCCCCAATTAGCTGAAAGCCTTGGTGACAAGCCCCTCCATCAGCTCTTCGGCGCGTGCAAGCAGTATGACATGCCTGGCGCCAAAAAGCGTATCCCTGTGACTTCCTTGGACTCAATAAGTTTGGTGTGACTCGTGGGAGACATGCGCTGGGGAGACAAACTATCTGTGAATGTATATTAGATTATCGCGAATATCAATCCCCTATCCGAATTGGCGAAGCTAGCACTCCACGTCTTGTTGGAAGCTTCCTGCCTCGTTCGAGCCCACACCTCCCGTGGCCACGCCCACTGCATTTTCATCAATGGAAACACAAGTGGACGCCGCTCCAGACTCTGCAGACTCGATGGCAATTTCCAGCCGTTCAGTGTCGACCGGTACGACCATTGCAGCTCCGCCTGCAAGTCGATCTGCCGCCTGGGCGAAGGAATCCTGTTGTCTGTACTCACCAATGCGCTCCGTGCAGCGCACCAGCCAACCGAAGAGCTGCTGGGCGACGTCGGGCTCAAGCTTGTACATCAACGCGTAGTTGAAATGGGAGAGCGCCGTAACGAACAACTTGCTGGCCGAACTCAAGGACGGGTGCGAGTTGTACACATGCAAGTCGTCCACAGTCACGCTATTGTTGCCAACGGCCACTTCGCTCGGGAATGGCGTGGGCGCGGCATCCGAGCAGTCCAGGTACGAGAGCGTGACGTCGCTAAGCGCGCTGTTGGCCACGCTCAGTCCGGAATCCGTCCTGTTCTCGGCATTGAGCACCTCGTTCACAAACATGGACTGCATCTTGACTTCGTGACCAAGCAGAGCGCACTCCCACTCGTGGTCAGCCTTGCGCGCGACGTCCCAGAAGGACATTCCGTGCGGGTCAACACCTTCACTGCTCATGAACACGAGATTGGCAGGGGAAGAGTACAGGCCAACGGGTGTCTCGCGGTCGTTTCCCGCAATATGGGGCATAACAGCATCAAACAGGCCGCGTTTGACGGGATTCAACGCCACTTGCTGCCGCATATCGCCCATTACGTCCATGCGGAGTTGAAGTGGCTCAGTGCTTTCGCGAAGGTTGCCACCGTGCTTGGTGAGCCCGAAGGCCATAGTGGTCGCAGCGATGATTGCGCCTTGGAGGCTGACACTTTCCTCCTGGCAGCGCGCCATGGCACTTCGCATGCTAGCCTCCGACCCTTGCGCGAACAAGGCAAAACTTTGGTTGGGCGGGTTGGGCGGCGAGCCCGCAAAATCGAGCTGTGAGTCCGCTTGGATTGGCAGCAGAGGCACGAACGCGTTCGTGTCGAAGTTCATCAGCGGCTGCATGACGTACTTGGAAACAGCCTCGTGGACAATGTTCATCCACGAGTTCACGTAGTGCGTCCCTTCATACAAGGACTCCCGCAGCGGAAGTTCTCGTGGTAGCTCCACCGGCGTACAAGTGGCCATCTTGGCCGCAGCCTCGAGAATCTCACGGAGAATCACTGCTCCGGATGTGGGGTCCGACATGTAGTGGTCCGCAAACAGGACGAGGCGCGCAAACGTCTTGGTGGAGTTATCGACACGGACGTGCAAGTAGAACGGGAAGTCCTTTTCGCGGTCCAGCGGCTTCTCACACTCGGCCTGCACAAACTCCATCCAGCGCAGATGCGGGACTGCAGACGGCGTCGAAGGGGAGGAGGAGGAGTTGTCAATTGCAGCATCGACGCGCTCTTGTTCTGCTCGCTCCTCCTCGTCAGGAGTGCACTTGTGCACGGTAAGGAGGCTCTTGAGCTCGGTCTCATCGGCGATGGGAGCACAAATCATGACTTTCTGAGGGGAGCTCCCTGGGAGCACCACTGCCCGCATCTTCGGGTGCCGGTTGAAGGTTTGCAGTACCGCCTGAGGCAAGTGCTGCAGGAGTCCAGGAATGTCACCCCGCAGAGTCGCGACGTGCGCAAGCTTGGCGCTCGCACCAGGGTCCATTGCGAAGAACCGTTCATACCCGTAGAGCGGGAAGGTTGAATGCGTCATTGTCCACAAACTGAGGGCAGCACCCACAAGTCGGGGAAAAGAGAAATGGACAGGGGTGACGCCTGGAACCTCCAGAGCTCGGAGCTATTGGCGGCTACAAGGTCTTATCAACCGCGCTCTGTATTTTTAGTGGACCGAATGAATAGCAATCCTCAACACCTGAGGTGCCGCAGCTCAAAACAACCTAACGGTTTTAGCGTTGGAGGAAGGTGCGATGTTACTGGGAGACTGTTCTCCGCTCGGAGGCCACTGCCGTTGGAGCAGGTGGTGGCTGGATAGAGCTCGCCAGCCCAGGCTTCTGTCGTCGTGACAAGTGTCGCTGCTCGGCTTCCAGGCGCCTTCGCTGGAACTAGATATGAACGGAGAGTGTCAGCCTGACATCGTGAATGGCCCAAGCAAGAGCTGTACCTTGAGTGCCTTGAGCTCCTCTTCGGTAAGAATGATTTGGAACTCGAAGCATGTTAGGGTCCTGGCTGCAGCGGAAGACGCTTTGCTGACTGACGAACGTGAGTAGTGGCCGGGCTCAGAGCAAGGATGAAGCTCCGTGGCAGCCTCATCCACCTCGTCAAGGTCTGCCGACATTTGCTAGATGTGTTAGTAGTGTTTATTAATGTTGAAAGCAAATGGCTAGTACTCACATTCTTCTGCCAGCTTCGGCTTTCGCCCAGAGCTCGCCTTCGATGCGGCCACACTCGGCTGTGCAACGGTGCTGCCGCGCAGGAACCGACGCTTTTCCCATCGATACAGAGGCTTAGCTGCAGTTTTCCGCATGCTGTTAGCGCCCGGGTGCTTCTTTGCATTCACGCCCACCTTGGCGGCAGCTCTCGCTAGTGCCGAGCCCATGAACGGAGTTACACGAATGGGCACTGGCCTCGTACGTGGTCTAAGCCCAAGCATTCACCTTTAGCACCCAACTCACGCGTCAAGCACTACAAGACGCTGGTACCTTTCAACTCCCATGTTGACCAACTCTGCTGTCAATCGACTGGACGGCGATCGAAGGTGCTGTGCAGCCTCTCGCAGTCGATCGACCTGCCTATCGACGATCTCCTGCAGAGGGCCAGGCCTCAGGCCTCGACAGAAGGCGTCCACCGCATCCGCTCGCTGCTTCAGCTCTTCACTCGCATCCAGCGCCTGTCATCACGAACGTCAGATCCGCAGCTCGAGATAATTGCGAGTCTTCACCTACTTCACCGCCTCCTGTCGTGAACGGTGCCGCCACCAACGTCTGCATCAACGTGTCCACTACTAATGGTTCAGCCCTCCAATCAGCAGCAGAGATGACCTCCACTTCAACTTGACAGTCCCGAACCTTCTCGCACCAGCGCCGGGATCCGCTCCACCTTCAGCTCCGTCGGCATCGGCCGCCCAACAAGCTCTTCAACTGCCACATCCACAGCACCTCCACTGCGACGAAACCTCGCTTTCCTCGCCGTATGGACCTTCATCGTCTGCGTCGCTTCAAGATCACTTGTGTAAAGTTCACGTACACATTACGTACCACTTGTGTCCACAATTCTTTGTCATTTGTGAATCTGAGCTAAAATGGCGGATGAACTGACCATCAAAGTCGTGAGCGGCTCGTCCGAGAGCTTGCACCTGCGCGTGGACCTGGCGGCGGCCTCGGTGCTGGCGCTCAAGCAGCAGATTGAGCAGCAGGACGCGCGGCGCTTCCCCGTGGCGGCGCAGCGCCTCATCTTCCAGGGGCAGATCCTGCAGGACGCCAAGTTACTGAGCGACTACCACGTGGCTACAGGCTGCGCGCTGCACTTGACGCTCACGCCGGGCGCCGTGGCAGCGGCCAATGCGACGGCGGACAGAGAAGCTGGGCCCGCGCCCCCCGCACAGCTACGCGCGTTCCTGCAGCAGATGAGGAACAACGAGCCGCATGAGCAGTTCACGACGGCGGTGACGACGTTGCAGAAGATCTGCGCCAACATTGTGGGCCACCCGACGGAGGACAAGTACCGCAGACTGCGGGCGGATAACGCGGCACTGAAGAGCAGGCTGTTCGACAGGACGAGGGGGCAAGACAGCGTCAAGCTGCTGGGATTCCAGGAAGGCGTGCAAGCGGTAAGGATGGGGGTCCTTTTGAAGAGGTTGTGGGGGGATGCTGATGGATTGCGTGGTGTTTTTTAGGGTCATTTGGTGCTGGTGCCGACGCCCGAGAAGTGGGAGAACTTGGTGGCGTGTAAGACTGTGGTGGACTCGGTGGCGGCGACGGTGGGCAGTGCAGCACCCGCAGCTGCGGCTGCAGCTTCGCCTTTTGGTGCTGCACCGCCGATGGGCGGCTTTGGCGGACTGGGAGGAGACTTCGCATCGCAGGCGCAGACTTTGCTGCAGAACCCGGCGATGCTGCAGTCCATGGCGAACAACCCCATGGTGCAGCAAATGGCCCAGCAGAACCCAATGCTGGCGCAGGCTCTACAGAATCCGGCGTTGCTGTCGCAGTCCATTCAGGCGATGCAGCAGAACCCGGCGATGATGCAGCAGGTCAATCAGATGATGAGCGACCCGAACGCCATGGCGCGTATGCAGCAGATGATGGCAGGAGGCGGCATGGGCGGCCTCGGAGGTCTCGGAGGTCTCGGCGGCCTCGGAGGTTCTCCGTTCGGCGCTGCACCTCCCTCCGCTGCCGCCGCCAACCCGTTCGCGGCCACTTCTACCAGCGCAAACCCGTTCGCGAGCGCACCATCAGCCGCAGCTCCGACTCCTGCCGCCGCACCCACTCCTGCTCCAGTTGCAGTCCCATCGTCCACTGCGTCCAGTTCCGCCGCTGCAGCATCTTCGACTGACAACGCCGACGACGCGTACGAGGAAGACGAGATCGCCCAGGCCATTGCGCGATCGTTGCAGGACCAGTAAAACATTGGCGCAGCAGCCACAGAGGTGCTTTGTGATACTCGTAGCGATGTTGCAGCCATCTCAGAATACTTGGCTCGTCCTTTCTCAAAAGTGTCTTCTACCAGTGGTCGGAAAATATCTCCTCTTTGATAGGTCGAAAATCCGTCTTTTCGTCCAATCCTGAGGCTCCACCGGCATAGTCGTCGTTGGTGGCAGTCGCGGATCGGGCATTTCGCATTGGGTTGGAGCGAGGCTACGCGCGCTCTTCACGGCTCTCTCTCGGTGTCTACAGGCGCCCCACAGGCCTCCTTTCTTGCGCAGTTGCTGCCGCCGCTCTTCTCCGTGATTTTCCCGCTCCGAGACCGTGATTTTCCTGCTCCGAGACGTGCGCTAGACGCTGCAAAGGCCCCAACACGCGACCCTCGACAGCCGTAGCGGGTGCAATGGCGGGCGAGCAGCAGCAGACGCCAACGGACAGCGCTATCGGAAAGAGTGGCGTCTCTTCTGTGTCCCCCTCTAGCGGCGGCGTGCAGGCGTTTGCGCCGCTGGCGTTCGATGAGAGTTTGGTCGCGGCTCTGGGCGGCGCTTCGGCGGCCTCTAGCGGTGATGCCTCGAGCTCCACGACGCCCGGCAGCAAGTCAGCAGCAGATTTCTTTCTGGACCAGATCGCAGCCGTCGTTTCGGACGAGAAGAAGCTGTCGGATGTGCGTCAAAGCACGAAAAACTCGCTTTTTGAGCATTTTTTTCACCAAAAACTAATTGTTGCTGCTGCTGTAGAATATTATGGACTTGATCCCACCAGTGGAGGCACCTGTGAGTCAAGCGACGACACAAGGACTGACGTCCGCTGCCATGGCTATGGGCATGCCGCTGCAGCCGCCCCCCGGACTGATGATGCGCGCGCTGTCCCCGCCGACGTCTCTGCTGCCGGACTTTGGAGACCCGTCGCCGTTATCGCTTCTGGGTGACACGACGGTGTCTGCAGCGGTGACGAGCTCGGGTGCTCTGGCGATGCCGGCGTCGATTGCCACGACGACGGTCACTACAGCGGTGAAACGCGAGCTTCCGGTTGTGAAACCTGCAGTTACAGGAGCAGCAACCATGAGGAGAAAAGCGGAGCTGGCGACGGCTGCAAGTGTCGCCCACAAAAAGCGGAAAACGGAGGACATCAAACCCGAACCGGTCGCGAAAGCAGCTCCAGGCGCGCCTGTTTCCGTGCACCAGCAGATTCAGCAGCAACAGGCTCGGCATCACCTTCACAATAGCAGTAACCCGTTGAGCGCGTCTGCTGTAGCGGCTGCCGCTGCTGCTGCAGCCCGCGAAAAAGTGATGAAGGAGCCGCAGTCGGGCGACTTGTACGAGTGTGTGATCACGAAGCGAAACGGCGGGCTGGGACTTACGCTGGCGTGCGTGGACGACCATGTTCAGATTACAGGACTTGCACCGGATACGCCTGCGGCCAACAGCGGAATCTGCGTGGGTGATACTCTAGTGGCTGTGTCAGGTTTGCCTGTGAGAGGACTTCAATTTTCTACAGTTATTGGTCGTCTCAAATCCACCTCCCGCAATTCTGTTGTGCTCAAGCTCCGTCGCAACCCCTGTACGTCCTACTCGATGTCTTTGCATGTTGAATGTTGTCTGACTCGTGGCGTGTGGTCCGTGTTTAATTTGTCTAGTTCGACAAAATGCTGGTAACTCAGCCTCATATCGCGGAATTAAGCGGCCAGGGCGTGGTGTCATTAAGGGGTCCGATAGCAGCAACAGCGCTAACGTGTTGTCCAGCAAGACCATGGCTCTGGAGACACGGTTAGGAGGCGGTCTGGGGAACGGTCTGAACGGCTCGGCAGGTGCTCTAGGAGCTTCGAACAGTTTGCACAACGGCAGCACCAGCACAGGTCTTGATGATTTGCATCGTTCACATCAGGGTGCCACTGGTTTCGCTACCCATGCTGCAGGTCTGAACCATGCGCATCACTTGCAAATGCAGCTGAAATCGGAGCCGATGAACTCGACATACTTCCCCACAGATGCCTCCATCCTCACCATGGGAGTAACAGCCCCCGGGTTAAGCAGTACTGGAGTGCCGCCCAGTTCTCTGGCGCCTACATCCTCATTACCGAGCGACTCACAGGCCGGAGTGAGAGTCAGTATTGAGGAAAAGGATCGCTACTACGCGGAATGCCGCGCTCTTCGGCATGAATTGGGTAGAGCAATGGTGGCACGACGGGTTCAAAAGCGGGATACGGAGACATACACTGCACAGATGCAGGCAGTTGTGAACAAGTTTCAAGAAGAAGTACATTCGTTGCTTCCATCTCCGCCCGTTCCAGCATCAACATCAACAGACACAACACCATCGTCAGTATCGACCACAAGTGTCGATGAGCTTGCGGCACTGCGCCAGAAGCTAGTGGAGGCGAACCAGGCCCTAGCTAAGAAACAGGCAGACATGCTGGCCCTCCAAGAGCGCGAAGCAAGGCACGCTCTGCCAGAGGCCCAGCGGGTAAAGTGGCAATTGGTGTCGTACATGCGGAAAAGTGTCCTCCAGATTGATTGCAAGGCGGCGTCAAAAGTGGCTTCAACACCGGTGGTGAAGAAAATCGGTGGGTCTTCTGGGTCAATCTTGTCCTTCGAGGAGCGGCTCGATGGTGTCCGTCCAAGTGCATTTGCGCTGCTGGTTGGCCAGAGCAGCGTAAAACCTGGATCGCCAACGGTTGAGCTTGAGCTTGACGCTAAGGCATGTACAGAGGTAAGAGCTCGTCGGGCTGCGTATTTGTGCGATGATGTATTAACGTGGCATTCGTTGTGTGCGATTCAGTTGCTGGGGTGGAATCTGCGCGAAGTAGTGGTCCAGGCAGGAGGAACTTTCCATGTGAGCGTGGCCGACACTGTTCACGTGAAGTATATGCAAACGGAGGAAGCGCTCGTCGTTTCATGGACGCTGAGTGTGAAAGACAGCAGTAGTAACAAAAAGTGATTGGCACCCTGATCTTGCGCAAATGCACATAGTATTGCAGAGGGCGCGCTATCCAGCACTAGAAGAAAGCCCACAGTTAGGAATCAAGTAGCAACTTTTTGCGCGAGTATGATTTTCAGTATTTTTTCTATTTGCATGTGAGGAACATAGTGGTCAGGTTTGTCAAAAGCCGTCGTGGGGCATGGGCATGGGCATGGGTATGGGCGACAGCGGATGCGGGGGTGGCGCTTGCAGGAACGGCACTTCCAGCACGTGGTCGTTCACGATTGACATGATACGATCCACTGACAGGTCGTCGACTTGCTCTGCCTGGCTGTCTTCCTCGGTCGACCTTCCCTGGTGCTGGATGGCGCCATCCATTAGCAGCACGTACGCGCGCACGAACTGCTGCCGGATGTACTTGTCACGCGAGCCCTTGAGCACGTGCGCCACGTCGTAGCCCACCTCAAACGGATCTTCAATGCTCAACCGTGTAGTGAAACGCCATTGGGATGTGTGACGCTTCTCGTCCTTGGTAACAGTACCGGCATCTGCACGACGGACACTCACAACGTCACGCGTGGCGTCGAACTGCAATCCATAGTAGCGAAGGAAGCCCAGCAGCAATTCACCAACCGACTGGGTGTTGCGTGCACCGAAGTCGCGCAGTGAGGCCAGCTTCTCGTTGGGCTCCCGAAACGCAAATGGATCGTAGAAGTACGTTTCAATGCCACTGTGGCCCTCGGAACCGTTGCTGGCAGACGGATCCAATTCCTCACTCGGGCCACGGCACAATATACTTGGCAGCTTTTCTCGAGGTTCATCCGGCCAGTTCGGGGGAAGGGTCTGCAGCACAGGCAACACAGGCGGGTCTTGGCGCTGGAGATAGTGGATAAGCAAGAGCAGGTAGCCGTATGATGAAAGCGTGCCCTCGGCAGCACAATTCATGCGCCGCTGCTTCACAAAACGTTTGATCACGTACGCTAACGTACGCACGCGCGAGTCAGCGCTAGCGTACGCCCGGAGCAAGGAAGTGTTACGCTGTGCCAACCGATTCTCCACGCACAAGTCGCACTCGATGCCAGACGCGCGGGATACGAACATCACGATCGGAATGCGCGCAGTAAGACGCGTCGTGTCGACAGAGGCAAAGAGATCCGGCCGCGACTCGAGCCGCGCAACCACTTCCAGCAATATGCGCTGCTTTTCTTCGACCGTTGGGGTGTTGACTTCTGGCAGCACGAGACACATGTCCATGTCGCTGTGCTCATTACCAAACTCATTGGCTGACGAACCAAACACATCCAGTTCACAGGTGAACGAGAGCTTAGAAATGACCTCCCCATGCAGCTGATCATAAATTGACTGCCGGGACGCACGGAATGATGTACGGTCCGGCATAAGCACCGCTGCCTCACGTTCCACCCACCGAGTCAAAGCACGCGTAACGAACGGTGACGAGTGCAGCATCTTGCCCTCTCCGTCAACACTTACATCGGATGCCGCAATGTCAATTGGCGCAAATCCGAAGTGCTCAAGCCAGAACGCACAGCGATCGGCGTCGTTGGCGAAGTAGAGCCCGCTCACTTGGCAAAAACGCTCACGTTGAATGCGAGCAATGTCAGCAAGCTGATCGTCTGCTACAAGCTCTCGCACGTACGTGTTCGCCTCGACGGCATTGAGCACGTTACGTAGCGTGCCGTGGAAAGTTTCCATAGGGTGAGGAATCGTTTCGGTGGCCGCGAATGACCGCGCGATGTCCTCTGCATGACGCTCCAGCAGATGAAGACACGCCTCCAGCAGATCACCCAGGAGGGCATGGCCGTGAAGGAAGACTGTTTCCACTTGGTCCACAAGCCGCATCAGTGCTAGTAGCGCGCTCAACACCAGACCGGCATCGCCGTCGATCACTCCCTGTTGGAATTTGTCATGCGTCGCGCGCAAAGTATCGATGAAGTGGCTGTACTCCAGGCAAACCTTCAGCCGGTTGCTGCGGGCGATGGTCACATTCGAGTAAGAGACCTTTCCATGATGGTGGCTGTCGTGATGATCGTCATTTGAGTAACGCTTTCCATTCGGCTGGTGGCTGTGGCCGCTCTTGTCTTCAAACACGCGGAACTCAAACTCACCAGGAGAACGCGGTGCGCGGAATGTGATACGCGTGTTCAAGAAGCGGTAGTTGCGGTGCAGCTTGTTCTCGAAAAGTACCTGCTTCACGAAGATGGGTTTGTCGTTCGTAGGCTGTCCAAGTCGGAAAAGCCCCACAAGCAGGACACGCCCAACCACGCACTCCTCCGCCAGCAGAGAAACCTGAACCTTGATGTTATCGTTGGGCTTCGTCACTTCAGGAGACACATGAATCGAGTTGCCCTGGCCGCCCGACATAGAGCTTGGAGCTGAGTTTTCGCGATGCAATTGAGGCGACTTCGCTGGTGAACGACGCGAGCGCGACGGGGTCGAGCTTCTCGAGTGGGGTCCCCGTGAGGGCGACATGGTAGGTGCGAGACCTCCGTGGCCCCCGTTGCTGTTTGGACTGGAAGCAGGAAAGCCTGGAAACCCTCCTAGCCGGGGAGACTGCATACTGCCTCCTGGGATATTCACACTCGGTGGGGGGTACAGCTCGCGACCACCAAAACCTGAGTTGTTCCCATTGTTGCCGTTATTGAGCAAACCCAACAAGTCGTTACCTGACTGGGCTAGCGGCTGACGCTGATGCTGCTGAAACATCAACCGGTCGTTTGTCGGGGGCTTGGGATGCTGGTACAGCGCAGCCATCTGTGCGTTCATTTGGTCTCGCAGCGAGGCCGACGAGGGCGACGGGGACGAGAGGCTAACGTCTCCCCACCCGCCACTCCCACCAAGCACCCCACGTTCGCCCAGCATTCCTCCACTCAAGTCCAGATTGAGCATGGCGTCCGACAGGTCGAACCCCCTTCTGCCCGAGATTGAAGGTCCTGTAGGTTCTGCAGCTGAAAGTCTTGGCCCTCTGAGTCCCTGACTGGAAGAGCCCAGGCCGAACTCGCCTCTGCTCTGTGCTCCGAGCTCCAGACCTCCTAGCGAGGCCAACGAACTCAGTCCGGAGCCCGACCCGGGGCCCATAGCGAAGTCCTGTTGCTGCTGAAGCTGCTGCTGCTGCTGCAAGTGGTAGAGCGCGCCGCCAGCCTCCGTCTGCTGCAGGAGACCAGGAGAAGATGGTGGCAATGGTGGGGGCTGCTGATTTAGACCCAATCCGAGGCCCCCAGAAGCCGGCGGAGGCGGCGGTGAGAGCCCCAGGCCGAAGCCTCCCAACTCCAGGCCGCCACTGAGCTGACCGCTGCCTCCGAGGAAGCTGTCGTGACCGAAGGCGCCGAGACTCTGGAAGGTCCCTGTGTCCGGTTCAAATCGTCCCCCATTGTGATTGGGTGAGCGAGGCGGCTGTGGCCACGCGGCCATTGGGACACTATTTATAGGACAGAGCGGTGGCGCATGTTAAAATGAGTTCTACAGCGCGGCAACACCATCAATTGAGCGCAGACCGGTATGCGTGAAGAGAGGAGAGAGAGAAAGCTAGATGAGGTCACGTACGGAGCGCTGAGATGCAGGGGAGAGCGAGAAAGCGACGGGAAAGACGGGGGCGACCAGCGGGCGAGGACACAAAACCCTGAGCGTTTGGATATGGCGCTCTTTAGGGGGGATGGAGTATGATACGCGAAATAAGGTGGACCACAGTTAACAATGTACGAATTCGTATGGAATACGAAAAGAAAGTAATCGACGACCACCGAAACGTCATGTTGAAGTGGCCTGCTTACAGCGAGGCTGCAAGTAGGAGGCTGGTGGTGAGAGCCATGCTGAGAGAGTAGAAGGCGAAGAGCCCGACCGCAGCGCTGTTCTGCTCGCTCGTCTTGACACCGGACGATGATGACGTCGTTGTGGCACTGGAAGCGCTTGAGGTGGCTGAGGTGGCACTTGGTGTGCTGGTAGATGTGCTGGAAGTGCTGGTCGTCATCGAGGAGCAGGCGCTGCTGAACACACAACCAGGTTGGCGAGACGGTGTACTGGCCTCGTTGCACGAGGCTGTGCCTGTGGACGTGTACTTGGAGGAAGCGTTCGGCAGCGAGATCTTGCTGGCGTCTTGGCCGTCGTAGCTACTGGCCGAAACCTCTTGAGCGGAGATGCAGATCGCACCCGAGTTCTCAGCGTCGAGGTCGAGATCGGCCACGGTGAGTGAGGACGTGAGCACCGTGAGGGAAGACTTGTCGTGCGCCTGGAACTGGACGTCCTCGCGGACCGAGATGCTGTCAGTGGTAAGTTGCAGCGTTGCGCTGTCCGAGAGCTCCAGCTTCAGATCCTGCAGGGTCATGGCTGCGCTTGAGACGTACACGACACTCGAGTCACTGGCCTTGATTTGCAGCTCCTTGTTGGAGTTACTGGCGATCAGCACACCGTCTTCAATGATTACTTCGGCCGACGACTCGATCTCGACGTCGTCCACGATGTCGCTCGTCACTAAGAAGATTTCTGTCAGCAAGTACCCTGACGAGCTTGAGCTGCTGGTGTCGTACTTCACTTCCAACTCTTCGTCGTCGTCATTGGAGCTGACTTTCACTGCCTCAACGAGACTCTGCGAGTCGCCTGACACATTCACGTAGCCGAGCACACCAGAGGGCATGCTGCTGACATAGCTGATGAAGACGCGGCCAGGGACTTGCAGCTTGATCGAATCGACTCTGTTATTGTCTCCATCGTCCGAGCTGTCATCGTCATCGTCGTCGTTGTCATCGCCATTGTTGTCCGTGTTGGTGCCGGAGAGTGTCCATTGCTTGATGAAGCCGACATGCTCCGTACTGGAGTCGACGGTCTCCGTTGAAGCAGAAGACACCGAGAAGGCCGAGTCAGCTTCGGTGCCCGTGAGGAACGAGACCAGCACAATGAGTAGGACTGGGAGAAGATTATGCACGTTGGAGACCATCGTTGGCGCGGTCGGAGCGCTTGCAAAGAGGAGAAGGGGTTTGGCCACTAGCTGGTGTTTTGAAGAATGAGGAGTGAGCAAAATCGCGCTGCTCGAATGTTTTCATGGGGTGGCAAAGGTTGTTTTCGCAGCAGCAGCCATTCGTGTCGATCTGAAACCCGCTAGACAGGAAACAGAGACCATCACACTGATTGCAATTTTCGCTAATTGATTCCCGGCCTCACTCAGCGCATCAAATCCCAGACAGCCTGTCAGCAGCCTGAGTGAATGCATCTTCTCGCATGAATCAACTACGCTTCATCCGGTCGTGTAGGTGTCGCACGACTAATACCGTACTTTGGGTTCACTTACCGGTACGGAGCTGCTTTGATTTACTGGACATGAAGAGTTTACTATTTCCGTAGTTTGGCGATGACTCAGCTACCTCACGGCAGGAGGCTGCTGGAATATTGCACAATATGTAGTCGGCCAACCCCCTTAGTCTGTACTATCGAGTCACTTGAAGATTCAATATCTTGCCGCAGTGCGAACTTCACTTCACTTACTCTGATGGTCGATCACGCGCCGAGGCCCTCGATCATCGAGCCGACGGTCTTGTAGACGGATCGTCTACGTCTAAGACGAATGATGCCGGTTCTCACGCATCATGATGCAGCTTTAGTAAAGGTAAAGCTGCTCTACCACTCACTGTGTAGCCAAAAACACACCACACGCCATAGATTTGCAACTTCCACCTCAAGCAGATCTTTTCATGACTGTCAGTCGCCTCTTCGGAGCGACAGTCTCGTGTCTGCCGCACTGAAAAGGAACGAGGCACGCATGAAATGGTTGGAATGTACTTGTGTGTGAACATTAAGAGCTGCGTTAAGCTATCATAGTCTACCGGTAGCTAAGCCGAAGGTCTAGTTCAACGCCTACAGCAACATTGCAATTACAGTAGGAACCATGCCGACCGCGAGCGCAGCGAGACGCGGGGTCGAAGATGCATTCGTATCGTCACTGGTGTCATCGTCGTTGGCTGTCGCCGGCGCAGAAGTCACCGTCGTCGTCGTCTGTGTGCCGCTACCGGCCACCCCCACCGTGTTGCCCGAGCTTGACGACGCAGCGCAAGCCGTCGACACACACGATGGCTCACGGGCAGGAGCGCTGGTCTCGTCGCAAGCGAACGATCCGGTGGAGTCGTACTTGCTGGCCGCGTTGGGCATGGAGATCCGGCTGGTAGAGTCCTCGCCATCATAGTTGGTGGCCGTGACCTGTTGCCCGCTGATGCAGATAGTGGCGGTGTTCTGCGCGTCCAATTGCAGCTGGGCCGCCTCGAGTGACGAACCCAGGAGTGAGATGGTCGCTGAGCCTTGCGCATCGAGCTGCGCCTCATCCGTGACCGCTACACTCTTGACGTTGAACTGGAGACTCGCGGAGCCCTCGGCGTCCAACTGCAACTGACGCACGCTCACGGCCGTACTGGCCGCCGACACGTACACGGCACTGGATCCGCTCGCCTCGACCTGCAGTTCGGCAGTGGTGCTACTCGACACCAACACTCCGTCCTCGACGACCACCTGGGCTGATCGCTGGCTCGTCACGTCCGTCACGACGCCGCTGGAAGCCAAGAAGATCTCGGTGAGCAGGTATCCGCTGAGTGCGGTTGACGTGCTGTTGCCGATACGCACGTACAAGTCTCGGTCATTATGGCTGGCATAATAGTTGTCATTCGTGCCGATAGCGTCGTGATTGCTTGCGGTAACGGCATCCACAACAGCCTGCGAGTCGCCCGACACGTTCACGTATCCGAGCACGCCGCTCGGCAGGCCGCTCATGTAGCTCACGTACACGCGGCCGGCGAGGTCAAGGTCGATGGAGTCGATAATGTCGGTGGTGGTGGCCGCATTGAGCGTCCACTGCTTGACGAAGCTCACGTGCTCGGTGGTGGAGGTGGTGGCTTTGGCCGTTGTGGAGGTAACGGTGAACTCGGCGGTGGCGCTAGCGGTCATGGAGGCTGCAGCGAGGAGAAGGGCATGGAGGTTCATGATGACGGAAGAAGGTGTTGTTGTTGGTGGTGGTGATGTAGCTGGGTCGCTGAAGACTTGCTGGGTCGCTGTCGTTTTTAAGAATGAAGATCTCTACGGCGCACAGATAACGTCGCGGATAGCGTCGTGGACGCGAGGAGTAAGCAGCCGTTAGGCACTGTCTACTGCAGGCGCAGCTGGAGTCACACACACAAGCAATTGTACGGATTGATTGAGTCGCCGAACCCCTGTCGGACTCTTTCTACTCAGTAGTGCGTGCCAAGTTGGCACTGCCAACCATTTGCTTTGTTGCGACAGTCACCGGTTCAAATTGGTTCGCTGCGGCATTCCCATGATGGTGCAGCCAAGCTTTCTTTGGTAGTGAGCAAGGATGAAAATCTTGCAACTGCGCTGTTCGAATGGCTCTCAGTGCTTACCGTTGCAGCACATGCCAACTGCTTGAAAGTTACTGCAAACAACCTTCTCAGCACATGTAGTGATAGCGCTGGGAGGGGAGCCAAACTACGAGGATTTATGCAGGAGAAGAACCCCAGAACCGGATGTAGGTAGTGGTGAGGTTGGTTCAAGTGCATTAGGACATAATGAGGAAGAGCTTCAGCCTGAAGCAATCAAGGAACACCATATGGACTACCAGTAGTAAGCTGCTCATTCGTGCGAATGCTTCAGGTGTGGCAGATATATCGGTGAGCGGATGCAACGTACATTCCGTAGATAACTGCAGAAAGCAAGGCCGCCGCAGCGGAAATACTGATAGACATCTTCGGACCACTACACACGATTTTCACCGGCATCTATGAATTCCTGTTGATAATGTATTCCAGGGGTTATCTGTAATTCGATGTATTTCGAGACTCACCCCAAATGTGTGAGTTCCCCGCAGCTCACGCATCGAGTCGGTGATCCCGATTTTAATAATACCAGCTGTTTGAAGGTCGCGATCGCGACATGTATGCTATGGACACATGCATTCGGTGTGCCCGTGTGAGCACCGAAGAGACCCGCTTTTACTACGCCGAAATATTGAATCAAGCACCCGTTGGACAGAGTCTAAGTGTCCAGGAACTGCATCGGCATGTACATTCGCGAATTGTGAACGTCGATCTGAAGATATTCTTTAACTTGAAATACCAGCTTGAAAGCGTGTCCACAATAGCAGCGGTCCACTCAGCAAATATTTCGATATCGTGGACTGTGACTCTTGTAGCGTGCCTCAGTCAACCGAAACATAGCTCAACCCAAACAACCGCACTAGACAGTCGTGTCGAGATCAACGCAACTTAGCAGTGACAAAGGGACCTTTCTACTTCGTATACATGGCGCTCTGCGCTCCTTAGAGCATCTCCAGCGGCAGGTCCCAAAGGTTAAGCGAAGACTCAGTCGAGTTGGCTACGATAAAATATTAATACCACTCAGGCAGTTCAGCTTTGGAGCAGCAACACCTCCAATATGCTGCACTAAACAGCAAACAACCAGCTTTTAAAAACTGTGTTCCCGAGTTCGCAACAGGCGAGACCTCGTCCGCGAGCCCTGACGAAAATAATTCTCGATAGTTAGCACCGCGACTCTGCGCGGGAGAGTTTTCTTGGCTACCATATTCACTGCGCAGGTGTCCCAACTGGTGGCCACCGCAGTGCAATATTAGTTGTGATCCTCGACGTATCTCTTCAAACGTGCTTCCGACTCTTAGGTCTAAGCCCCGCTTCACGTCACGTAAGGAGAGGCTCAACTATTTGACACTGGGACCTGGGTTTCTCCAGCCGTAGAACGTCGTTCGAGGCGGAGTTCCGCACCAAAAACCCGCGTCCTCTGTTTGCAGCAGCCTGTTCCACAGAGCCTGATATCGTTTCTTCGAATTCACGATTCAGATGGTGACATGGCTTTGCGTGCGGCAAATGACAGAATCCGTGGTGATTTCAAATTAAATGCAGAAAGCATGATGATAGGCGTGGTTGATTTGCAGGCCTCATTAAATGAGGGAATTGGAGCCGAATTCCCGCATCTTACCCTATTTTAAAACCTCGAAATGGCATTCCCCAATCTCTATACTTTGCATTCTTATCCGTTCGCTTTTGCTTACCGCACACTATCCAAACGTCGATAACCACTCACACAGCCGCACTTGTGTCGTCGCCAAGATGGCCGCTTGTTTACAGACGCCATTTTAGCCAGGGCACGACACCTTGTACCGTCTAGAGGTCACCGAGCGAAATACAGAAACTTTTGCAGTCACTTGGAAGCTGGTCGGTTCTACATCAAGTTTGGTTGGGAAGTCAAGGCGGATGAGAAGCAAAAGAGAACCAATAAAGTCCACTATTTCGTTTTCCCGTTTCGTGTGGACAATTACAAGCGACACATCACAACCGTGCATTCCCAGCTTTGGCAGGAATACAGTAAAGCGTCACCAGAAATCACACGCATTGAAGAACATTCGGAGGATGTTCAGGTTTCCTGGCGGACGACAGGAGTTTCGAAACGAACAATGTGCTGTGCTAAGGCCAGAACGCGAGGGCGGCAGCGGCACTACGGATAGAGCAGCAAGCGTAGCCCACAGCTTGGTTCATTCTTCATTTGTTTTCAGATTTTAATCTAACCGCCTCATCGCGCGTGTGCCATTCGTTCTCACATTTCTTAATTAGTTTCTCGAACTTTGCGTTCCGAAGTCTGCACAAAGTTTCATGACCTCCACCCGAATAGAGAGCATGCTCCAATGTTTACAGGCGGATACCACAGCAGAAAATACCCGCAGTCTCGAACGCCTTTGCCCTTTTCAGATCACTGGTAACGAGCAAGCTGTCGTACTTCATGTATCTATTACCGAGGTAAGCTTATAAATACACCAATAGCCAATACAGCACTTGAGCTACGCCTGGACACGCAACCACCATTACGGTAAGTTCGTCTGCTGGCATTATGGATTTGTTCACCATGCCTTCTGACACAAAAATCGTCAGTTGGCACATAAAAATCTGATCACCACGGATTCTGTCATTTTGTCCTTTTGCGTGTACCTATTTCGCTCCAATTGGTGCCCAATTTTGCCATCACACACCAAGCACGGAGTATGCAGGTGGTACTGTAAGCTTCGGTGGATATGGCCATACATGTACCCCATGGCCAATTGAGCAATATAATTTTCGTCGAATGGTTGCGCAAAGTGTTCTTTGCTCAAATACTATTCACCGTACAGTACATATATGTCCACCTGGTGCAAGTGAAGATTAAAGCAGATTAACTCATTGACGAACGTGCGCAATCATTTCTGTTCTGGCAGAACTTCTGCACTTCTGCGCCTTGATTACAACAACACAACTAGGCGCACGTGATACTATCCCCGATTGGGTGTTGCAGTAGCCTCCCTAATGTACCCGTCCCGTACGTTTTATAAACTGATCTATACGTGTCCGGATAATTTAGCATTGTTCTGGGCACCAAACAGAGATTAAAAAAAGCACCAAACAGAGATTAAAAAAGCACCAAACAAGTACGCTTTATGAATCCGTGAGACACACTAAAAATTGTTGCAGTGTTCCCCCTCCAATCTCCATTTTGGTGCAGCAATTTGTGGAGTCCAATCTCTAAAGTCATGACTATTAAAATACATGTACCTGCAGGGATTCTGTTGCTCAGCCTAAACCCAAATACCAGCCTTAGCCCTATTGGGACAGGCTGGATGTGGCTATGCTTGGTCCTGGGTTTACGTACGCGTGCTCCGCACACAGCTCATAAATCGCAGGCAGGTTTGCCGCCTTTATCCTGTTCCATAATAAAACGCACGACGGACGAATCGTTTAAAAGGGTTAAGGTGTTGTAGCGTGGGTAGAAAAAATTACGCCCACCTTTATTAAATCCAACATTTGAACTAGGACTTCCTCATCAATACTTGGTGTAACCTCCGCTACGTCGTCGAACAGCCTCTAACCTTATAGGCATTGATAGTACGCATCTTTTAACGACGTCATCGTCGATATTGGTCTAGATATGCAGCAGCTTCATTTTCAGGTCCTCGATCGTTGCTGGACGGCGGTTCAGCTTCTTCATGATGAACCACAAGTTCTCGATCGGATTGAGGTCCGGGCTCTGGGGTGGGTGCCCAACGAGATCAGCGTTAGTTCGCGCAGGCACTTAGCTGTCAGGTTAGCTCAATGTACTGGCGCATTGATGCCTTCGTGTGCGCCGAACGAGCAAGAATGAAAGGCTAATATTGAGGCTTCGTTAATTGATAGAAATGCTGATTGTTAAACTGTTTTTGATTGGCGGAATCTAACAAGATTCCACCAATCGCTTGAAAGCGAACCCTCAGGGGAAAACTTGACGCCAGACCACCGCGTGAAGCGAAGTCGTGAACATTTGCATGTTGAAGTCGTATATACAGAAAACTGGTGTGGGCATAAACTTTTTCTACCCGCTGTACATACAGCTTTTGCTGTCCGAACAACCCCAAAAGCTACAACTGGAATCCATTCTATGTCATGCTTATCCATCGATTTATCAAACGTAGCGCGCGATTCGTAGGTTCGACCGGCTGTGCAGCAGCACATCGCGTGAAAGCTGCAACAAACGGCACAGCGCTCCGATTTCATACAGAGGAAGGCAACGGCAAAGCATGGCTTCCTCTCCTCAACACAGCGCAAGATTGCAAGCTTCTTCCAACAGTGGGCTACTCTATAATATAGCGACACACGGTTTACGCGTGACCCAGAGTCTTGGAATTCCAACACTCGCGACGCTGTTCACTAGAGCTCATTCTCGAATTCGTCGTCTACCGGTAACCCTCTGACTTCCTCGCCCCTCCGCCGCCATGAAAGTCAGCAGCTTCCACGCTCTCCTCGTCGCCGCTACCTCCTTGATTGCCCATGCCTCAGCAGACTTCACCGTTACCCCCGAAGCAATCATCAGGGCCTCCACCTCGAAGCACGTCAAGTTTGTCAAGCAGTGGACGCTTTCCGCCGGCACGACAACGAACACGATCGACTCTATTGACCTGAGTCTCGCTGGCAACGCATACGTAAGTTACGTCAGCGGTCTGCCGAACGACATCCTCGGTTACGTGAATGTGTCGGGCGATTCGCGTGCGGTCGTCAACGCCGTCACTGTAAGCAAGGACGTTGTTAGCGACCTTGACCTCGATCTGTTTGATGACGACAACAATGTGGGCGGAGAACTCAACGTCTGGGTCAACAACAAGGCGGCTAGTGGTTACCTGCTTACTGAAATCTTCCTTGCTGACACTGAAGCCGTGACGGACGTGAAGAGCCAGTACTCGGCCCAGGTGGTCATTGAGGACGGTGTGTTGGTGACGGAAGACAAGAAGGTGGAGTTGCAGATCGAGGCGACTGGGTCGAGCGCTGTCTACGTCTCAGCCCCGGACACCACTGTGAAGGTTCAAAAGCTTAGCCTGGAGACGACCGGTACGGCGAGCATTGAATACAGCGTGGACAGCGTGTCTGCTACCTCTGCCCTGCAGATCGACGCGGAAGGCGCGTCTAGTGTCACAGTGCTGTCGTCCACACTCTCGACTTCTAAGCTGGAACTGGGAGCAGTCAGCTCGGGCTCAATCTGCATCGCTGCGGATCAGGTGAAGGCGAGGTGGCGCGATATCCAGGGCAAGAGCAAGATCTCCATGCCCAACGCGGTAAAGAAGCACGGCACCACCGGCACATTCACCTGCGAGGAGTCCACGCTTCCCGAGCGCAAGGCAGCCCAAATCGAGGCTGCCCCCACTGGAATGGGAAGCTCCCTCTTCGATGACGATGATTCTCTGGACAGCGACAATGACAGCGACCTGGACGATTTCACTGAGAATTAACTGTTCCCTCGAGGAGGCAAACAACTTTTGATGCGTTCGTTGGAACGCGGCAGATTTGACTGTTCTTTTCCTTGCATCACTTACTTTTACTCCCTGAGCAACACTGAAAACTTTAGAAAACTCTGTAGCTTAGCATCGATACAACTCAACCGAGCTTTTCCGATGGAAACAACCTCACGGATTGGGGCTGCCCAATACACGTATCGCTTTGGTTCACCCCGACTCTACTTTTGCTCCAACTTTGGTCATGGAGTTCATTATGTGTACAGTGCACGATTTACCATCGAATCAACTCCCCAATGGCAATGGGTTCTGTGCCTGGATTTGACGGCCCGAATTTGCGTGAGGTGGCTGGATGTGCTCGCCTCAGTCGGAATGCGTTGACATAATAATAAGTACATGTACAGCGTTATACATGAAATGCAAACAGCGAAGTCAAAGCGGGAAGGAATTTATTTGCCGTAAGCTTATGACGGGCCAGGCGCTGAGGATCACTCCGGTCTGTACGATTGAGCATACCAAGAGTGAATTTAGTTTGCGGTCTCGCCGCTTGACGATCGTTACATGACAGCCCTGAGTTGAAGAATCTTACAGAAGAACCATTCTCAGTCATTACCGAAGGTTGCTTGGTTGGAAATTGATTGAGTTAGCAAAGCTATCATAGTCTAGCCTACGCTCTCTGTCTCAGCCAAATACAGAGATTTACCACCTCCGCAGCAAGGCTGAAGAAGAAATACAGCCATACATGCGACGCCTAAAGCAAGACCGCAATGGCAGCAGCAATCACACCGACCGCGAGCGCAGCGAGACGCGGGGTCGAAGATGCATTCGTATCGTCACTGGTGTCATCGTCGTTGGCTGTCGCCGGCGCAGAAGTCACCGTCGTCGTCGTCTGTGTGCCGCTACCGGCCACCCCCACCGTGTTGCCCGAGCTCGACGACGCAGCGCAAGCCGTCGACACACACGATGGCTCACGGGCAGGAGCGCTGGTCTCGTCGCAAGCGAACGATCCGGTGGAGTCGTATTTGCTGGCCGCGTTGGGCATGGAGATCCGGCTGGTAGAGTCCTCGCCATCATAGTTGGTGGCCGTGACCTGTTGCGCGCTGATGCAGATAGTGGCGGTGTTCTGCGCGTCCAATTGCAGCTGAGCCGCCTCGAGTGACGAACCCAGGAGTGAGATGGTCGCTGAGCCCTGCGCATCGAGCTGCGCCTCATCCGTGACCGCTACACTCTTGACGTTGAACTGGAGACTCGCGGAGCCCTCGGCGTCCAACTGCAACTGACGCACGCTCACAGCCGTACTGGCCGCCGACACGTACACGGCACTGGATCCGCTCGCCTCGACCTGCAGTTCGGCAGTGGTGCTGCTCGACACCAACACTCCGTCCTCGACGACCACCTGGGCTGATCGTTGGCTCTTCACGTCCGTCACGACGCCGCTGGAAGCCAAGAAGATCTCGGTGAGCAGGTATCCGCTGAGTGTGGTGGACGTGCTGTTGCCGATACGCACGTTCAGCTCGCCATCATTGTCATTGGCATCGTCATTATCATCCGTGTCGTTAGCGTCATCGTTGCTCACGGCAACGGCATTCACAACAGCCTGCGAGTCGCCCGACACGTTCACGTATCCGAGCACGCCGCTCGGCAGGCCGCTCACATAGCTCACGTACACGCGGCCGGCGAGGTCAAGGTCAATGGAGTCGATAGTGTCGGTGGTGGTGGCCGCATTGAGCGTCCACTGCTTGACGAAGCTCACGTGCTCGGTGGTGGAGGTGGTGGCTTCGGCCGTTCCGGAGGTAACGGTGAACTCGGCGGTGGCGCTAGCGGTCATGGAGGCTGCAGCGAGGAGAAGGGCATGGAGGTTCATGATGACGGAAGAAGGTGTTGGTGGTGGTGGTGATGTAGCTGGGTCGCTGAAGGCTTGCTGGGTCGCTGTCGTTTTTGAGAATGAGGATCCCTACGGCGCACAGATAACGTCGCGGATAGCGTCGCGGACGCGAGGAGTAAACAGCCGTCGGACACTGTCTACTGCAGGCGCAGCTGGAGCCACACACACAAGCAATTGTACGGATTAATTGAGTCAACGATTGAGGCTCTCCTGCCTGCCTGGTGGGCTTGTCTGGGCGTGGGTCGCGGCGTCGCCGAGCACAAAAGAACCCTCGCCGGACCCTTCTCTGCTTGTCTAGCATGCTTTGCTGCGACACCACCGGCGCAAATAGGTTCGCTGCTCGCTGCAGCGTTTCCATGATAATGCAGCTGGTTTTCTTTGGTGGCGCCCGCAGCGTTGCGATGTGAGCGAGCGGATGGAAAGCCAGTGGCTTCAGCGGTGGCCAAGCCGAATAGGAGTGTGAACTTGCTGTTAGAGCAATGACACATAGCCAGACAACTTTTTAATCCCGATTAATTGCCGAATGGGTACGGTACACAATTGTTTTAATTCTGACTAATTGCCGAATGGGTACGGTACACATTGACGGTGCAAGTTGCATGCTTTTGATCCGGTGATTCCGGCTCGCTTCCTGGAAAATGGACATGAATGTTCGTTGGACTCCTATTCTTTGATTTGGGATCAGTGAGATAAAGACCTCCCCCCCCAGGAACACCATGGTGTAGGTAGATGATACGAGCCGCATTGGTGTCTCGGTCGCACACGTAGCCGCAGAACGGGACCAGAAGACTTTCTCCCTTGCGATTGGTCCCCCCGCAGAGCGAGCATGCCTTGCTAGTGAACGGCTCCGTGCACACAATCAGTCGGCCACCGGTCCTGGCCATCTTCTGCTCCAGCATCTTCCTGAACGTGTACGGCGACCAAGTCAACCTCACCCGAGCTGTCTTCTTGGTGATGCAGCGAGGACAGCCATCGGAGCGATTGCGACGTCGTACCATCTCCAACACGCGGTATACGGGCAGCAGTACCTGAGGGATAACGACTAGGTGACCTTATGGTGCAATTTCACCGCGCTTTCGTACGACATATCTTGTCTTTTGAGAGCTGCCGTCTGACAGAGTGTCTTACGTTTTGCCATCAATGGGTATTATCATCGAGATTTACACTAGGTTTTAGTATGTGTCCTATTTTCTAGTCAACAAATTTTTTGATGTGCATTTCGTACGACAACTCGTCGTAGCGATAGACTGGGCTATATCATTGGCTAGAATTGCTCAGAGCACCTCACATAGTCTCCAGTTCCCAGCCCTCCGCCCTCAGCATTTCCCCATACCCCATCCCGTTCTGCGCGATCGTCCTCCCCCGAAGACCCCACCATTATTGCGAGAAGCAATGGTGCTACTCCGATCTCCTCAACGCCACCCACCGAGTCTCTCAACGCGGTGAGCGTTCGCCGCGCATGTACAACCTCCAGGACTCAAACGGCTTACCGCAGCTATCGCCGCGGAATTTCTGCATGGATCCATGCGGTTAAGACGGACTCTGCGAGGTACTTTGACTCTAACGGTGAAATTGACGTCAATGTATTTACGCCGAAAGATTTTGGGGCCTTTTTGCTAGCTAAGATGAACGGCACTGAAAAAGCTCTCAAGGTTACAACCCTCAGCGGCTATCGAAGTGTTATTAAAGACACCTTCCGGCAGAAGAAATTGCCACTCTCTGTCGCCTACATTGATAACATGAAAACATTTTTCGCCGATCTGAAGCGTATCGAGGCTGAGTGCAACTAGGGAGGAGCAGGCACAGGTGATCTATCTACGAGGAGGAAGCGGCAAACCTATTCAGAGTGGCGAATTATGATGCAGCACATTTCTGCAGCAATTGAACGCGAGACTGGAGCGCAACCACCCGCCTCTATGACTAAACAGCAGGCAGCGATGCTGCGTATTACTGGGATGAACGGTCTGCCGATTAGCTCTTCTCGTCGCTCTCGTCGGATAACACAACTCAAGATCACCACAATGCTTCGTCTAGTTATGGAGGCAGGACACGAACAGAGCAACAATATAGCATCTAGACAGAGGAAGAGAGGACGCCAAGCATAAATGCACTTACTTGAGCACTCTGTTTCAGTTTTGGCGCACTTGCCGGACACTTTTGACCAATGATATCGCTTAATTAGCACTGTCGTACGAATGCTCGACACAAGTGATTACTACATGTATAACGGGTTTTGTAGGGCCGGGATGTTTTGCAGCGAAGATACTTTTGGAGCCACGTGCTTTACGTGAGGTTACAAATGACAGTAAAGGGCAACCGCAAATTTCATAATATAACTAACAACATTCAACGAAAAGCGAGTGTAAAAGCGATTCATCAAATCGACCCCCAGGTTGGAGAAATTCGATTCAGTTCAGGATACGCTTACATCTGCCGCTGTAGTTCCAATAACGTTTCTTTCGAGCCTCAGCAACACTTTTCCAAGAACTTACTCAGGTACTGGGGAAATCAGCGTCACGGTGATAGCGGCTCAGTAGATAGCGAACTTTGGACCAGACATCAGTCGCACGGAGCCACATCTTGACGGAAGTGTCGGTAGCTAGATGCTTGCTGGATCGAGTGGATTCATCAGAAACCTAATTGAGAACTTGGACATGGTGGGGTCAGAGATGCAAGTATTATCCATCGTCGCTGGTGTCCTTGCAGCTACAGACGCTGACTGGGATTTTGCGTGGGACTTGCAAAGATCGCGGATCTGTCGGAACTTCCGGCAGTCGAAAGCGCTGCAGCGTCGACCCCCTCCATGAACGAGGCACAACCCTCGATACTGCGATAGCTTTCCGCAACCGTCGATGGTGCAACAACGATCTCCTCCGTGTGCGACGCACAGACCTCGACTCTGCGCGAGCTTTTGACAGCTTGACGAACGACAGCGTATGCCTCCTCCATGGGCCGTGCAAAGGCGACGACTCTGCGCCTTCTTCTCGCACTCTGGTACACTGCAACGGCAACGGGGTTGTTTTCGACGGATATTGGACGCGGGCATGTTTGGTGCTTTAGTCGAGGGTCGTGTGTTGTTCAGCAGGCAACTGTCGGAATGGAAGTCGATGGAATGAGCAAAGAGATAATGCCATCTCTGATGGCAAACAGCATCATAATTGCAATCACTGATGACATTCCTTTGATGACGATTCGATAATACATGTTGCAATTTGCTAATGGCAAAACCAAGTGCATTCGTGAATTTGCTAACGCAGTGGTAGTCTCTCGGAGCTCAAGACTTCACCGGCACTCGCCCATGGACTCGCTGAGCATTCACTCGTTCGAGAGAATAACGGGGACAGCGGCATTCGCTGCCGTGTGTAAACCTCCCACTGGTGCGTCACCGCAAAACGCAAGGGATTTGCGTACGATTCCAGTACGCGATGAACGGGCGGCTTCGCGATGAGGTCGAAATCGAGCGGAGCAAAACTGATTGCGGTCGTTGACGTAGGTGAGTCTGTGGTACCGTTTGGTGATACCGTCGATGGCTCATTGCTTGGTGGTTCACGTGTCGGTTCAACTAAGCTCGCCGCGTTGCTGGAGAACTTTGACACACTGCATTCTTGGTCTTGCGACTTCGCTGTCATTCTCACCTTGGCGTGCGCCTTGCAAAGATCTTTAATCTGCCTGAACTTCTGGCAGTTCGGCACGCTGCAACAGCGACCACCCCCGTGAGCGAGGCATAACCCGCGATACTGCGAAAACTTCTCGCATCCTCCCACGGAGCACCGACGACCACCTCCATGCTTCACGCACAGACCTCGACTCTGCGCGAGCTTTTGACAGTTTTCCGAGCGACAGCGTATGCCTCCTCCATGGGCCGTGCAAAGGCGACGACTCTGCGCCTTCTTCTCGCACTCAGGTACACTGCAACGGGATTGTTTTCGACGGGTACTGGACGCAGGCATGTTTGGTGCTTTAGTCGAGGGTCGTGTGTTGTTCAGCAGGCAATTGTCGGAATGGAATGAGCAACTCGTTTCCGGTAGGGTGGGCCATATCCGAATCGAGAAAACAACTCTCAAGATCTGTTTGGTCTATAGGTATAAGCCTATAGCGGTGCCGAAAACGTAATGCTGGGTGGAATTGTCCTTTTCAGCTTTTCGCGTTTCAAACTGAAGCAAATATCATAATACCATAATCGATTCATACGATCATTTTGGTTGTTGGTAGCAGAACATTTTGAGAACATCAAATACACCTCGTCCAGTACACGGTGTTCATTCGTTGTGTAGCATTCGATGCGTTATATGATACATTTCTGTTTGTTAAAACCCTTTTTGGACATTTAAACATGGTCAAAAGTGCTTAGTCATTTATTAGAATTCGAATCAAACCGACCAATTCGCAGCGTCATCATTGTAATCACTGATGGCGTGAAACGTGCGGCAAATCAAGTACATTCGCATTTTAAACTATTGGTATATCCCTGGGATTAGAAGGTGGTGAAAGGCTTTCACTGAAAGCAAGCTTGATGGCAAGTCTAAACAACCCCTGTGGTTTAAGATCTGTGTGCGCAAACCGCGGGCTTAAACCTAGGGTCACATCTCGCTTGGTTTAGGCTTTTCAGGCGGTGGGTTGTAGATTTCCTCTCGACATCTCCGATGTTCGTGTTTTAGCAGACAATTGCCTTTTAGGTTTGGTTTTAATGAGGTCCTCTATTTGTGTTCAACTAGAAACGATAGAGCCCTGAAAGTCGCTGGGGGCGTCGAAGCCCAATATCTCTGTGAGACTTTAACCCAATGTTGATGTATCGAGGTCGTGGAGAACGGCAGATGCACTTTACGGAAGCAGGAGGGTCACCGAGATCTCCCGCCACGGTGGATCGCGATAATCGTGCAACACGAAGGCTCCACCAAGGCCTCCGCGTTTTGGTGGGCAGACTTGAACACTTGAGGGTCACCACGTCCTCAGTGGTTTGGTGCTGGATCAGAATCGCGCCGGGGCACCAGGTCCGTTTACGGGCCCCAGGTCAAAGTAGGCTACTAAACTGGCAGCAGTAATATTTCGATGCCCAGCACTGCGGATCGTTTTGACGTCTCAAAATTCCATCAATCTATAGTTCAAAACTCATAAATTCATCCTGTGCCTCCTCTTTCCGGTGGCGCATGCAGTTCCTCAAGCCGATTATTGCTCGTCAAGATATCGACAAATTTGTGCAGAAGACGACCGAGGATACTAAACTGACCATTTCCCTTACCACGATTATTGTAGCGGGGCTACACATTCGGTTCACCTCCTACCTTAGTGCAACATGCACTAAGGCATACATTCAGGTGACCACCACAGGGTGGTCCACATTCATAGCAAAAGGCATATGACTGGTAGAAAGTAACACCTTTCTACCAATGAGAGTCATTCAATAGATAGGGGTTCTGCCAGCCATCCAATGGCAGAACCTCTCATTAGAAATATCAGTTTTAGGAGGAAACCCCATTTACAATCAATACAGTTCTCATTTACCACCAAAGCTTTCGTTTGGTTCATTTATCTAGGTTTAAGTATACTTGTGGATACAAGTATACTGAACTTAAGTAAATTACTCCTACGCTTCCTCCTACACGTGCGCACACGTGTAAGCTTAAGTAGTGGGTCTAAGCAGACCCATTACACCTGGTAGCACTTTGTAGTCCGTCCAACGACCGACTAACACGTTCGTATGGAATACGAACGCGGGGCTGAGAACCTGCCCTCGGACAGTAACATGTCCGTGGGTAGCCCAAATACGTCTGCAACGCATGTTGCGCGTGCAGACTGCCCCCACCTGTCGGAACCAGAGTGGGAGGCCCTCCAACGACTGTCAACAGTCATTGGGGAAGCGGCGGTAGCAACGATGTTGCGAACGCTATCACCGACGGAGCAACACGGTGTTGCTCTGGGTTTCATCGTGAAGGAACAGCGTGAAACCGCTGCTCGAACTTCGGTGTCGCCATCGACCACACCGCGCGTGGAGTCATTGAAACTCCACGTAAGCAGCTACGTTGGAAGAGAGGGGGAGCCTCTCCTCCGTTGGCTTGTCGAGGTCGACACTGCCATTACGGCTCGACGTATCGTCGACCCGTTGTCGAAGGTTGCGTTCGCCATGTCATGTCTTGGCGGACGAGCGAGGAGTTGGGCGTACGGACGCCGACTCACAGATCCTACGTGCTTTAGCACGTACGAAGAGTTCAAGGAGGAGCTCAAACTAGCGTTTGAGCCCCCGCAAAACGAGTTCCGATCGAGGGCGGAGTTCCTCGATCTGCAACAGGGCAAGCATGACGTACATGCTTACGCCCAAAGGGCACGGTACTTGGTCTCGAACATCGTGACCAACCCGATTGACGAGGCGACAAAGGTCGTCACGTTCATGAAGGGCCTTAGAGATGGGCCTGTGAAGACCTATCTCTTCCGAGAGTATCCAAATACTCTCGAGGCTGCAATTGCGCTTGCAATGCAAGAAGAGTTTAGCCTGCGGCAGGCTAAACTGCATGTGAACGCCCCACGGCTGATGCCACGACCGGTGGCAAGGCCGTCGGGAGGTCCCGAACCAATGGACCTCTCGAGTGCGACCGCTGCTGGTTCCCAGCAGCGTCGTGGATCAACGAATGTGCGTTGTTTCCGCTGCGGAAACATCGGTCACTACGCCCGCGAGTGCACAGCACCTGTGCACGCGGCGAGAAGCCGTCGTGGCGATACCGGGTATCGCCACGGGCAATCAAAAAACTAAAGGGACCAGCAGGCGCGGGGCGCCCTGCTGGTGATGCGATCGAGCGTGTCGACATCGGACACGCTGCAATGAAGATCGCTGCCCCCAGTGAGAGTCAATCTCACTGCAAGAAGCAAGATGACAAGCCGAACCTTGTCATCCTGAAGGTAAGCTCGAAGAGAGAGAAGTCTCTTCGTGCTCTAGTGGACTGTGGTGCGTCAAACAACTTTGTTCGACTGCAGAGCCTTCCAAGGCTTGACTTCGAGGAGGTAGAAACACCTCGAAGTCTATTGGAAGTGAGGCTAGCAACGGGTGTCGTTGTTAGAACCGAGAAGCGTATCGTACGCGTACGCTTCTCTTACCAAGAGAAGGAGTTCGTCGACGAGCTTATCGTCCTCGAACTGGACGATAAGTTCGATATGGTGTTGGGCATGCCGTGGCTTGCACGGCATGATCCGGTGATCGACTGGATGAAGCGCACGATCGTGCGCTTCGGGAGCAGCAGCAGCGCGACAGAGAGCGATGGCCCTGTCGGCGCAGCACATGCACCGCGTGGTGCATGTGGCCCTCCACTAGAGACAGCGCGGAATGCGGCTGTCCCCGGTCACCCCAAGCGAACGCCAACGACTGCGAGAGTCGTTGGGAGAAGATGTGAACCGAATCAGCAGGGCCTGGTTCAATCCGATTCGAGAGGGTCTCGAAGCGTTCGGGGCGACGCGGTAGTGTCGACAGGTAATGTCGACACACAATTGGTCGAAAGACACTCCGCCGTTAGGCGTAGAGGTAAAGAAGACGCGTCGGCTCTGGGAGCCGACGCTGCAAGCAGTGCGGACGGTTGCAAACGTCCCGCACCGGAAATGCTTGCGAGCTCGCGTGCAGCCGGGCTGCACGACGAAGCGGTGCGCGATCAAGCCGGGCTTGAACGCGTGCGCCCGCGGGTAGAACCCGCCGGCGAATACAAGGAACAACTGTCCACGGCCGGGCCTGGACAAGAAGAAACTCGCGAAGCCGGGCTCCGCACGAGAAGTGAACGGCGCAAGCGAGAAAAGCTGCGCAAGTCTCGGTCAGGGACCGAGACGCTACAAGCAGTGTCTGCCGGGCAGACACAGGAGTTGGAGACGACCGTCGAGACATTGAGTGTCTTGACGCGTACGAGTATTGGTCTCCAATACAAGAAGATGAGGCTGGATAATCCTCCGACGTTAGCGTCGGAGTTGATGTCGCTCCCAGTCACAAGCTGGAAGCGTTTCGCTCGCGAACTGCACGATGGACGCATCGAGCAGATCTGCATCCTCTCGGACGTCGAGAGGATGACGTGTGAAGCAGAAGAGCTGAATCAGCTCATCTCTGAGGGCGCGGACGCCCTCAGCGCGAAGTCGAAGAAGGAACGCTTCGACGAGCAAGGCTGGGACTCGCTCAAGGCGAGCCCCTTTTACAAGGTCTTGCGTGAGTACAAGGATGTACTCCCGGACGACATTCCTGCGGAGTTACCGCAGGATAAGGGTGTTCAGCACGAGATTGATCTCGTGCCGGGAACGAAGTACTGCGTCACGCGACAGTGGCCACTGCCGCGTGAGCAAGTCAAGGCAATCGACGACTTCTTTGAAAGTCGTCGCAATGCAGGACAAGTGCGGGAATCGAAGTCCCCGCACAGCGCGCCTACGTTCTGTGTGAAGAAACCACAGGGCGGGTGGCGCATCGTTCATGCGTACAACAAGCTGAACGATGCGACGGTACCGGCACAGACGCCGATACCTCGAAAAGATGTGATCATCGATTCGATGACCTCGAGTACTATCTTCAGTACTCTGGATCTGAGAGACGGGTTCTATCAGATCCTCATGCGTGAGAGTGATATCCCTCTCACGGCGGTAAGCACTCCGAGCGGCATGCTCTGGGAGTGGCTCGTGATGCCGCAGGGGCTGAAGAACGCCCCAGCGACGTTCAACAGGTGCGTCACGCACTTGTTGCGCTCGGTGCGCGACTTCGCACCGAGCTATTTCGATGACGTGTTCATTCACAGCCGGGCTGTGAATGGGAGATCGGATGTGGAGATGCATACAGAGCATCTCCGCAAGTTGCTTGAGCTCATGCGAAAGCACAAGCTCTACGCGAACCTGAAGAAGCGTATCTTCGGGGCGACCGAGATACCCGTACTTGGGTGTCTCGTGGGGAAGAACGGCGTACGCCCTGACCCAGGAAAGGTCAGAGTGATCAATGAATGGCCTACGCCTTCAAACGTAAAGGAACTGCGGCAGTTCCTTGGACTCGCCACGTACTTGTGCAAGTACGTGAGCAACTACGCGGGCAAGATTCGCCCGCTGTCGCAGCTCTTAAAGAAAGAGGCTGCATGGGAATGGACTGCTGATTGTCAGCAGGCCTTCGAAGCAGTCAAGCAGGGCTTGACTGAGGCGCCGATCTTGGCGGTGGCCGACCAAGATCGCCCATTCCACGTGGTGTGCGATGCATCCGATTTCGCGATCGGATGCGCACTGATGCAACTCGATCACGAAGGTCGTGATCGTGTGGTTTACTACCAATCGCGTCAGCTGAAGCCAGCTGAGCGCAATTACCCGGTACATGACAAGGAACTCCTTGCCATGAAGTATGCACTCGCAAAGTTTCGAGTGTATCTACTTGGGAGTAGACCATTCGTGGTCTACACCGACCACGCATCGTTGCGTACGGCGATCAAGTCGCCGCACATATCACAAAGAATGGCACGGTGGCTGTCATTCTTTGCTGAATACAACTTCCAGGTTGAGTACAAACCTGGAAGGTTGAATGTCGTGGCCGACGCGCTTTCGCGTCGACCAGATTATGCGGTGCAAGAGGCCGACGCCAACGCAGTTGGCGTCGTCAGGACGACTACACCCTCGTCGTCCTTGCTGGACGAAGTGAAGGCCGCATACGCACATGATGCGGATGCGAAGCAATTGGTGGAGTACTTCTCCACACCTTCTGACAAGTCTCGTCAGAAGCTGGCCAAACACCTTCGTGCCCGTGTACACCGTTATCGTGTACACAATGGTCTGCTGCTTTACAGCGCAGTCGACGACAACGCAGATCGCATTGTCGTGCCGGATGATCATGAGCTGAAGCTCAAGATCACGTATGAGTACCACGATGCCCCGACATCGGGACATCCTGGCCGTGAGAAGACATATTTGCTTCTCACGCGTGACTTCTATTGGAGTCACCAGTACAAGTGGGTACGCAAGTACGTTCGTGCTTGCGAGGTATGCCAGCGTGTGAAGCCTGCGCCCAACTCGCAGGCTCCGCTTCAATCACTACCGACTCCGTCGGAGTGCTGGCAGTCCATTTCAATGGACTTTGTTTTTGGTCTTCCGCAAGACAACAAGCGGAGGACTGGTATTGTGGTCTTTGTTGACCGCTTCAGCAAGATGGTGCATCTTGCTGCAGTACCAGCCGAGGTGACAGCCAAACAGACGGCATGTCTGTTTGTTGACCTGGTGTTTAGACACCATGGTATGCCACTCGACATCGTGTCGGATCGGGATCCGCGCTTTACAGCGCGATTCTGGCAAGAAGTGTTTACACTTCTTGGGACGCAGTTGTCCATGTCGACTGCGGATCACCCGCAGACCGACGGACAAACAGAGCGTGTCAACCGCGTGTTGGTTGACACCATGAAGAGCTACGCGCACTCGTTCCATCAATGGAGCGACTGCTTGCCGATGGCGGAGTTCGCCATCAACAACTCGGTGCATGTCTCGACAGGACACACACCGTTCTACGTGAATGCCATGAGGCACCCACGCGTACCGAGCGTACTCGGTGCGGTAGCTCCTTCCTTAAGTGGGGGAGGATATCCGGTTAATTCAAAACAACCGGATAAGCACGCTGATACAAGCAATGTATCAGCTGTGACGACTCGCGCACGTACTGCGCGCAGTCATGGCGTCGACAACGCAGTGTCTACGACGGGCGTAGACACTTTAAACCACAACGGACATCACGCGCAGGCCGGGCCTGCTGCGAACAAGGAGCACGAACTGAACCAGGGGTTCAGCTCGGATGCAATGGACTTTGTCCAGCGTCGACAAGCCGTAATTCGGTTTGTCCAAGATGCAATAGCAGCTTCTGTCGATCGACAGAAGCTGAATGCCGATAACATCGGCAGGGGAAACACAAATGAATTCAAAGTTGGTTCATTAGTTCTGTTAGCTACTCAGAACCTAGCTAAACATGCAGTTTCCGATTTCGGAGCAAGCAAGCTTGCTCCGCGCTTCATTGGGCCATTCACCGTGTTGGCGATGCATGGCAACGCGTACACACTGGACATACCGTCCAGCATGCGCTTGCACCCAACGTTTTACGTTGGGCGACTGAAGCCGTACGTGCAGCACGAGTCACCTACGTCTGGTGACTCGCCAAAGCGCTCTCGAGCGCGGCGACGCGCTTCGAGACGCCAGAGAGTCTCGTCCCGACCTCGACCTTTACGTTCGAGGTCGTCTGCGCAACCTCCGCGAGCTGAGCCTTTAACAAGCTCAGCTCCTGACGCAGAGCAGCGAACTGCGACGCTTGGAGACGCTCAACAGCCTCCAAGCGAGACTCAAGGTTTGGTTGACCAAACCCGGGGCGTCTACCCGCCCCCCCCACCCCCGTTGCGAGACGCACGCGGGGCAACTCGCTGGATCGTCCAGCGAATTGTTGGTCATCGGAACCAGACCCAAGGTCCGGTTCATTTTCGTATTCGTTGGAGAGGATTTCCTCCCCAACACGATACGTGGGAATCACGGAATGTCCTGATGGAGGACATTCCGGAAATGGTGACGGCGTACGAAGGCCGCCACCCCCACCTCCGCCGAAGGGCGTAAAACTTGGGCGAGCGCTGTAGTCGCCTACAGCACTCGGATAAGTGCTGCGATTATCCGCAGCACTAGAAGACGCCTGCGCCTGAAAACTGGCGCGCAGGGTCTTGAGGTCGTCAGGTACACACATGGACGTGTACCCGTTGACGTCCCGCTCAGTGATGCGTACTGCTCCGGGGTAGCAGTACTCACAAGCAGTGTCGTAAGGCACTGCGCAAGGAAGTCCAATACCGACTGCACCATGGTGCAGTCGTTCAAGTTTACCACGCTTCGAGAACTTCTCGTAGCGCTCCCGCGCCTGGCTAATCCGGTCGCGATAGCCAGCGGGGTTCTTGTTGAAGTTTTCAACAAAGGCACTCCAACTTTGACAAAGTGCCTGCCACTCGGGCACTTTGCTTCTGCGAGAAGTCTTCTTACTCGCAAACCATCGGAGCTCATGGAAGAGCCCGATGTAGTAGTCGCGCCTTTGATTCGTTAACGGATCAAAGTGTACTCGCTTCGCGACGTCATCGTCAACGATGGCGTTGCACGAATACAGCGCGTACAGATTCGGTGGCGCGGTCGCACCGAATCGGCTGCCGATCTCAGACTGAGACGGCATCCACGGCTCGCGCACTGGCTCAGTGTGCGAGGCCGCAACAACAGCGGATGGAGCAGAGTCATCTCCATCCCGCGGAGTCGTTAAGGCTCCAGCGGCAGCGAGCGGTGTTCCACTGCCGCTGCGCGAACGCTTCGAGCTCGAAGCGTTCGGGTCGTCCTCGCGTGGACGACGCAGACCCACATTGGGGTCAGTGTGGCCCGGAGACAAGGTGTCCTTGTCTCCTTCGAGTTCCCCCTCCTCGACTTCACTCCCGTAGTCGAGGGGAACTCCCTCTCCACCCGGAGAGTAGATACCCACTCCGGTTTCGACAGCAATGATCTTGCCTGTCTTGTTTCGGATGGCATGTTTCTCATGCCATCTCGAGTGGTATCCAGCAACAGAGAGGCGACTCTCTGTTGCCGCGCTTGTCGGCATCGCCTCGACGGCGATGCCAGTAGCGGTCGTGGCTGAGGCAGCGGCCGTCGTCGCCTTGGAGGCGACGACAGCACTTGCTGTTGCCGAAGCGGCCGGCGTCTTGGACGAAGACGTCGTTGGCGTGCTCATTGGGAATGAGCACGTGTTCTCCCGAAGAAAATACGGATTGACGTGTCGAGACCGGCACGTCAAATCCTAACGGGGGGATGGTGTAGCGGGGCTACACATTCGGTTCACCTCCTACCTTAGTGCAACATGCACTAAGGCATACATTCAGGTGACCACCACAGGGTGGTCCACATTCATAGCAAAAGGCATATGACTGGTAGAAAGTAACACCTTTCTACCAATGAGAGTCATTCAATAGATAGGGGTTCTGCCAGCCATCCAATGGCAGAACCTCTCATTAGAAATATCAGTTTTAGGAGGAAACCCCATTTACAATCAATACAGTTCTCATTTACCACCAAAGCTTTCGTTTGGTTCATTTATCTAGGTTTAAGTATACTTGTGGATACAAGTATACTGAACTTAAGTAAATTACTCCTACGCTTCCTCCTACACGTGCGCACACGTGTAAGCTTAAGTAGTGGGTCTAAGCAGACCCATTACAATTATCGCTTATAATTCGAGTTTGAGACACCAGACCGATAGCTTCGTTTGGTGATTCATGGGACTGGCAAGTCATAATGGTGTGCTTCAGTTGAAGAATTGAGTGCACTTCACGTTCAATCTACGTGCAGACAACAGAAGAGAATCGACAGCTGTGTGGTGTTGTAATTCACAGAAAACGTCGTTAGTGCGGCCTCCACGCAACAACATAACAATTCGTCTAGTCGGATCGGCGTTGTTGATCTTGCACAAGGTTCCGGCGTCCCCTTTGCGGTTCGACCCAGCCAGGTTCAGTTGAGCCTCCTCTCTCGCAGAGTGCTAAGCTCCAAACAGCTCCAGAATCTCGGAGTAGCTTCCGTTTCTCAAACCTTGTGACCTCCACTAAAGGATAGACGTTGACACGTGAGCGCTTTTATATGCCACCGAGCGCAGAGTACGCTCAGCTAGACGATTGCGGTGCCTTCGGTTGTAAAGACCCACCGACTTGTCGATTCGACGAGGTTTATCTTCACAGGTAACGAGAAGTGCCCAGCCTGGGCCGACCTGATCTCTTGATGCTACCAGTCGATTTCCCTAAGCTATTCCTCTCGGGGGACGACGGCAGACATAATCCAGCCCACTCAGGGACTTATCGGTACAGTGTACGCTGTTCTTGGACTTAAAATATTCTGCTCTGTTTTTGTTTAGCTCTGTGTCTTCGAGGAGTCCCTTTGGGCTCCCCCTTTGGTCTCCTATCGATTGTATACAAACTAATGCCGCGTTGCACACGGGAAAGCTCTGGATATTGTTAAACGTAGCAAATACTGTATGGCTAGTTGAATGATATTATTGCATATTGAATGTATCCTACTTCTCAAACTAGCTTGCCAACGCTTCAAGACGGTGATTCTTTTGTAATGCGTTAGGACGTGGCTTGAAGCACTGCAAAATTTCCAACGTTAGAGGCCCCATGAGATAAAGTTGATGTAGACTTTTCACTCTTGTAGTAGCAACGTAGAACGATGAACGTTGCGAGGCATTCCGCGTTTTATGACGTAACGGAGCAAGGATCGTCTTTACCGTCATTAACCCTTTCGCGCTCAAAGGGCGCATTATGCGCCTATTGACGGGCTTTTCCAAAGTGGGTGTAAAAACGGCAACCAAAACGGGGCATTCTGAGCTGTTTCATGTTTTGACATACCTTGTTTTGTTTCCGCCAATCGTGTCGCTTCATTATTATCTCATCATCTACCTACCAACGAATTATCCTGGAAATTTTGGGTGCTCAACCAAATTAACATGATCTAAGCTCACCGATCAGTGCTGGAAACCACTGGCTCAAAGTGCTTTACCAAATGCATACTAATTCTCATCAAGGAAGAATCTATATATAGGGATGAGAACAAGATTTTCAGTCGCTCAAGACAAGAGGCTTGTGCAGCTTGACGCTGTATATGAACGGCGTGGTTTGCGTGTATTGTAGTCTGATGTGCGTCGCAGCAGAGCTTCGTATATCGCCTTCATTCACTAAAAAAAATCTACGGCAGTGTTCTCGCCGACTTTTCCTCAAACTTTTTTTCAAGTAGGCTACGACACAAGGCGCAGCAGGTGCAGCAGGCGATGGAGCGGCTGGTGGTGCTGGTGGTAGTGCCGTACGAATGACGGCTAGTGCAGCAATGCAAGCTGTGGAAAACCTGTTTGACTCTGTGAGAAAAACAGATATTCGCCAGGAATCGGGAAAGCGCCATCTTTATGCTGGTGAAATTCTTCCGGCTGGAGTGACAGCTTTGATTGACGCTGTAGGAGATATTGGAACGCATGATGCTTTCATCGACGTTGGTTGTGGTCTCGGTAATGTGGTTGCTCAAATTGCGTTACAGACCTCGGCATCCAGGTGCTATGGTATCGAAGTGCGAGACGAAGTGCTTTTCGTGGGCTGCAGCTGATCGAGAAAGACTTGTTGATACAAAACTATACCGGCAAGATACATTGACTCCATGGAGACGCTAGCACCGTACTTCTCGTGTTCGAACGACCGTTTAGCCAAGCAACTATCATCTTAGCGCACCATCGCCGTTTTGAAGACAGTGTCAAAATCCATATTGAAGAACAGCTGGGGCTTCAAGAGCACGTGGGAGTGGTCTTATTTGGTGAGCAAATTTGTCCAAGGCATCAAGTATCTTGTCGTGCTCTATTTTACGCACGATGGTAGCTGTGTAAAGTGGTTACTGTCTCAGTCAGTTGGACGTCAAGATCGGAATTGTGGCTTTACAAACTAAATGATAATTGACTTTCCTTGTTTGGCTTGCAATTGGAAAAGTGGTATAATGACTGGAACTAATTATGATAAATGCACTCAGCGCTCAGGAGTATGATCTCAAGACTATGGCGAAGCTGTTGGAAGAGGGCTTGGAGACGCAATCGGTGCCTCATTGCATAGGTTACCAACGTAAGCACGAGTGGGGATTTACAGACTGTCGGTGCGGACGCATAAACAGAATTGTGGAATTATACTATTTTTTTGTATATAATATACGCACCGTTAAACACGATGTAATGCAGACATTATTAACATCCTCTGTACCGTTCAAAGCGTTCTCCAAGTTAGCCACGAGGAAAACGATCCCTCTCAAGGACAGAAGGTCGCCTCAAACTTATTTCCGGTGGCGGCCAAAGTTTTCCTTGGTCGCCGGCCTAGTTTCATCGTCACCTAGTGATTCAGCATCTGGCACGCGGGCTTAAGCATCTGTGGATTTGGACGCAGCTCTTTGTTTAATTGGACGTGCTGCTGGATTTGATGTCATGACACGACGAAGAAGAGCAGCGCCGGAAGACCATGGAGGGATGCAGAAGCAGCCTCAACGCGAAGGGCGAGACTAAAAGCACCGATAGCGTAGGAGGGGGACGGTCGGGGGAGAACGCTAGAACCGAAATGAACGGCGGGAAGCTGTTTGCAATTTGGAATTGGCCAGTACGATACCATATTGCTGGTGTATTTTTTATAGCCAATTTATTGGTGATTTCCTACCGTATCGCAAGTGTCATATCCAGCAACCAAATTCACGGATATTTGCCTGCATGATTATCCTGTCGTAAATGACAATAACATTTGCAACGGATTTGAGAAATAGTCAGACATATGGTGGTCATAGAATGGGACAGATATTTACGACAAAAAGGTTACGTTGAAGTAAATCTGATGGCACCACTGAATACAGGAGGGGGGTTACCCCGAGAACCCTCCCAGTGCGCAAAAGGATTCCAGCGACGTCCTACAAGATAATGCTCGAGCCACGCGCATGTGTGGGTAGGGGGGCATCAAATGCTAGACAAGGCTGATATCAAACTAAACGCCGGCGTATTTAATGCTGTTCACAACACAATCAACGTAGTCCTGGTCCTTCGCCACTTCGCCTACCTCCTTATCTAGCAGTCCCAGGTTGTTTAAGCGTTCTACGACGTGGTCAATCTGCAGCAAGGCTACATCATCGTCCTTCTCGCTGCGCTCCTTGATCACCCCTTTGAAGCCGTTCGCAATCGTGTCAGCCGTCAGGTCGCTCCACGCACTGGCAACCCACTCCACCACATCGTCTCGGGAAGGAGCTATCAACTTGAACGTCTTGCCATCCGCAGTAGAAGCCTCGTGATCTGCCATTTGCCGCTCGAGATACTCGATCCAGCGCGTCCAAAGTCGAGTCTTGAGCAGGCAGTTCCAGGCAACGTCAGCGGTCTTGCAGACGCTTGTATACTCTGCAGGAACTGATATCAGCTCAACGTTGAGCTCTCTGATGCATGCGAGGACCGGATCTGTTCAATGGCCGCTAAACTCATTGAGCAGTAGCAACACCGGGATGTCCATGCCAAGCCGTGAGCCGAAGTTAAATCATAACCAGTCAATCGTTAGCCCCTCATCCCACCAGCCGCTACTGTTACCGTAGACCACGACGTTGTGTCAAGCTTGGAGCGGGGTCAGCTTCTTCCAGAGCAGTCGTCCAAAGCCGTGGCGCTTGGCGTAGCTCTCGGTGCGTGTGGCTACTATCTGCATGGCGTCATTTTCAGCACTAAATAGGGCGGGTACTTGCGGCCGAGTGAGTCTCCAAGCAAAATACAGGTAAGACGTTCCTTGCCTTTGCCTGTCGACCGCACCCACACTGTCCGCGCCCCTTTCGTCGTGATGGTAGACTTGGGCAGGTACTGGTCTCTGGTCAGCATTGTAGACCACGTCTACGCCTAGCTCGACCATCTTTTGCTTGACCTGGACGTTGAAGGCATGGAGGGCGGCGTTCGTATTGTCCGGCTTGATTTGTCCTTGCCGAGTCTTTGCGCGGAAAGCCAGGTGATGCCTTCGCAGGAATCCAGTCGCCCAGACATGTAACGCCGCGAAGACGTTCCTTGGAATACCCATGTCCTAAGCGATAGACAGAGTCTCTCAGTGCAGCATCAGGCTTGATACAGACACCCCCTGAACACGATACGTGTTAATCCACTACACCATGTGCACCTCCTCCGCATCACGAGGCAGCGTTATAGCCATTCCACGTAGACGAACGTTGCGTAGCTGGGAAGCTCACGTCGTCTTGCAGAGTTCTTCGAGCTTGTCCTTGTTATTGCGCCATAGGTACACACTGGTACGCTTGGTCTGCCGCTGCGATCCGGTAAGCCTTTTGTAGAACTCGCTCATGGTTGCTTCCATGGTGTGGGTCTCGAAATAGCGAACAACATTGAGCCTGAACTGGTGAGTTGGCACTGACCGATTGAATTTCGTGTCAATATTTGTAATGATCTCAACGGGGTCCATCGAGCAACGTCGAACCATACTGTGGTAACCACAGCTATAAATCCCTGCGTGACCAGCACGACAACCAGCGTATGGGTAATGATCGTGGTCTTTGCTGCCTTACTCACCGCAAAGTCTTCACTGTCATAGACCCAGTCGAACTTATACCGATGATGGTACGCGCGCACAGTCACCACGTCTATTGAAAACACCGCCACGGACAGTAAACACACCACGCGCAAGGTCCAGTAGAGGATCCATCCGTTTTTTATGGATAAGTTCGTTTTTATAATTAAGTCCGTTTTGTATGGATAAATTCGCCTGTGAGACTTGATGAGGTTGACAAATTGAGAGCGAAAAGTTTGCCAAACCTGTGAAATAATACGCCACTAAATATATGTTTTCACAGGCTTTTCAAATTCTCGCTCTCAATATTTGTCGATTTCATCATACTTTTTGCAAGTGATTCTCAGAACGAATTTTCGTTCCGCTCTGAATTTGTCCACTCCATCAAATCTCGAAGGTTACCTTGTTAAATGAATAATATTAAATTCTGGCCGAGCTCTTCTAGAAAACTATAATGCTTCAGATTGAGAGCGGTCGAGAGACCGCTCTGAATTTGAAACGGATTATCAATTTTAGGATCCGTTACCCGACATTTGACTTTCCGAGCCATTTAAACAGCAAAAGGGGAGTATCGGCCGACATGATCTGGCGCAAATTCCATAAACATTTCCGCATTTCCGTGGTGTAAACATTCGATATTGAAGGTTTTCCAGCGACGTTGGAATAGATTGTCACAGGTAGCTCTACCAGTTCCCGAAATTCACGATGGGGTCAAAGGTGTCGATGCTGGTGCTGTCGCTCGGGACAAGCGGCCTGTTGCTGCTGGCTGCGTCCAGGCTCAGTGACGCCGTGGCCAGCACACCGACCGTGCCGTTGGCCTTCTTCGCGCTGCTGCCCACGCTTGTGTCCGTGAACGTCGTCACCGAAGGTCACGGCTGGGGCCTCTTCGCGCAGGTGTGGGAGTCGCTGGCCGCCATCGGCCGCCGGGCACAGGAACACAAGCTCACACCAGCCGAGACTCTGGCCGCCGCGCGGGCAGAGCTCTTCAAGGCCTTCAGCGAACGCTGGCCGCAGCACGGCCGCGCGACGCTCAGCCGGCCACTCGGGCTCAGCAGCCATCGGCCCGAGGTTGTATCGTCCAGCACGAGTGGCAGCTCGCTGTACGAGCAGGTTCAGGGCAGCTTGAAGGACCACGTGTTCGGCCGGAGCGCAGCCGACGCACCCGTGTACCTCATGGACCCGGTCACGGGATACTTCTTGCGGGCCACGCAGCATCGCAAGCTCGTGTTCACCAGCACGCCCAACTCGTCGTGTCTGTTCCACGTGGAGAGGGGCAAAACCCACCACTGGGGGTTCCGAGCCGTGGCCACGCAGAGGTACATCGGCCAGAACTTTGTACAGAAAATCATCGCGACCAGCAAGAAACTCCACGCCTGGGAAGCGTTCCGTGTGCTGCAGAGGCCGGGGGATAAGGGTGTGGGCACTTGCAGCCCGCAGGTTTACTTGATTATGTGTTCGGCCAGGTTCGGCAAGGGCATGTGGCTGGCCAATAAACCAGGGTCCACAAGTTTTGCGCACCCGCAAGTTCCGACGAGCAGACGCACCAGTTTGAGTCAAGATACCGAAGAGGACTCGTTCAGTGAACACGAACGCAGCGGCCATGGGTCGTCTCGCAAACGTGGCGTGTTCTTGTCCAAGCAGTTTGATCACGCAGTCGGGCTCTTGTACAGCTCGGATTTGTCGTCGCTGCTGGCTGCAGCGGCGGAGGTGAGCTCAAACTCGGGTGTGTCGTCGACTTCGCGCGCGTTGGCCCGAGCACAGACGGCGCCGCACCTGACGGGTGGACTGCTGCAAGCGAAAGGCACTACGTTCCAGGCGCCGATGCTTACGAGGTGGGATCTGGGTGATGTCCGTCTGCCTTGGCTGGAAGCTGTCGTGGATGCGAATGCAGCTTCTGGACGGACTCCTTCATTCTTAGAGATGGCTGAAGATGATATGACGGAAGTGATGACGGCACGCATACCTGGTTCAAGCGTGCACGAGTTCCTGGAAATGATAGCCCCGCGCAGTACACGTCTCAAATGCCAAACTGAGCGGTCAGTACTCACCCAGTCTGCGCCGGTGCGATCCTCTGCAGCTGCAAAACCCGCCAACTCGAGCAGCGAGAATGGAAATGAGAATGACATGCTTCGCGACTGGCATTCGCACCCGCGCTTTGGACTGGTGCGCGCCTTCAGCTATCGCCCAGATATTGGCACCCTGTCGACGCCTCCTACTACGGGTAGCAGCAGGGGCATTGCCAGGACCGCAGTACCGAGTAGCATGAAAGCCGTGACAATCGAGCAGTATCATTCTTGCTCGGTTGAAGATGACCTGCTCGATCAAGGCGCGGAAAGTGGTCGTGGGGAGGCACCGCATAAAGCGGCGCTTCGATCCAAGATTTACACGCTCAGCATCCCTTTCAGCAACTGCTTCTCTATCGAAGTACTCGTCGATGTCGAAGATGTTCCAGTGACTGATGATGACACGAAGGAGCTGCTAACTGAAGAAAGCGCTCCTGGGCTGGATGTAGACGGCAAACACGCGAGAGACCCGGAACACCAGTCAACGTTGCAAATTCGATGGCGAGCAGGCGTGGTCTTCTCGCGTGATATAATGCTCAAGACACAAATCGAGCGTGGGGCTCTGGAAGGTGTGCGAGGTAGTTGTGTGACGGTACTGAAGTTGCTACGAGGCCAGAATACAAGACAGCTCTACGCGACCCCCCTGCCTGTGCGGCGTGGGTCGGTTTTAAGTGCCGATGCGCCTAATGGCGTAACTAAGGACATCGCCGTCGCGCAGGCTGCAAGTGGTGCTTTAGACTCAACGTCTGGGCGTGGAACGCGAGAGAAGCTACAGGTGAAAGGAGACTTGGCATTCCTGCCCCGCGCACTTGCACTCGAAATCACCAAGGGTCTCATTTCGACGATTAGCGATACTAATTCGCTCTCTGACAGCCTCAGCACGCTACCTGTTCACTTACCGTGGAGACCTTACAATCCTGGGCATTCATTTGCACACGCTTCGCATGCGAGCACGGTGCCCTTTTTTGAGAGCTCCCCCGAAGAATTTGCCCAAGTGCTCGAGGAAAACATGGGCACTAAGGTTACAGCCCAACTCTTTTTCGAGGCGCTGCTGTCCGACGCCTGTTCATTCTTCCGTCCTGCTCACGAAGACAGCGGGACCATGGATGTGGACATCAGTGCCTGGCGTGTCATTGTGGCAGCAGGGCAGTCGCGTGAACGAACGAATGGGTATATTCGCAAACAAGTTTTCCGCATGCCCCTGACGGGGATTCCTGGGGTCCATGTTGCCAAGGTTGAGGACTTCCAGTACTACGCACTTGTTAAGGCCCGAAGCTCGCCACCCTCGCCAGACCATATCAATGATAGCGGCCGGGGGGACAAACGATCTCAAAGTAGCAAAGCCTGCCAACCGATGTCGCTAGGTCGGGACAAGAAGCGACCGCCGTCTGGACTGGGGCAGCACAAGGACTCGAAGCCTCGCGACGTGAAGCCCCAGAGTATGAAGCCCCGACGTCTCGAATTCGGCATGAAGCTGTTTGTGCCTGCTTTGCCGGAAGGCTCCCAATTTTCGGTACGATTGCGTGATTCAGCCCCTGAGAAATGCTCGGCATTTAACTACTGTTTTTGGTGACAGATTGAAGTACTAGCGATTGTGGAGCCAGCAGAGGATGATCCGTCGAACAACATTCTCCGTATCCTCTTTGCGTCGCCTCCACGACACCGACACCCGGAGACGCGCGCGCATGCTGTGGTGAACCCGCATGTGGTGGCTGGCGTTTTACGCGGGCTGAAGCAGATCTGGAAACAAGTGGCTCATACCATGGTGGAAATCTGCGAGACCAACAGCGACTACGTGGTGTTGCCCCATCAACTCCAGCCTCCAGGACACTCGCCTCAAGGGCTCGATGAGCAAGAACTATATCTGCTACAGCAGTCACGAGCGAATCCGCATCTGCCGACACACGATGAACTGGCGTCGAGACTGATAGAGGCAATTGCAGCAGTGTATTGAAGTGAGAGAAGTGGCGTGTGAGTACAAATGCACGGAGTTTGATTGCACTCGCGCTCTTCTCCCTCCAAAGTGAAGCTCGCGATTCAACGTTGCTACATGACCTACATGGATCGATACGGTACGGAGCTGTCTACAAATCACTGAAGCTGTGCATGCTGTCGAAACTTGAGTCTTGCGTTGCCACCGATGCTACGTACACGCTGTGCTTTGTCAATGCAAGATTCACGTGCAGCCCGCCTAAAAACCGGCGTTTGGTCGTGACGACAGCACGAACGCCGGTTTAACAAGCTGGAAAACGCCCGATTAAAGTGTCTCGTTGTGCAGTATACATCCTTCACCTGCAGAACGATAGCGATAAATATTCCTCGTCTTGGCTGCTACTACCGAGTGAGCAGTACAAAAGTTGCATTCATTATTTTATTACGTAAATAATCCTGCCCAAAACCCTTGGCACGCGGCACTTTAGAGATTGCCCCGAGCTAACAATTGTCCAGGGGCTGTAGGATCGTGGCAGCGGCGGCGTAACGCGCGCTTCGTGTATTGACGATAGAATTTGGTCTCGAAATTTGGTTCATGGGGAAGTATGTTTACTACACATCTGTACTCCATTTATCCACCTGACATTATAAAAGAGAGTGCGGATCACTTGTGTCGTGCGGTAGGAAAGGCACGAGCGCGCCAACCACGACGATTGGGGAGGAGTAGGAGCCCATCAATCCTTCCCATGTAGGCGACTTGGCTGCCGCGGTGCAGAGCAGTACAATACCGCAGCGTTTTGCTCAACATCCGTGTTCGCCAAGGTCAGATTTCTCCATTCTGAAATGGGAGAAGAACGACTTCCAGCATGGAAGCTGTGTGTACAGACGCCGGCTTAAGACATTAAAAATAAACGCCGGTTAATCCGGCACGCGCTGGGTCGGATAAGTGGGAGCCCGCCTCAAGCACCGATCATTTGTGTCTATCGCTTGTATAATAAGTACTGTACTTCAGCAATCACCTTAGGCTTTGACGCACCTTTGTCGGCGCACGCTCGTAACGGAGCTGCCTCTAGAAGTGAGAGCGGTTTATTAAACGATATGTGGAGAAGTAAAAGTGGGGGTCTCTACTTCATGTTCACGTACCGGGTACACACACACACACATCAAGTCCAATCTCAAGAGTGCTCAACGTAAATCAAGGGCTCTCGAGTCACGACGAACGGCATAAAGGTGAGCACAGCACCAACATTGCATTGGAGAAGGGAAGGCAACAGATCTCTCTTTATATCCTTGTTCTCATGCCACGCTTTTCCTTGGAGAGCACACGCCACGGAATGCCCGCAGGCCTCCTCATTTTCGCTTTCGCGTTCCTGAGCTATCTTCGATTAATATCGACGAACAGTACAACGTTGTCATGAAACCAGCTGGACTCGCCTCGCTCGCCCTCGTGGCCACCGCTGCTACGCTCTTCTCCACGGCCCACGCCCACGGGAAAATGACTGAGCCGGCCTACCGGCAGATGTCCGAGAAGTACCACAAGGACTCGGGCGCTCTCATCAACATCGGCCTCAACGAGCTCCAGATCGCCCCCATCGAGGGTCTCTCTCAGCACAAGCAAGCCGATTTCCCTCCGTCCGCGACCTTCAACCTCCAGAACGGATGTCGCGGTACCGTGTACGAGCAAGGCAACAACGTCACCACTTTGGCGCCGGGTGCTGACTTCGACGTCAAGTGGAATATTGAGGCTCCGCACCCGGGCTTCATGAAGCTGAGCATCCTGAAGCCCAGCAAGGACTCGAAGGGCAAGATCACGTACAAAAGCTACAAGACGCTTCTGAACGTTGAGCCCTTCGCTGAAAATGGTGGCCAAGGTAGCACCACTGCCAAGATGCCGGCCGACGTCTCCGGCTGTGAGAAGCCGGGTGACTGCGTCCTGCAGTTCTACTGGCACTCGGACATTGCCAAGCAGACGTACCCGACATGTGCTGACATCGTCGTGTCTGGCAGTGGCGGTGGTACCACGACCTCAACATCGACCACAACTACAACTGCAGCCTCTCCGGAAGCTGGTAGCAGCACCGGAGGTGCACCTTCAACTAACACTTCTCCATCGACGAACTCCTCACCGTCGACGAACAATTCCCCATCAACGAACTCGACTCCATCGACAAACGCTTCTCCTTCGACGAACTCCTCACCGTCGACGAACACTTCCCCATCAACGAACTCGACTCCATCGACAAACGCTTCTCCTTCGTCGAACTCCTCACCGTCGACGAATTCGTCTCCGTCGACAAACGCCCCGCAATCGAACGCCTCCCCATCGACGAACGCTTCCCCGTCGGTGAACACTTATCCCAGCACGACGCCGGCCCCCCAGACCGGTGGAAGTGCCCGGAGCTCTTACAACTTCAACTGGTGAAGCAGCAAGGACCCCCACAGTCACAACCGGTGATCAGGGAACGACGTCTTGAAGAAAAGTCAGTGTTTTATTGCGTACAGTTGATCGATGGCCACCGTATCGTAGCCACAGCTTAATCAAAAAGTTTTCTACTTGAGGTGCCAGTACCATTCTCGAGCAGTAGCCTCGCCTACGATACTGCAACAGTCTGGGGTTAATCTCTCCCAGCAGTCAATCAGCGAGAAGGCACGCACGGTCTCAAGACAACACAGCGAGGAAGTTAATAACTAGCATGACTTATTAAAGTGAACGATCGGGGCACCTACCAGAAGGTAAATGATGAACCACAAAATGACAGACCGATCCCAGGAATCAGCTGTGCAGTCTCGGCACACGCATTGTCATGTGCTGTGCAAAGTGGGGCCAAACTCGCAAGTCGCATTACGACAGCCAAACACGGGATCAATTACCGATACAGCATCTAGAATGCCAGGCATTGGTCCTCACAGTCGAAGAGGAACGGTTGCAAGTCTCTCTCCACATCTTTATGCATCCACAACTTGCAACGCTCTCTCTTACAGAAGTGCATTGAAAGAGGGAGGTCCTCACCTCGCTGATCGGACCGGCTTGCTTTCCTGCGTCAGTGCTCACAATCTGTACCCCCATCTCACCCCCACGCTGCAGCATACCCTCTTCACCGCCCCGCCGCGCTTTTCCCTTTTACCTGGCTCAACCACATCGACCCTACAGGGTGGGGCCCTGACCTCGTGATCTTTTACTGAGCGCTCGGTCTCCTCTCATTTCCACTTTTGCATTCTCAAGCTATCGCTCCTCCTCTTAATCGCCCGGCCGATTAACCCGAACAGTGAAACGACACCATGCAGCCCACTGGAATCGTCTCGCTTGCGCTTGTGGCCATCGCCGCCGCTCTCTTCACCACGGCGGATGCTCACGGTCAGATGCTTGTGCCCGACTACCGTCAAATCTCGGCCAAGTTCCGCAAGGATTCAGGTGCCCTCTCTCAGGCTGGTGACCAGGAACTGCAGTACGCTCCCGTCGAGAACCTCTCGGGGCGCTCGCAGAAGGACTTCCCCGAGGCGGCGACCTTCAACCTCATGAACGGATGCCGCGGAACGGTCTACGAGGAAGGCAACAACGTCACCACTTTGGCGCCGGGCGCTGACTTCGACGTCAAGTGGATCATTCAGGCCCCGCATCCTGGTTACATGAAACTGAACATCGTCAAGCCGAGCAAGGACTCCGCTGGCAAGATCACGTACAAGACCTACAAGGTAATCAAGACGGTAGACCCGTTCGCTAACAACGGCGGCGAAGACGGCACCACTGCTACCATGCCCAGTGACGTCTCGGGCTGCGACAGCGCGGGAGACTGCGCTCTGCAGTTCTACTGGCACTCGGACATCGCCAACCAGACGTACCCGACGTGTGCCGACATCATTGTGTCCGGCAGCGGTGCTGGTACCGGAACCTCTACCACCACGGTCACCACTGCACCGACTACGGCGTCGTCGTTGGAGACCTCAAATGCCGGTAGCGAAGAGACGTCTGTGAGCGGCAGCAGCGATCAGACTACTCCTTCTTCCAACACTACTCCTTCGTCGAACACTACTCCTACGACGACTGCCCCGAAGGCCACGACTGCGACCCCGACGGCCACGACTGCAGCTCCCGTTGCTACCACGGCTCCTAGCACCTCCGTTTCTGAATCTTCCGTCGCGGGTGAATCGGACGGTGCCAAGTGCTCACGCCGTATGCGCCGCGATTAGATCTGAGCGGCGTACCGGTACATGTAGCAGAATTGAGTGTGGATGTTTTGTCACGTCGGCGTTATGTAGTTGGAAGCCAGTGGAACCATGAAAGCAACAGTCTTTGTCTCGGAAAACTTGCGGAGCCCTGCACTATCGACCTGGTCGGGTATGAGGACTAGGTTGTTGATGATCCTCTTGGCCAACGCGTAGCGACTTTGCACTTTCGAGGGTCAATCGGTGACTGTCAACGCACGCTCGCGTCCATGTGGCGAGCTGGAATGAAAAAGGTGGGATTTTAATCCGATGTTCGTGTCGAACAGCGAACACCCTCAGCTTAATCCGCTTCACATGGAGGCTCGGCTTTCATTGCAGCCACACGCGGGCTTTTATAACCTTGACGTCTCCGCCCGAGTACAAGCTGCATTACTTCAAGCAAACTTGGTAAATGTGCATGGTTGTACGCACCCTCTACAAACCCAACACGTGTTCGTGGGGATTGGCCAGTCATCTGATCAAGGAACAGATGGAAATGGGTCACATTGACGATTATGGAGAGCCCAGCCGGCCGTCTCACCGTCAACAAGCTCCACAATGACCACAGGTCGGCAGTCGGTCTTGCTGTTCGCTTTCATTTCTCAATCTCCATCCAGTCAAGCACATCGAACAGCAAACAATGCCGTCAACTGGACTTTTCGCAGCAGTGGCCGCCGCCGCGCTCTTCTCCACGGCCCACGCCCACGGTCAGATGTTGATTCCGGTCAACCGGCAGATGTCCGACAAGTACCACAAGGACTCGGGCGCTCTCATCAACATCGGCCTCAACGAGCTCCAGATCGCCCCCATCGAGGGTCTCTCCCAGCACAAGCAGGCCGATTTCCCTCCGTCCGCGACCTTCAACCTCCTGAACGGATGCCGCGGTACCGTGTACGAAGAAGGCAGTAACGTCACCACTTTGGCACCGGGTGCTGACTTCGACGTCAAGTGGACCATCCAGGCTCCGCACCCGGGCTACATGAAGCTGAGCATCCTGAAACCCAGCAAGGACTCGACGGGCACGATCACGTACAAAAGCTACAAGACGCTTCTGACCATCGAGCCCTTCGCTAACAACGGTGGCGACGACAGCACCACTGCCAAAATGCCGGCCGACGTCTCCGGCTGTGAGAAGCCGGGCGATTGCGTCCTGCAGTTCTACTGGCACTCGGACATTGCCAACCAGACGTACCCGACGTGCTCCGACATCGTCGTGTCTGGCAGTGGTGCTAGCACCCCGTCAACGCCTACCAAGGCCCCCTCCACACCTGTCTCCACCCCGAAGCCCACCAAGGCCCCTTCCACTCCTGCCTCCACCCCGAAGCCCACTACGGCCGCCCCCAAGCCCACTACTGCTGCACCTGCTGCTACCCCTGTGCCTGCTTCCAAGGGCCAGACCGATGCGTCGGTAGCAGGCGAGGCCGAGGCTGCCGGCAAGTGCGCTCGTCGTATGCGTCGCAACTAGAACGTGCGGCACCAATGTAGTGGTTGTATCTAGTTTAGACGTTCGTTGTCGTAAGTAAGAACGAGTAGCTGGGAGCATAAGCTTGACATCAACAATGCACGTTCCTCTACCAGAAGAAACCAACGCTTCAGCTCATCGCAGCTCGGTGGTCGTGGTCGCATGCCACGTCACACTTTTCAACGTAACGGCCCGCACGCCATCACGTTCTTCAGTTGAGATGTCTTACCACTTGCACCAACGCCAAGTGGTACTAACGCGGTTGTTTATTTCTGGCGGTGCTGATGTTGCTGAGCGCTTGCCACTGGACAATGTGAAGTGAAGAGGCGTTGGCGTTGGAGCTTGGAGTTCCAGTCTGGCGCATGCGATGCAACAACCCAAACTCCAGGGCGGAAGAAGTCAAGTTCGACTCGATCGCACGTTGCGAGAGACTCGAAGCGAGGCAATTGATGGCTGGAGCCCGTCAGTTTCGCGCCCTGGATTCGAGAAGCCTGCACCAGTACACCAACGCGGGTTGCAGCTCCAAAGGCGAGTGCGGACACGGGTCCTTTAACTCTCACTCTCACTTTCCGCTTGGACAGCTCACCTCGACGACCTCGTCGTACCAGCCCCACCCAACCCTCAAAGACACTCCTCACTCAAGCGCGGGATGAAGCCTTTCCGTTGGTCCCACCTTTGCACGACTGCTGTCGCGCTCGTGGTGGCTTCGCTGCAACAGGTTCAAGTCGATGCCTGCACAGCAATTGCTGTGACTCAAGGAGCAAGCGCAGACAACTCGACGCTGATCGCGCACACGGACGATGCCGGTGATGCAGCCTCTGATCTGCGCCTTGTTCGCGTTCCGGCGCAAGATCATGAGCCGGGCAGCAAGCGTGCCGTCTACAACTTCAACGGCGGATACCCGAGAGTAGTGGCGCCGGACCGTGGCCCCCACTACCAGCCTGTGCACGACCCACTAGCAGAGGTGGAGCAGGAGTACATGATGCCGCTTGGGTACGTCCCGCAGGTGGAGCACACGTATGGGTACTTCGACCAGGACTATGGCATGATGAACGAGGTGCAGCTCAGCATTGGCGAAAGTACATGCGGGGCCAAGACCGCCGGGTGGCCGCTGAATGTGCCTGGAGGCAAGAACATGTTCGGCATCGCAGAGCTCACCAAGATCGCACTTGAACGCTGTGCGACTGCGCGCTGCGCTGTGGGCACCATGGGGACGCTGGCCGAGAAGTACGGCTTCTACAGCGAAGACAGCGGAGATATGGCGAAACCAGACTTCGGCGACTCGGCTGAAGCGCTTGTCGTTGGAGATAAGCTGGGTGAGGTCTGGGTCTTCCACGTCATGACCGGCAAGGACGAAGCTGGAGCTGTGTGGGCAGCGCAGCGCGTGCCTGACGGTCATGTGACGGTGATTGCCAACGGCTTCACGATCCGTGAAATCGACCTGAGCCAGCCCGACTGGTTCATGGCCTCGAGTAATGTGCGCTCGCTTGCTGAAGAAATGAACTGGTGGGACCCGAAGGGGGACAAGCCCTTCGACTTCACTGCCGCCTACGGCTTTGCGGACAAGGATGCCATCGGCCCGCTTTACACTGGACGCCGCGTGTGGCGCGTTTTCGACGTGCTGGCTCCGTCGCTGCAGCTCGATGCCCGTCTCGGCAGCTTCTCGCAGTACGCCACCTACCCGTTCTCCGTGAAGCCCGACCGCAATGTGGAGATGTTCCAGATCATGGATCTACTCCGCGACCACTACGAAAACACGCGCTACGACATGACCAAGGGCTTGGCTGCTGGCCCCTTCGGAGCCCCTGTGCGATGGTCGGGTAGCCCCGGTGGCGTCATTGGCGGCTGGGAACGACCGATCTCGATGTACCGCACGCTGTTTGCCTTCGTTCTGCAGAGTCGTAGTAACAAGGGGCCGGATGCTGTTGGTGGCGTTGCATGGTATGCTCAGGATGCCCCGCACGGCTCGGTCTTCGTTCCGTTCTCCTGCGCGCAGCACGATGTGCCCAAGTCGTATTTGCTGGGCCAACAAAGCAAGTTCAACCCGCAGTCTGCCTGGTGGGCCTTCAACTTCGTGAACAACTGGAGTCTGCTCCGCTACAACTCGATGAGCATCGACATTCGAGGCAAGATCGACAGTTTGCAGAAGGAGGCCTTTGCCCGACGACGCAAGATGGAGAAGGAGGCGCACGAAAAGCGTCACTCTGGTAGCGTGAGTGACACCGAGCTGGTTACCCGCCTGCAAGCGCAGAGCAACGAGTTCGCGGAGCAGGTCGTGGCGCAGTGGTGGGAACTCGCATGGACGTTGGTGGCCAAGTACAGCGACGGCTACAAGACGACGGGCGAAGCTCCCGACCAGATGGCCTCGATCGGATACCCGGCTTGGTGGCTGCAGGCCAGCGAGTTCGCGACGTGGCCCGGCGACACCTTCAAGCCCAAGGCCAGCATGCGCAAGCAACTCGTGGCCGTTGACAGCGCGACGGCGCAGGGTTTCGTTCGACAGGCAGCGATGGCCGAGAACGTGGAGGTGGAGGGCCGGAGCTACCCTGTCGCCGTCGGCTGGCTCATGCTGGGAGCGGTGCTGGGCGCCGGCATGCTCGCGCTTGCTAAAAGAGAAAGTCGCCGTGCCGGCTACCATGCCGTGGCGTAGGAGCTCGCCCGCGCAATATCCATACTCAATAGTACATGACCACTGGACACACGACTTTATGAAACACATCGCGCGAGCTTCAGGCCATAGGAAGCAGTAAGCACCGAGATGACAATAGTTAGCAACCCCCACCACTCGTTCATTCCAACCTCGTTTGCCTTCTTACACCACCCACACGACAATGGCAACGCTCAGAACAAGCACAACTTTCCCAACAGCAGCACGAATCGCCAGCGATTCCGGCGGCTCGTAGGTGTGGCTGGAGCACCGCGAAAGCGTCTTGTTCTCGGCGTACACCCAGCTCCCAGACACGCACGTCGTCTCGGCGACCTTGGTGTCCGTGGACCCGATCTGCTTGGCCTCCTGGATCTCGCTCAGGCACCCGATATTCCCGCACACCTCGTCGAGGTAGAGACGATAGAAGTGCGAGTAGACGCACTTGTCGGCCACTTCCACACACAGAGACCGGCACGGCGGCAGCGGCGGCGTCGCGGACCCGCCTGTGCTGGCGCAGCTCACCTGCGTGCCGTTCACCTCTCGCTGGAAGGTGGTGGCCACCCACGAGAGGCAGTGGAAGTTCCACACGAGCTTGTGGCAGGCGGCCGTGTCCTTGAACTGCACTTGGTTGCCGAACGGACTGAGCGCCAGCGTCTTGGCGTCCATGTCCTCGCACACGCCCTGCTTCTCCAGCTGCGGCGTGGCCTCTCTGTTCATGCAGCAACAGGCAACAACAGGCAGCAACAGGCAGCAAGCATCAATAGGTAGGTCGACCTGTTTGTCTACAATCTGAGCACCAGAACGCCTCTTGCAAAGTAGTCGCGGCCGTACCTGGAGTAGCCGACGATAGGATCGAACAGGTACTGGCCGTTCATGATGGTGCAGTACTGGAGTCCGTCGCACTTGACGCAGTGCTGCGGGTCGAATGTTCCGACGGCGGTCGCGGCATCGACGCAGCCCCAGCTTGCAAACAACACGACAACAACGAGCAGCCCAGCACATCGGAGGCCAAGTCGAAGTTGAAGCCGCCGATGTTGAAGTGAGCTCGGCGCCACGTCGCCGCCAGCTGTTGCCTCGGCTGAAGGATGAGTCATCGCAGCAAAGAGCAACGAGCAGCGCAGTCCCTCTCGGTCACCAGCAAGTGTATGAAACGATGAACGCAGACTTTGGGATGCAGCAGGTCTCTCGCGGGGGGAACGGAAGGCGACGATCTGTGAGGTGACAACGACAGCAGCACACAATCAGCGGCGATAGCCCGGTGATGCTAGGTCCGCGGGCAAGACAGCGGAGAAGCCCGGGCGCACTTGATCAAGGACCAAGATATCGGCGTCGCGACGCTTGGGGCCGCGGCTGCAGCAATGAAATCGGGACGAGTAGCAAGAAGTTCTTGAAAATGGTTCCGAGGCAACCGAGTGAGGCACGTAGGCGTGCCCGAAGGTTCACGGCGCGATCCCAACATGTGGCCCTTCTCTAGAGGACCGCGCAGCGCTGCTCGGGCGTTCCTACTCGCCAGAGACCGGCGGGCGATTGAAGCATCGAGACGACTGGCTGGTTGGCGTCCACGGACGATCGTCCGCCCCCGGCTGCGTGAGCCATGCTGGTCAGCGGCGAGGATCGGCACGCGCGCGTGCTCCGCGACGTGCCATTGGCAGCAGCTTAGTCGAGCGCGCGTACAGAACGCCGATAGCGGAGCCCTTCGAGCCCCCGACCTGATCTACGAGTGTACCATTTTGGCGGCACTCGTGCGTGATGGATTGGGAGACAAGACAGCTGCTGCGCATCTCCCTTCCGTCCCTCGTCATCTCGATAAAAGCCGTTGGCCTGCGGTAACCTCTGTTATAAGAAAGCCATATGCATCGTTGTAGAGGATGAGAGTTGTATAGTTTTATCTATAAATGCTAAATCAACAGATGCATGGAACCATCGTAGTAGACCGGTCCTGGCGTGATCAGTTGGACCCGTAATAGTCGATTGGGTCCTCCTTCCAATCGAACATCAGCAGGGCACTGCAAAGCGCCCGCAACACGCTCGCACTCTTCAGTTGACTTGACTGGGCCAGGAGCCACCACCCAAGCCATTCCCGGCCATTCGCCAACTCACGCCGTGACGCCCAAGAGACCCCTGTCCAACCTTCGTATAATGCAGGACGAGGCGGCCGCGTACTTCGAGGCGCTGCTGCAGACGCGGCTGCACAGCCCGCCGATCCGCTGCGGCCTCGCGGGCGACAAAGGTAAGGCCATGTACGCCGAGCGCGCGCTCAAGGCCGGCGAGCCCATTTGGACCGAGGCGCCGTTCGTGGCCATGCAGCACGAGGACAACAAGGAGTTCGTGGACTGCTGCGACAACTGCTTCGTGCCGCTCATCGACAGCCAGGCCTGCTGGGCGCGCGTCATGGCCAGCAGCCGCGAGGTGGAGGGCGAGGCGGCCCCCGCCGACGAGACCGCGGCCAGCGCCGTGGACTTTGACGCGTCCATCGCGTTCCTCATGAAGGAGGGCGGGAAGGCCCCCCAGGAGAGCTACTTCTCCGTGTTCAAGCTGGCCGAGAGCCAAGTGCGCTGCGGCTGCGGCGTCGTCTACTGCTGCGATACGTGCAAACAGCTCGCGTACGCGCAGCACCACGCGCTGCTGTGTCCGCGCTCGGAGGAGCGCGACTCGTCCATGGGCACGTTCCTGAACCACACGCTCGTGACCAACGAGATCTTCCAGCTGGCCGCCAAGGTCGTGGTCAAGATCGTGCTGCTCTTCGTGGCCACGCAGGACGTGGCCAAGGCCCGACAGCCGGTTGACATGTTCTGCAAACTGCCTTGGTGGGACGTCGTGACGACTGAGGACGACCTCGAGGAGGGCGAAACAATGGACGAGTACCGTGAAAAGTTCCGCAGTCTCATCGTGCAGACGTTCGACCACTTTATGACCGGCCTCAGAGAAAACCTCACGCACTTGGAGACGAACGCCGAGCTCAACGGCCTCTCGGCCGACGCCGTGCTGGCCTCGTGCGATGAGATCCTGAACGTCGACTTTTTCAGCCGCGTCGTGGGCATGTTCGAGATGAACAACATCAGCATGGAGATTGACCACCCGTTCCACGCACTAGGCGAGGCTTTGAGCGAGGCTAGTGCAGAGGAGAAGAAGGACATGCCACCTGTGCTCTCGCGGGTCAAGTCCGCCCTCGAGAAGTTTGCAGAGGAACACAAACACCAATTGTGCGACTGCGACGACGAGCATGAGCACGAGCACGAGGAGGAGGAGTGCTACGCGCTGGACGAGGACTTTGTGGGCGTGGAAGGCACAGCGCTATTCTCGGGTATTTGTACAATGAATCACAGCTGTGACCCGAACTGCACAGTGCTGTACACTAAGGACGGCGCTGCTCACGTGTTCGCCGTGCAGGATATTACGGTACGTTTGGTCATTGTGCGGAGCTCTAGGAAGTGAGATCTAACTTGTCGAGTGTTTGTACACTTTCCAGGAGGGGGAGGAGCTATGCATCTCGTACATTGATGTGGACCAGGAGGTGGACGAACGAGCGGAATGCCTTCGGTGTGTACCCAACCAATTCCTGTGTTGCTGTTCTATTGCAAAATTGTCGATGACTAACGGATGTCCAATCGTTCTGTGCGTTGGCATTGGCGCCCGACCAAGCAGGGAGTACCAGTTTGCATGCCATTGTACTCGGTGCGAGGAGGAGCGGAAGGCATAGTCTTGATTATAAGCGGAGGAAGTGGCCTTGGCGGGCCGTTCGACCAAGGTCCGCTTGTCCTTCCAAGACCCGAGTCCCCGTGGTGTGACGGTTGGCATGCAATTGCTATCCAGCCTCCACGTTGTCGTCACCCAGTCGTGAGTCCTTCCGCCGCAGCCGCAGTTTCCATCGCTTTCTCCTCGTAGTCCTCTATCTCTATGGATACTCTCTGTATGAACGCGTATGGTGCTTGTGCCGTTCCAGCGTGAAAACACAAAGCCTCCAGGCAGCAGGCGAGGCGAGTATCCTCCGCTCTGCATGTTAAAAACCAAATGAATTAGTTAAAGGTTTCTAGACAAGCAACCGCGAATTGAGTTCGATTGCAACGACGAACCGCGACACCGCGATGACTCATCCTTCAGCCGAGGCAACAGCTGGCGGCAACGTGGCACTGAGCTCACTTCAACATCGGCGGCTTCAACTTCGACTTGGTCTCCGATGTGCTGGGCTGCTCGTTGTTGTCGTGTTGTTTGCAAGCTGGGGCTGCGTCGATGCCGCGACCGCCGTCGGAACATTCGACCCGCAGCACTGCGTCAAGTGCGACGGACTCCAGTACTGCACCATCATGAACGGCCAGTACCTGTTCGATCCTATCGTCGGCTACTCCAGGTACGGCCGCGACTACTTTGCAAGACGCGTTCTGGTGCTCAGATTGTAGACAAACAGGTCGACCTACCTATTGATGCTTGCTGCCTGTTGCTGCCTGTTGTTGCCTGTTGCTGCATGAACAGAGAGGCCACGCCGCAGCTGGAGAAGCAGGGCGTGTGCGAGGACATGGACGCCAAGACGCTGGCGCTCAGTCCGTTCGGCAACCAAGTGCAGTTCAAGGACACGGCCGCCTGCCACAAGCTCGTGTGGAACTTCCACTGCCTCTCGTGGGTGGCCACCACCTTCCAGCGAGAGGTGAACGGCACGCAGGTGAGCTGCGCCAGCACAGGCGGGTCCGCGACGCCGCCGCTGCCGCCGTGCCGGTCTCTGTGTGTGGAAGTGGCCGACAAGTGCGTCTACTCGCACTTCTATCGTCTCTACCTCGACGAGGTGTGCGGGAATATCGGGTGCCTGAGCGAGATCCAGGAGGCCAAGCAGGTCGGGTCCACGGACACCAAGGTCGCCGAGACGACGTGCGTGTCTGGGAGCTGGGTGTACGCCGAGAACAAGGCGCTCTCGCGGTGCTCCAGCCACACCTACGAGCCGCCGGAATCGCTGGCGATACGTGCTGCTGTTGGGAAAGTTGTGCTTGTTCTGAGCGTTGCCATTGTCGTGTGGGTGGTGTAAGTAGCCGTCGCTGTACTTGGCCACCAGCGTCCATGCGAGTTCCCACCACTGCGCCACGACCTGCTCCGCGAACTCGTTGCTCTGCGCTTGCAGGCGGGTAACCAGCTCGGTGTCACTCACGCTACCAGAGTGACGCTTTTCGTGCGCCTCCTTCTCCATCTTGAGTCATCGGGCAAAGTCCTCCTTCTGCAAGCTCTCGATCTTGCCTCGATGCTCATGTCCACCCAGCTCCAGTGTGGTCCCTTTGCCGGTTTGGTGCCGTTGAACCATTTCCCCCCCCTACAAAAACCAAGTTAAAATCCCGCGTCTATGTGATGTCGGACGGTGTCCGACTGTTTGGCCGCAGAATTCTTCCGTCTTCATCCGCGCATTCGGTACGAAGCTCGGTCACTGCGAGACGAGAAACCAACCAGCCAAACCACTCGCCGGCCCATACTGAAGCGCTAATACAGCACCAGTTTCCATGAACGACGACGTGGACTCGGAGCTGGAGCTCATCCTGCCGCCCTGGAAGGCGTTCAAGTCCTCGGCCCTCAGCAGCGCCAAGAGCGGCGGCCTGCGCGCGGCCCGAACCGACCGTACGCTGGCCTCCTCCCCCCGCGCCGGCCGCCTCGTGGCCACCCCTCTGACTGTGTGTACCATGTGTATATGTGTGACGCAGTGAACCGCTACTCAAGCGTAGCCGCACCCTACGGCCCGGCCGACCCCGTGGCCAGCAACTACTTCCAGGTCGTCATCAGCAAGGCCAAGGCGCCCATCGTGTGCGGCGACGCCGGGCCCGTCAAGGGCAAGGCCATTTACGCCGACAGAGACCTGCCCAAGGCCACGAGGATCTGGACTGAGTCGCCGCTCGTGGCCATGCAGCACGAGCGCAACCGCGGGCTGCTGCCCAGCTGCCAGTTCTGCTACTTGCCGCTGCTGGGCAACGCCCAGCGCCAGTGGTGCGGCATCGTCGCGCGCTACAACGCAAAAGCCGCGGCCGCCCAGACAGGGACAGGCGAGGAGGATGGTGGAAAGACAACCACGACGGCCGGACCAGTGGATGTAGATGCCCTGGAGAAGGCGCTCAGGCTCCTACGCATCACGCCGCAGAACTGCGGCATGGCCGGCCCTGGGGCCATGTGCACGTGCGGCGAGCTGTACTGCTCCAAGCTCTGCAGAATGCGAGCGCTGCACGAGTACCATGCCATTCTGTGCCCGCGCAACGACCCGTGCTCGGCCATGGGGGAGTTCCTGGAGCACACGCGCCACACTAACGACATCTTCTTGCTTGCTGCAAAGGTTATCGCCCGTGTGATCTCGCGGTATCTCGTGTGGCGCGATATTGTGAAGGCGCGCGAGCCCATCGACATGTTTTATAAGAAACCGTGGTGGGAGGTCGTTGTCGTGGAGCACGACGAGCCCATTTCGGTGTCGCATCAAGGAAACGGCGAGGAGATATCAGGCCAGACTACTGTCGGCAGCAGCGACGACACAAACAGCGACGGTGGCGGCAGCAGCAGCAACGACGACGGGTCGCCTAACGATGTCAAAGATATTGACGAGGAGCAGAAACCTGCCGCTGCTAGCGGCAATGCACCAACACAGGCACAAAACCCAAAACAGACGACACAGGGAATGGAAGAAGAACAGAAGCAGGGAGAAGACTGGGTGGCAGGCCCTTTGGCGGATGGGTCAAAGGCGCAGTGCTTACAGGAGATGCTGTCGATGACACATCAGCTACTGGTAGATGCGCTCGAGTGCAATCTGGTGCGCCTCGAACGAGAAGGTCAGCTGCGTGGCGTGACAGTGGAGGAGATTTGGCGTTGCTGCTCGAGTGTGCTCAGCTTCGAGTTTTTCACGGCCCAAATTGGTCTGTTCGAGATGAACAACATCAGCATGGAGGTGGATCATCCGTTCCATGCCTTCATCGACATTTTGGACCCAGATGTGCAAAACGATTTAACAGCAGGCGACCCAGACCACGACCATAGCGACGGACAAGCGAGTCGTTCCGCGAGGCCACAGCTGACTGCTGAGGATCACACATTGATCGCAAGCGTACGGCGCGTGCTCGAATGGGAGGAAGAGCGGCTGCAGGTTATACAGGTGCAAGAGCGCCTCGAGAGGAATGACGGCAACATGGACAGTGACTTTGACCCCATGATGCCACTGGGTTATCCCAGTATCGAAGGCACAGCGCTGTTCCCCATAATTTGCACTATGAACCATAGCTGCGATCCAAACTGCACCGTGCTGTACACCAAGAATGGGGACGGGCATGTAGTTGCTATCCGGGACATTAAAAAGGGCGAAGAGCTCTGCATCTGCTACATTGATGTCGACATGGACGTACAGATGCGCGAGGCAAATTTGCGCGAATACAAGTTCAAGTGTTTCTGTTCGCGGTGCGTTCAAGAGCGACAACAAATGGATCGGCCCAGTCGCAGTCTGGAGCAGCGACCAACAGACAATCAGGGACAGGACCAGGCTAGCCACGCCGAATCAGATAAAGCGAAGCAACCAAAGAACCCCAAGAGGAAGCAAGGCGGCAGCCAGGGACGGTAAGGCAGGTGAACTGCTCAGGTCGCGGCCATGAGCAGACACGTCTTTGCGTTAGAAAGTAGTAGTTCAATGCAGGGCGACTCCGTGAATTTCGTTTACACAGAGGGCAGAGAGGCAATCCAGGATGTAGGAGTAGCCGCACCAGTATCAATATCAAGCCTTGACTGTTGAATTGAAAGAGATAGATAGAGCTCGTCAATCTGAGCAAACGAGCTACCGAAAAATGACCGTTAGGAGATCAACTCATAGCTGGTATGTGGCAGCCACACCCGAGATGCCGTTGAACAGGTAGGTATGGTTGAGTGGCTCGAACTGGTGCGTGATAATCTTGACAGCTTCCTGAGCAGCAACACCGCCCATCAGAGCAGCTACGTTGTGCAGCTCGACCTGGCACGACCGGGTCATCTCCAGCGCGTGGTCGTCAGTGATCCAGTCTGCCATATCGCTACCAGCGGCCAGGGACTTGGCCTTCGACACGAGCCACGTGCCATCCTGTGTGGCAGCAGCATCCTCTGAGCCTGGGTAGCGGTTAAACTCCGACGCGAACGCAGCCACCGCGCGGAGCATGACATACCAGATCAACGGCGATTGCTCGTGGTCTTCCTCCTCCAGATCCACGCCGGACAGGTCCACATGTTTGTACTCCTGTGCCACACTGCGCGTGTCCAGCATGCCGACGCTGGGGGCGTTCTTACAGAATGCCGCCACTGCTTCAAACGAGACACTGCCCTCTGACAGCTTGAGCTCCCGCAACCGCTTGCGCAGAATCTCATGCACTTTGGTCGCGTCCTCCTTCGCCTTGCTCACATACAGCTCCTGGAGAGCCACATATGCTTCCGTCGACGCCGTCATATCCGGAACAACGCCCGTTACCGGCAGCATCCCATCGTTCTGCTTGACAAAATCCGCCAGCGCATGGGCCAGCAGCCAGAACTCCTGCGTGTCCTTCGTCTTCTCCAGTGTCTCCACCGAGATCGTGTGGGAGGCCGCAGCGGCCAATACCGGTGCAACTTCGTCAGGAACTTGCGGTACCACGTACGCCTTGTACGCGTTCTCGGCGGCTTCAATAAAGTTAAGTTCATGGCCCGGCGGGCCCCACGCCATCTCCTGCAGACTCTTCTTGAACGCGTCCTTTTCCGGGAACGTGGCTGGCGGTTTACCTGCATGGCCCAGCTTCCACTGTTTCATGGCCTGCAACAGCAACACCACAAAAGGTACGTGTGCATGATCAATACTGGACAACGACTTCAACTCAAAGCTCTCGGCGAACTTGTCAAGGGCCAGGAAAGGCCTCGAAAGTCTCAGTTCGTGACGTGGCGGGTCCAATTTGGCGTCTGCGATGGCGTGTTGGGCCACCTGCAGCCTCAGCGAGCCCAAAAAGCCGTAGGACGTCACCAATAGCAGCGGAATTCTCTTGGCCAGGCAGAGTTCGGCCAATTGGGTCGTGGCCAGCTCGGCCAACTGGGTGGCCACCACCAGATCGAACTGGTTGAGGTACTGGGGCTCGTCCTGCAGCACCTGCTGGATGCTAGCGTGGCGCGCAGACCCAGCCACATCCGCGTTCATCTCCAGCAGGAGTTTGGCCACTGTCTCGGCCCTGGATTGGCCCACGGCGTCCGCCGTGACGAAGAAATTGTTGGTGGTGTCGGCCAGAGTCACATTCTGGTCGTCCAGAACCGTGAAGCGCTGCACGCCCGGCAGGACCAAGTTCTTGAGCGCCTCGGAGCCTGTGGCGCACGATCCCACGAGCAGGACGTGCGTGTTGGCCAGGCGCCGCTGGCCCTCGGCGCCCCACAGACGCAGCTGGCGGTCGTACTTGTCGCCCATGATGAAATTGATGTGAGGAGGTCAAGATTTCTACCTAGAATTGCTGTGTGTGGTGGAATGATGGCTCTATTTAGTGGATTTTACATTTTACACAGTGGTCGACTTCAACTTTATGGTCGAATTCTTGCTGAGCTTCGGGACTTGGAATCTCCAAGTCGTGCATCACCGTACGTGTCAGCGACAGAGCACAACGATGGTAAGGAGCAATGGAGTCACAGGTTGTGCGAATGGTAGATCTATGCTTCGACGTGGTATTTACAAAGGTTATGGTACAGGACGGCCGATTTTCGCCATGGGTTTTAAGCGGATCCGCGGGCTGTGGTACGAGTTTCTGCAGCGTCGTTGTTGTTGCTGGTGTCGTCGCTCTTGGCTCGGCGCTTTTTCCCGTCTTGGGATGAACTTTTTGAAGCCGAGGTGCGGGATTTAGCGTTGCGATCGGTGGGGGGCCCCACCATGACGGCGGCATGCGGCGCGATGGTCACGAGATGGTTGGCGAACATTGGGCAGGACTGCTTGGTTGTGGGACTGGACCTGGCGGGTTTGCTGGGGTTTCTCGTGGGGACGAGCGCGAGTTCGAGAATGAAAGCGACATAAGCTGTCGACCTTCTTGCAGTTGCTGTGAGCAAAAACTAGACGTCTTGGCTTGCATCGAGAATCCAGCCCATCGAGGTGCACCGTCATCTTCCCTGGTGCTCACATTTCCTTTTGGTCAATCAGTTGGGTGGACGAGATTGTCCAGCGTCGTAAACTCAGCATGACTGAAGTCGTGCTCGGGAGCGAGGTAACATCATGTGAAGCCATTTCCTCGCCACTGAAGACCTCAACCGTCACTCACGTACCGAGAGCAAATGCGTCGTAGAATGCATGCATTGGCCAGCTATGCGAGTGACTGACGCACAAGCGAAGATGGTTCGTGCTGCCCGTGGTGCAGGCGCTGTAACGCCACCGACTCAGGAAATCGACTAAAATCCGGGGCCGGATTTGGTTGGTGATGCACACGACGCCGTGTGTCGCTGACACGTCCGCCGATGTATTAAGCTACGCGAGCCTTTAGTCGCATGAGCACTAGTGTCGCATCGGGCATCGATCAATGCACATACAGTAGCAACGTGCCATCAGCCGAGCCAGGATTTTAGTCAAATTGAAGCCACTTTCGGCAGGTGGAGGTGAACGTGAAGTGAACGTTCCTGGCGTCGAAAGGCGCAAGCGTTAACCACGTGGCTGTCCTCGCCTCGAAATGACTGGCGCTGGGGCTGCAGCTAGAGTCCTGAATCAGGGCTCTTGATGCTGCCTGCCAAAAGAGAGACCAACATCATCGGAGACTTTGCGCGGCTGAAGCCATTTGGCTACGTGCGATCTTTCCACGGTAGGTAATCATGCCGTTGCGATTGCACCCGTCGATTCGGTAGACGATGCCACATTCTGCGCAGTTAATAGGCGCTGAGCAACAACCAACTGCGGCCAAACCCGTGGCTTGCAGCTTCGGAGAACCCACCCAGCAATCAGCTGGATGGCGATCGCCATTGCAGGCAGCCCCACAATGCTCACGCGCCGAAATCCCAGCCGAGGATCCCGCTCTGCGTGTCTTTTGTGCCTTCACCTTGGCTGCTCCAGCACGGGGAGTGATGAAAATGGAGCTGGTGCTGCTAAATCCACGCATGTTGCCTAGCCTACAGCCCCGAGAGCGAACGCCGGCCGGCCAGTGTAGCCATCGCTTCGCGGCTTTCGGGGCGGCTACCGGCACGATGCTTCCATGACTCTGACGTGGCTAGCGAAAAGGCCAGCCGGCGTCTTGAAGTTGGCCGCGCTCACTCCACAACTCGCGTTCGTCCCCGCACTCGGAAACCGTCCATGTTCGCCAACCACCTCGTGACCATCGCCCCGCACGCCGCCGTCTTGGTGAGCCACACGGACCGGAGTGTCAAGTCCCGCAGCCCGTCCCCCACCACACTGACAGTCAACAGCAAGAAGTCGCAGCACAACCGAGCCAAAAGCGAACGCGACGCCAACGACAAGAAGGCCCGAGTACAGATCCGCATTGCGTCGCACCAATCCTGCTGAGCCCCAGCCATCGAAAGCTCTGGAAGTCTATCGGCCATCGGTTCTGTATACTACGTCGACGCTGGTTGAAGCGCTGCAGACAACTTTACTTTATTTCCTACTTATCCAATGTCACCGCCTAACGGAGGCCATACCACAGTCGCTAGATACAAAGTGAATAAAGTGTAGTGTTCATTCATTGATTAAGAAGTTGTAGTCTTGGATGTAGTTCTGTGCGCTAGTCTCCGTTAGCGCCTTCCTTGGTCGTTGCCTAGTTGAGCGAATAGCCCTGGAGCGTCGCGCGCGGAGCGAAAGTGAAGGTGCCCGGCTCGTACGACTCGACGTGGGAGGCCATCTGCGCGATCGAGCAGCAGCCGCAGCAGAAGCTGAAGGCGGCGTCCTCCACGTGCGACCCGGGAATGCTGAAGAGCGTGCGGATGCGCCAGCGCAGCCGCAAGAGTGTAAGGCTTGAGCTAGTAGAAGGCCGCGAGTGAAGGTAGTCCGCGATGTGGAAGCGTGTAGGTGGTTAGACGCAAATTGCAAAGTGATATTAGTTGGTTAAGGCCCTGTGGCCGGCCGTCTGGGCAGTGCCCAAGGCGGTGCTAAAATGAATGAATTTGATTGGTCAATCCACTTCAAGTTGAAGTGGGTTGACGTGCGCTATACAAAAGTAAATGTGCACGACAGAGATCATGCACCACAGTGCATGGTCTTTACTTACCCACTTGTCTTTGCGTAATAGTGGATGTTGTAGTTTGGATATGCGGGCCTTGACGTGCTCGTCACGTCTCGGTCCTTACATCCTCCCGGGTTTGACTTCACGTTGACGGCGCTTGAAGTCGTCGACGAGAACTTTCCAGTGAGAGACGTGCTTGATGTCTTTCTCGAGTTCCCACGAAGATTCGTGGTCTGGGAGACCATGCCACTTGACAAGCCACTCAGTCTTGCGATTGAACTGACGCTTGCGTAGAAGTTTCTCGATAATGTGGAGGTCTTCTCCAGTGTCTTCATTCGTGATGATGCGAGATGCTTTCGGAAGAACACGAGTCTCAAACTTGTCCGGGTTGGAGACGTAATGGCTGAGAACGTCTACGTTGAAAGTAGGGTTCAGCGACTTCATACTGCGTGGCAAAATCAGACGAGCAGCGTTGTCGTTGATCATGCGCTTGATAACGAACGGACCAACTTTACGAGCGGCTAACTTTGCACGTTTGACGTCAATGTCTTTCGCAGCATGCTTGAGTGGAATACGGCGTGTATCCAGCATAACCAAATCTCCTTCCTTGAATTGCACATTGCTACGGTGTTGATCGTAGTACTTCTTTTGCGATGCTTGAGCCTTGAGTAGGTGCTCCTTGGCTTTGACAATAATCTTGTCACGTTCATCCTTGAAGCGGTTTGCATACTCAGACAGTCCTTGTTGTACTTGAACTGTGGTAGACAGCGTAGGAAAAGTTCCGAAGGGATTGCGTTCCTTACGCCCTGTGTCTACTTCAAATGGCGAAAGTCCTGTAGAGGCACTGACTAGCGTGGCATGAGCATACTCAATCGTTCCCAACTTGGCAGCCCAGTCATCACCATGATACGAGACCATGCAACGAAGTGCGTCTTCTAGTACCAGGTTTTGACGTTCAGTTTGGCCGTCAGCTTGAGCGCGGTACGACGTTGTCATATTCAATTGTATACCCATGACCTGCGCGAGAGATTTCCAAAATCGCGATGTGAATTTGGGATCACGATCACTGATGACCACTGCAGGCACTCCATGATGCCGAACGACGTTGTCGAAGAAATAATGAGCGATTTCTTTGGCATCATCGGTAGTGTGAACGGGACAGTAGATCGGACGCTTGGATAACTTGTCCACGATGGTCATGATAGCATCATAGCCATCTGATTCTGGCAATCCAGTAACGAAATCCATGGAGACGACTTCCCAACATTCCTTAGGAATCGGAATTGGAATCAGCTTGCCATTCTTCTTGGCGTTGCTGTGCTTCCAACGTGTGCATGTTTCACAACTTTGCACGTAATCAGAAACGTCTTCATGAAGCGACGCCCAGTAGTACCATTGCTTGATACGGAGGTACGTACGACGAATTCCTGGGTGCGCGGCAATACTGGAATCATGAAATTGCTCAATAATCTTCGTCCTTAGATGATTGCGCTGCGATTTCGGGACACAAAGTCTCATCACTTTGGACTCCTTGTTGTCCGTGAATTGCACATAAAGCAATTGATCCTTGAGTATGTATGGATCATGCGGACTACGACACTTGTCACGAAATCCGGGATCAGTGCGGTAGGCTTTGATGAACTCTTCTTTGAGATTCGAAGTCCATCCTAGCGAACTTGCATGTTGCATTTGCACAACTGATGTGGCAATTTCTGCATCTTGAACAGGAGTGTAGAGATAACCATCGGAAAGATCATGTAAGGCGATGTGACCAGTAGAAACATCCGCCATCTCCTCCCCCGAAAATTCAACAGGCGAGAGAGCTGCAGATATCATGGTCGTATTCACCTTCTGGGAGTCTCTATCATGTTGCTGTGCACGGTAGCGTGATCCAAAACTGGCACACTGCGGTGTACACGTATGAAAGCTGATCGTATTGATAGCGGAACGCGCAACACTCTGTGAGGCTGGAACCGTCGCGATTTGACTGTCTGGAGTCGATAGCGAAGCATTGACTGTGTGTAGATTGCTAATTACGCGAAAACTCGATGTCAGTTTATCACTTTCAGACTCACAATGATGAAAACTGATTGTGCAGACAAGAGGCGGAGCCAATTGTGGTGATATCAACGCAGTCGGAGTTGAATCCATTGGAGGACGGGACAGTGCATCAGCTACGACATTCATCGATCCTTTCAGGTGATGCAGGGTGAAGTCGAACTGAGCAAAGAAGGTCAAGAAGCGTGCAAGCTTCGAAGAAACCTTCGGGTGGTGTAACAACCACTGGCATGCACTGTTGTCCGTGTAGATGTCGAAATGACGACCATAGAGGTAATGACGCCATTTTTCCAGCGACAGCTTAATTGCATAGAGTTCCTTCTCGTGGGTAGGCCAATTTTGTTCATGCACACCCAACTTCTTGGAGAGGAAAGCTAACGGATGATCGTGTCCGTTGTGTTTTTGCGAAAGTACTCCACCCACACAATATCCTGAAGCATCGGTTGTCACGATGAACGGAAGAGAGAATTTCGGTAAAGTCAGGACTGGGGCGGATTGCAATGCTGATTTTAGCTTGCTGAAGGCGGTATCATGCTCTTCATTCCAATTCCAGGTATGGTCCTTCTTGACTAGAGGTCCAAACGGTAAGGCGATTGTCGCGTAGTTGTAAATGAAGCGACGGTAGTAGCCTGCTAGACCCAAAAAGCTTTGCAATTGCTTTTGGTTCATGGGAATTGGCCAATTGGCGATCACTTCAGTTTTCTTGGAATCCACCGCAATACCTTGACTTGACACGGTGTGGCCCAGGAACTGAACTTGATTCTGCCCAAAATGACACTTCGAACGATGACAGTACAGCTTCTCTCTGCGTAACACTTCGAAGAGCGTGCGGAGATGCTGCAGATGCTCCTTCATGTTCTTGGAAAATACACAAATGTCATCCAGATACACCACGATAAACGGATATTTGCCTAGTAGGACACGCATAAGACGTGACCAGACACCTGGCATTCCAGCAAGACCCATTGGCGCAACACACCACTGATAGGTCTCAGAATGAGTGCGGAACGCTGTGTACTGACGACTTTTCAAGGCAATCCTCATCTGATGGTAACCTTGCGCGAGATCCAAGACTGAGAAGATGATGCATCCATACATCTTGTCAAATGTTTCGTCAACTCTTGGGAGTGGAATTCTGGCGATGATCGTTTGCGAGTTGAGCCAACGATAATCAATCACCCAACGAATCGGTAACGTAGCATTTCCCGACCGTAGCCACTCAGCTCGAGAAAGTTGTTTCCCTGATTTCGGGTCTTTCTTCGGGATACCAAAGATGTTGGAGACCCAAGGTGAATCGGATAGTTCGATCCAACCTTTCTTCAACTTTTCTTCGACAAACAGATCAAGGGCATCTTGTTCTGTCTTCGAGAGCCGAAAAGGTGCGCGTGTGCTTGGCATAGCATCTGACTTCATGTTGAGCTCGAATTCCACGCGTCGATGAGGAGGTAACCCATCGGGTAAAACGTCTGGAAACACGTCAGCAAACTCATCAAGGAGAGGCACAATTTCTTGTGGTTCCTCCGTGACGGGTTGAGCTGGAGTAATTTTGACGCGGTAAATCTCATCGTAGTCATGGCGCTTGGCTTTGGCTTTGAACTCAGCACCAGATACTTCCACCTTGCGCAACACTGGCTTTATTCCTTGCGGTTTGAACTGCAGGTGATGAGTACGCCAATCAATAATTGGTTGGTACTTGGTAAACCAAGGTTTTCCGAGAATGACATCGTGTTCAGGACTCATAGACCATTCCAGGACCTCTAAGTCTCTGAATCGATAGCCATCCATCTCAATAGTGACCTTGCCCTTGTGAACGGCACGTTTTTTCGTTGTGCTTCCGTCAAATAAGGTGACTTGAGAGATCATGGTGTCAGGAATAGTATCCACCAATCCAGGACGAATGACATTGCATGTGGCTCCCGTGTCTAACATAATGGTAACACGTTTGCCTTCACACAGACCTGGCTTCCGAATCAACTCATTCGGAGCTGGTAGTGACTGGATGGTAGCAGCGTTGAGATCATTTATCTCAACAACTTCAACGGACTCTGGCTTTTCAGTGGCCAAAGTGTGAACAGCGAACTGACCACGCTTAGTGTTAGACGGAAAGCTGTTGTTCGCTCCATGATTCTGTCGATTTTGAAGCTTGAAGCACTGTTCAATCGTGTGACCAGGCTTCTTACAGTACCGACACTTCTTCGGGTTGCCACTGTTGCGGTTATTGTTCTGAACAGGGCGACGATAATTGTCACGGCGGGGTTTATGCACATGACCAGTGTCGATTTCCATAGGCTCAGGTTCATTGTCAGCAGGACGCTGTGGAGCCGTGTTGGAACGAGCGAATGACGTGGAGTTGGAACGTCCAAAAGATCTTGGAGGTGTCCAACGATTCTTCTGAAACGGACCAGCACGAAAGTGTGATCTGTCATACTCGAGTGCAATTGAGAGAGCCTCAGATACCGTCGTGCAACGACGATACTGAACTTCTTCTTTCGTGGGGCTAACAAGACCTCGAATGAAGTACGTGATCTTGTCAAGCTCACTCATGTCCTTGACTTGCATGATAGCAACGCGGAACCGAGAGATGTAGTCCTCCAAGCTAGAACAACGTTTTTGCTTGAGACTGTACAATCGATCTCGAAGACGCTCCTGAAGATCCGGAGGAACAAATTCCTTCGTGAGCTTCTGGATCAAGTCTTGGACGTCACTAATGGAATCCCTGCAAAGCATGTACCATGCAGCAGCATTTCCCCTGAAATTGGCAGTCATCATGGCAATGATGCGCTTACTCTGATTCTCATCTTGCCAATTAATGTTCTTCGCCTCAAAGTAATGAATAACTTGGTCGAAGTACAATTCAACCGAGTCACCCATGTTTCCATAGAAGCGAGGTAGGCTTATACCTTCAACTTTGACTTCCTTGCGTTGCGAAGTCAAAACGTCGATTAGTGCTTGTTGCTTCTGCACCATTTCGACCACAGACTGTGTCAGACGGTCAGCAGACCATCCGCCAGGATTTAACGAAGTCATGATAGTGTAACTTGAGCTAAAAGCTGATTAAAGTTACGCTACGAATGTACAGCTGCTAGCTACTAGAACTAGAGCTATAACGACACTGTCAACAGCTACTCGAAACGGGCGCGCTTGATGCTGATAACGCGATCAACAAAAGCACGAACTTCGGTGTCGATGCGGTTGACGCAGGTGTTCAAGTTGTCGACGGTCTCGTAGAGAAACAGTCCAAACTCAGTCTCGATAACACGGTCGAGGTGAGTTTCGAAAAACGGAAAGAAAACTTCACGGAGATGTTCCGTCAAGCAAGTAACCTCGTACTGCAAATGGATAGCAGCACGAACTGTGAAAGCGCGTTGAACGGCTTGTTCAATGGTGAGAATGCGACGATGTTGCTGATCTTCTTCCCACTCACGAGCAGTACGCTTAGGCATAGACTGGAAAAATACCCGAAGCTTACGCCAAAGCTTACTCGAAAATTACGCGAAAATTCAGGAAACGACTGAAAATTACGCGGATTCTCAAATTCGGAATTATACGGGTGCTGGGGTTTAGGCAACTACTGATTGGCTGAGCCAAAGTGCAATTACACTAAAACAATGCGAAAAAAAGTTTAAAACAACACTTAAACAACGCTACTTAGCGCTAATTCAAGCGTTGGCGCTTTGCCTTGTAATTGGATTTCTTCTGGCAGAAACCCTGAACAAGTAGCTCTTCCTTTTGAGCCTCTTCAAGTGCTCTTTTACGCGAGCTCTCCTTAAGTTCACGGTCGAATACAGTAGTGAGTGTGTTATGAATACGCACTACTTGTAAACTTAGGATACGGCAAGCTTCTCGATAAAGTATACGCTCGGACTTGGAGTGAAAACTCTTCTCCTGGTTTTGTAAGTGGTGAGTTAAGCTTGCAAGGCGATTAACTGAGTTTAATCCCTTAATACGAAGTCGATCTACTGCTTGTAGATTAGGGTCTGGGTTTGAGTTGAGGTTTTTACTTTTTTGGTTGTTCACCTTGGTCATACAAGGCCAAAGGATTCCGCAATATACTAGGCTTACGTGCGGGAAGGTGACTAGTGAAGCGAAAAGCGTTAAACTAGTACAAATCCTTCGGATAACTAACCGTTAGCAAAAAGCGTGAGGCTAGTTAGCGTAATCGACTAGCGAAAAGCGTTAATGTCGATTATGCAAGACTTTATACGGCTAGCGAAAAGCGTTAATGCCGCTAAGTCAGAGAACACGTAGAGTAGCAGTATATGCGAAAGCAGTAACCCTAACCCGGATACTGTAGCAGTAGTCGAGCTGAAAGCCGAAGTAGCGAGTCGAGTCGGTCGATTGAAGATCTTCTGACCACTTGCCCGGCGAAAATGACCGTAAGTGCTACCAGATGTAAGGCTTGAGCTAGTAGAAGGCCGCGAGTGAAGGTAGTCCGCGATGTGGAAGCGTGTAGGTGGTTAGACGCAAATTGCAAAGTGATATTAGTTGGTTAAGGCCCTGTGGCCGGCCGTCTGGGCAGTGCCCAAGGCGGTGCTAAAATGAATGAATTTGATTGGTCAATCCACTTCAAGTTGAAGTGGGTTGACGTGCGCTATACAAAAGTAAATGTGCACGACAGAGATCATGCACCACAGTGCATGGTCTTTACTTACCCACTTGTCTTTGCGTAATAGTGGATGTTGTAGTTTGGATATGCGGGCCTTGACGTGCTCGTCACGTCTCGGTCCTTACAAAGAGGCAGAGGGCCGAGATGACGGCGCACAGCCAGAAGAGGAACTCGAAGAAGTCACTGTCAGCGCAGGCCGCAATGAGGGCAACAAGGTACAGGCCTCCAAACAGGCCGAGCACGTGGTAGAACTGCATCAGGCCGAGACGAGCGGAGATCTGAGCCACAGCGATGCCAGGGCAGCAGCATGACATCACACCTACGAGAGTAGAGGCAAGCATCAAAGGTTAGAACGATCCGTGGCTCAGGGTACTAGCAGATTCGCAAAGTGTACCATTGGGAACCATCGAGTCGGTGAAGCCGAAGATGCCGGTCTTCCAGCGGCCGGTCACGATGCCATTGGAGTCGACACCTTGGTTGCTGCTGTCCGAGTCGGTGATGTTAACCATCACGTCGGCTTCCTTGGTCGGCGGCTCGAACTGCATTGTTGCTGAAGTTGCGTTGGGAGTTGGTGGCTGCTGGGGGAATTGAGGAATGAACAACGGGAGACTAGTTCTCGCATTCGTTTAGAGCCCACAGCCCAGGGTGAGGGTGGATGGATCTTGGCCACCAAGACCTCGCGTTCTGACCTAACATTAGATACCGACGCAAGCCAGCAGACGGCGAGCACCAGCAGCACGTGGAGAGTATTTATGGCCAGCAACTAAAGCGCGGATCCATCGTCTCTAAAATAATCGCTCCGATACCCGCACAGAACAAGAATGGCTCGATAGGAATAGGTAAACGCGTAATCCCCACAGAAGGATTGAAGCGTAATACCCGCACAAAACGCCTCGCAGATTCCACCCACGACAGGACTCCAAACAATGTCAAACGCATCTACTTTCGGCTCGCGAACGACACCAGAACATGTCGCTAGTCTAGTCGCTTCCTTGCTACATGTCGAAAACCGATCGGACCTTGCGGTTGCCACCTTGAACGAACGTTTCCTCCTCGGCTTCGCTGTCGTTGTCGTCCTCCTCGTCCTCGTTGCCAAAGAAATCCATTTCGTCTCCAAAGCCTCCGTTCACGGCTCCCAGTCGTTCGCCCGACTCGAGATCAACAGCCACGTGCATGTACCGGGTCTCATTCATTTTGTTCTCCATGGCGTGTAGCTTCCGCCGCAGATATACAAAACTCACAAGCAGAACCACAGACGAGAGGATTGTCGGCAGCACAACACCATAGAGCGTTGGGTGGGCAGACTCCATTTTATCTGAGACCAACGTCATCAAAAGGAACAGCTGCGCGTCAAACGTGCCGTGAATGAGCACAGCCGGGAAGATTACCGCCAGCTTTGTGCGCCAGCGCCCTAGCTCTGCTTTCGCAGCATTTGTGCCTCGTTGCTCGCTGCCGCCCTGGCGATGAGTCAAAAGTCGTTCCGCCATACGCACGCCGGTAATTCCACCACAGATGCAGTGCAGTGGTGTGCTCGAGATAGTGCGCAAAGCTGCAGTAGAAATCTTATCGTGAAATGTCTTCGCCGCAAGGGAGAACCCCAAATTTTCCATCACGGAAAATCCCAGCGCACCGGCCAGCACTGCCAGGAACACCACGAACGCGTGGTTGGCATGTGGGCGGTGGTAGTACAACAGACGACTCGGGTGGCACATCATTCCTCGTATCGCTCCGTGTCGCTGCTGGCGCTGCTTCAGCGCTGTGAAGGCCGGCGTCGACGCATTTTTGCCTTTACAACAGCAAAACAAGCTGCGAATGCAGGAGACACGTCGTGAACTGCCGCAGCAGCACGTGCCTTGGATGATCCAGTACTTCAAGAACTCTTCCACGAGGGCGGCCACCACGTAGGCTAGCGCGAACATGAACATATAGTAGCCGAACGTCTTGTCCAGCTTGAGACTCTTCAGCATCTTCGACAGCTTCGGGCCATGCACTGGCACTGCTCTGGACTCAGTGGCCGGGGCATGGATGTACTTGTGCAGTTGGTTCTGGATAGAGACCCGCTGGTCGAAAAAACACAGCGCAGCCAGCAACGGACCTATAATGAGCTGGCCAACAAGGGCCAACGGTGGCAAAAGGATGGCCCCGCCCAGGAATGTCCTCAGGAGCTGCTCAATCTCTCGATCTCTGCAAAATAAGCAGGAAAACGTCAATGATTGGAATTTTGGAGTCCAAATTTCACGGTTCTAATGGCCGTACGTGACGCCATGATGCTGCTGCTGACGGTAGACCCAGCGGGAATAAACTAGCACCGGAAGGGAGAGCACGAACAGCACGAGAAGCACTTGTAGCTGACCGATTATCTGAAATAATACAATATTTTGTCAAAATAATGCTTCGTTATGAGGCTACACGGTCAATACGAGAACGGATTCAAAACGGAGTACGCACAGCGAGGAAGAGCGCGAACAACAGCAGGCCCGCGATGTATTGTCGGCGGCTGTAGCGCTGTAGCTTGGCCAGCAGCGGCATGACGTCCACGCAGTGCGCTGATTTGAGACGATAATATTTTTTTATGGAGAAGGGTTACCCTTCAAGGGTACATTATGTGTGGTGCACACAGATAACCTTGCGACTGTGCTGCAAACTTCATATTTATGCTTTTGGATAGGGTGCAACTTCAACTTGCGGAGACCTTGACAATGGATCACTGGCCATTCATTACACTTACGTCTCACTGCCATTTGCTTCTACAATCAGGAAGGTACTCGGGCTACTGCTTCTCGCAGCCCGAGTCGTCCGACGTGCAGACCTGGCAGATCTGCGATCGGTACGAGCGCTTGCAGCCAAATTCGGCTTCGGCGCAGAGTGGACTGTTCTGGTAGCACGGCGGATTCAGAGCCGTAAGAGCGTCCACCGTGGGCAGCGCGCGCATCAGGCCGCCGTCGCTTGTGGTGGCGTTGGCCGATACCAGATCATCGTAGGCGGACACGAGCTTCTCGACACGCTCAGCGTTGGCGTCGCTGTCGCCTGGGTTGGCCCAGAAGTCGAGACCCGTCACTAAAGACACGACGCTGCCCAGCAGACCTCCCAGCAGAGACGTCACGACAGTGGACACGCTGAACTCGATGCCGCCATCCTCGCAGAACTCGTAGTAGTCCGCGTACGTCTTGCCGGTGAGCGGGTTGATCATGGACGTGATACCGACGACGTCGTCCAGCAGGATGTAGCCCAGAATCTCGTACGAGAACGTGCACGTCACTCCATCAGGCTCCACTCCGAGAGGGCACATACCGCCAGGATACTCCTCGCGACAGGCGTCCGTCTTGTCGTCCCAGAGCTCCTGAGGGCAGCTATTGGGGAAGGAGAACCAGTAGTTGTGAGGGTACGGCGCGATGGCCTCGTTGTCCTGCAGCGTGCCGCCAACGCAGAAGCCCAGGTTGGGCTGGCCGCCGGCACCGATATATTGGTTGCACACGTCCGGGAAAGAACCGTCGGAGTTGGGGTCGCACTGACCACCGTCCATGGCCATGAACGGACAGCGCTCGACAGCAAAGTCGTACTCGTCCGTGGCGTTGACATAGAACTCCATGGCTGCAGCCGGCTGCACCACCGTCGTCTGGTAGAAGACCACGTACTTGATGTCGTTCTTGCGCTCGCAGCTGGTGATGACTGACGCGTTGATGCACTCAGCCTGCACGTACTTGAGCGCGCCTTCCACAGACGCCATGTTAACCGTGTCCAGCACCGCCTGGTATTTATCTTCAAACGTGTCGTAGTAGGAAGATACAAAGCGCTGGTGCTCTTCGTCCCATGCGGGTATGTCTCCTTGCACACGCACGCCCAGGTTCGTAACCTTAGTGAACGATGAAGAGGACGAACCAGAAGCAGAAGCCGAGGTGGACGAAGCAGAAGCAGAAGCCGAGGTGGACGAAGTAGCAGAAGCCGAGGTGGACGAAGTAGTTGACGCAGTAGAAGCCGAGGTGGACGAAGCAGTCGAGCTAGAAGACGCCGTCGACGCGCCCGAGGAGGCGGAGGCCGAAGATACGGTCGGAGTCGGGGTCGAGTCCGCAGAGGAGCCTGACGCTGAAGCCTGGACTGTTGAGCCAGCCGAGGAACCCGAACCAGACACCGGTGTTTGCGTCGGAGTTGAATTCGTGGAGGAAGTTGATCCAGCGGTGGATGACTGAGTCAAAGATGAGTCTGTAGATGAAGCAGAGGCATCAGTGGAGGACTCAACCGGAGTGGAGCCCGTAGAGGAAGTAGAGCCAGCAGTAGACGATTGGGTCGTAGTTGAGTCCGTAGAGGAAGTTGAGCCGGCGGTGGACGCCTGGGTCGAAGTCGAGTCCGGACCCGAAGATGAGGTCGGCGCTTGAGTTGAACCCGCATAGGAACCAGAAGCAGCATTCGACGACTGAGCTGGAGTTGAGCCCGTAGAGGAAGTAGAGCCAGTGGTGGACGACTTCGTCGGACTTGAGTCTGGGGCTGAAGTAGAACCGGCGGTGGACGACTGGGTCGAAGTTGAGTCCGTAGTGGGAGCAGAGGCATCACTAGACGACTGGGCCGGAGTTGATCCCGTCGAGGAAGTAGAACCAGTAGTAGGCGGCTGGGTCGGAGTGGTGCCCGCAGAGGAAGTAGATGCATCACTAGACGACTGGGCCGGAGTTGATTCCGCCGAGGAAGTAGAACCAGTGGTAGAGCCAATGGTAGACGACTGGGCCGGAGTGGTGTCCGCAGAAGAAGCAGACGCGCCGGTTGAGGAAGTAGATGGAGCGGTGGACGCCTGCGTCGGAGTAGAATCAGTAGAGGAAGCAGAGGCATCAGTGGAAGACTGAGCTGGAGTTGAGTCCGTGGACGCCGACGTGGAGGCCACAGAAGAAGTCGTCGTGGGGGTTGAGTCTTCCGAGCCGACACCGCTATCCACAGTGCTGTGCTGCTCTGCATTGCTTCCGCTGTAGGCCGTCGAACCGTTCACGCTGCTACCTGGAACTTGCTGTTCTCCAGTCTTGCCGCTGCTACCGGCGACATCAGATCCGACCTGCACGCCTTCATCGCTCGGGGCTGAGGCAGCGGAATCCGTTGCGTCCACTGACGACGCGTCTCCCTTGCTGGCATCGTTGGTGTTTCCCTTCGTCGGGACAGCACTGCCGTTAGTTGAGCCACTGCCGCTCACGTCATCGGCCGGAGTGGTATCGCTACCAACACTAATGTCACTCCCCTCAGCATCAGCCGCACTGTTCGTGGCATCTCCCTTGGTTGAGGTGGAGCCCTTGCTATTGTTGTCCTGTGTCGTGGAATCGTCAGTTTGGCTGGTCGTGGTGGTATCGCTCCCGCTCGAGCTGGTCGCAGGAGTTTCGTAGCTGTTGGTCGAGGTAGAGCCGGCCACTTGAGTGGCATCGCCTCCGGCAGAGCTAGGAGTGGCAGTCGTGTGACTTGCATCGCTGCCTGCCACGGAGCTCGAGCCGGCCACTTGCGTGGAATCGCTGCCCTCCGAAGCGGAGACCGTACCCGTGGTGGCCGCCGGTGCGTCGGTGCTGTAGTCGCCCGTGTCGGCGAATGCGGAGCCCGTCTCGCAGATTGTGGCGCCCTTGGCTTCCGTCAGCTCTGAGGCCACAGCCAGCGCCGCGCAGATGGCGAGACCCAAGGACAAGACCTTCATCGTTCACAGCAAAGAGATAATGGAGGTCAGGCGAGAGAGCGGAAGTGAAGCGGACGGAGCGGACATGATCCAGAGCGTGACTGACCGTGGGCCCATCTGGTGTCCAGGAGCGCAACTCTGGCGGCTGAAGTCCACAGTGTGGAGGAGTTGTAGAAGATGGGCGGGATTACCAGGCATTCGGAGACCGGCGTCTCGTTGCTGGCGGATGCATGGCACCAGCTGGGGCAGAGACTGATGTCGAAGCAAGGCATGTCGGTGCCGACCACCTGGACGCCAAGGCTTGCTCTATGGAAGTCTGTCTGCTCCAGGTGCGTGGGTCATCTACATAGCGATAACTCTCCGACACGACACTCCAGTCTCCGGCTCGCTCTGTCGCGGCGTCGCGCGGCCGCGAAATGCGTTGGCGATCATCTTCCGCTTGCTATGTCGAAATGCATCAAGCGTCGGAACGGAATGGCCGATCAGTGACTGGATATAGGTGTCGTCGCCCAGCAGGGAGCTCCAGCTGCATCGCGATCGCCAGCTGCAAATACTTTCCTGCCTCAATATCACAGATGCCACAGCAACAGCGCTGTCCTGTCGGTTCTTGCCTGCGTCTGCATCGTGGTATGAACGCAGAGCGACCTCGGCACGGGGCATTGGCGCTGTCGTGCGGATGCGATGGAAGGGAGCGCGAGGCACCGACCGCACAAAGGTCTCCGATGAACTCGTGGAGATGCTGCTCCTACGTCGTCCCATTGACGCTTCCGGCTCTTCGTGACCGAGGTGGGACGTCTAGTGGACACAGAAGGACACATTTGACGCTGCCTCGTTTCATCAATCGAGCTCGCGCATTGAGGCTTGGTCAACGATCGATTTGTGTGGACGCTTTGTGTTTGACCCGATACTGTATCGATTTCCAAGCTGGACAGCAACGAAGCGCACTTCATGGGTTTCTGCTCGTGGTGGCCCCTCACGCAAAGCTGTAGGTAGCTGCGTGTCAACGCCTGTGAGGGATAAGTGTCACCCCCGGCCCCAAATCACATGTAAGCTTACATCAAACATTTCATTTGTGACGCCTCGGAGGAGGATCTCCCCGTTGGATTCCCGTTGAAGCGTTTGGCGCGCAAGCAGGAAAAGAAGGAAAGCCAATTTCACTCTCGATCCCTGCCAGTGAAGGTCTCCTGTGGTGCTAAAGAATATCTCGCCAGTCGGCGCTTGTCCCCAAAGTCATCGGCGTTATTAACGTGTGGGTAAGTAATTTTTACTGGAAGAGTAATACCGTACGATCTTCTAATTCTCTCGTTCTTACGCTGCATTCTTGCAACAAGGTGTAATATTAGGTGCAGCCCCACGCGATGAAGGTGGTGAGGATCGTGCATCCCGTCTTCCAATGGATCTCTGAGGTCCATCCGAAATGGGCGGAAGGGAACAGTTTGATGTATCTGCGAGCTCACCCACGCCAGTATGGAGTCCGCTCGACCGACGAGCAGTGAGTGATCACGGGATGTTACCGGTACAGTTTTGTCTATGTATTATAGTTGCTGCGCCAAGTTGCTGGTGAGCCACCAAAGCTGCAAATCAGTGGTGGGCCAGCCTGATCAGGTCCCAACCTGGATTATTGGACCCCCGCTGAGACGGTTGGTTGTTGTAAACATTCACCGAGGCAGTGGATGGATACGCACGCACCGACAGATCTGGATTTCCTGCGTGCCCTGCATCGCTTCCCCTGCAACCTCTCTACCTCCATGGCGTCACCGCTGGACATGCCTGAAGGCGTCGTTCTCGACTTTGACGTCGAGATTGTGGCAGCGAACGTGAGTACCCTCCTCCAGAGGCAAAGGTACCTTCTCGGTCTAACCCTAATGTATTGGCTTGTAGAACATCGAGGCCGGCGACTTCCTCGGCTGGACGGCAGCTCTCCGAGGTGAGCTATCGTCGAGTGACGCCTACGTTTCGATCGAGATCGACGGCGTGAAAGTGGGCTGGACACGACCCATCTTCGATACTCTCAAACCAGCTTGGAACGAGAGATTTTACTTCCGAAATGTCCGTCCGGGCTCCCTGTGCAAGTTGTCCTTGTTTGACAAGGACATGGATGCTGACGATGAGCTGGGGGCGGCGCAGTTCACGGTAGAAAACACGGGCGGCCAAGAGCTTATTTCCGAGCTGCCGATCACATTGGCCGACAAAAAAGCAGGCGTCCTTGTTATCAGGGTGGGTCCGTCATGTTACTTGCCGTTTTCGCTCATAAGACTAACACCAATTTGCCCTCTTGTCGTTCTGCAGACCAAAGGTATTCCAGCGAATTCAGTAGACAACGAGCTGCTTCGTGAGGTCGGTCCTGTTCGTTACTCGGTGCACTCGAGCGTCGGCGCGGGGCTCTTGTCCATGCTGACGTCCAATGACGATAGACTCGAGTCGTTGGCGTATCGCGTCCAGCTCCACAATATCCCGGAGTTCCTACCAACAGAGCACGAGTGGAACAAGAACTACCCCACGATTCAGCGAATCTTTTCGCCAGACCACCCCGAGTCACCCATTCTTCGTCAAGCGATCTTAGCGCAGCATGCCGTGGTCTACTCTCACGGCCCAGAAAACACGCACTACGGCTCCATTTCGTCTCCTGCCGACTTCTTCAAGCTTATCCACGATGGTAGACGTCAAGACAAACCGGTGCTCTACACGTATGTGATCACCAACAAGGGCTGGTACTTCTCCGAAACGGGCGCTGATTTCTTCAAGGACATGCTGTCTAAGCACATGCTGCACTCGGGTGCCGCGTTCTCCGTCTTGTACGTCTGGAAAGCAGAATAGTTAGTAGACATGCTGACTCATTTGCTGTGTTCGTGGACAGGTATGCTGGAGAGTTTCGCGTTGACAATGACACGCCAGGTGAACCCAAGCTCATTATCGACAACAACAGCGGCACGTACGCACCACCGATGGAGGATCTGCCGCACGTCAAGGCCCTTCTTGAGAACAACTTCCCTGGGATTGAGTGCGAGGCGCTGGACCAGCACGAAGAAGCGTTGCAGCAGGCACGCAAGGAGATTTTAGCGCTGTGGGAGTAGCGCTGTGATTGTGGCAAGAACGTTGAAGAACAACTCGGTAATATAACGCGTGGGTTCGTTTTTTTTATTACTACAAAAGAGACATGGGTAAGGAATTGGTAAGCAATTGTCTACTATCAGATCAAATTTGAATTCTCCAGACCACAATCATCATGGGCCAAGCTGCTTCGAACGGGGCGCTGCCGGCCTCGGCACGCCCGACCCCCACGCTGTTCCCGCTGGCGTCCGACGAATCGGACCTGCCTGAGGGCGCCCTACTTGACGTGGAGCTCGAAATTGTGTCTGCCAAAGTGCGGAATAAAAAAAAACGGCATTCATTCCTTTCATTCTCAAGTGGTAAAATACACTAATGACTTCGTTTCACAGGGTATCGTGGCCGGGGACTATTTGGGCGTCACGGCGCTCATGAAGGGCCAATTGAGCTCCAGTGACGGCTACGCGGTGATCGAGGTGGACGGCCAGAAAGTGGCCTGGACGCACCCCATCTTCTCGACGCTGGAGCCTGTGTGGAACGAGAAATTCTTCTTTAAGAACGTGCGGCCGGACTCACTGTGCAAGTTGTACCTGCTCGACAAGGACGTGAACACCGACGACGAGCTGGGAGAGACCCAATTTATGGCCGCCAACACTGACGGTGCCGAGTCGACGTTCGAGTTGTCCATTTCTCTCAATGGGAGAAATGCCGGCACCATTGTGGTCAAGGTTGGTGCCACCTTTTTCATGATATTCTGGTGAGGGGCTTGTGAAATTTGACTTCAGGTGTTGAGGGCTGCAGGTCAAGTCGCACCCGGTCATCCCTGAGCGCATCAATTGGTTTCACGAAGTCGGACCTGTCCGCTACTCGGTGCACTCGAGCGTGACCGCAGGACTCGTGACCATGTCGACGTCGAACGCTGCCAGGATCGAGTCGCTGGCTTACCACATTCAACTGCACAACATCCCGCAGTTCTTGCCGACGGACCACGAGTGGAACAAGGACTACCCGACGATCCAACGCATCTTCTCACCGGACTTCCCGCAGGCACCTGTGCTGCGCCAGGCGATTCTCACGCAGCACGCTGTGATCTACACACACGGCGCGAAAAACACCAAGTATGGTGCGATTTCGTCGCCCGCCGAGTTCTTTAGACTTATTCACGACGGAAGGCGCCAGGAGAAGCCCGTGCTTTTCACGTACGTGATCACCAAGAATGGCTGGTACTTCTCCGAAACGGGCGCTGCGTTCTTCAAGGACATGCTGTCCAAGCACATGCTGCACTCGGGTGCTGCGTTCTCCGTTCTGTACGTTTGCTATTGCCGAGGCAGTCATTTGCCATGATTGTTGTGTCTACTGTAGTGTGACCTTTGTTTGTGCACAGGTATGCTGGCGAGTTCCGCGTTGACAACTATCTGTTCGACGAGCCGAAACTCGTAATTGACAACGACAGCGGCACGTATGCACCACCCAAGGCGGATTTGCCGCAGCTGAAGGCGCTCATCGAGAATAATTTCCCGGGGATTTTGGTTGACGCGTTGGATCGCGAAGACGAAGACCAGCAGAAAACACGGAAGGAGATCCTGGACTCATGGGCGTAGAGGTCGTCACTCCATTGCAATAAAGAGAGTTAGGCAAGTCTCGATGAAAACACAACCACTTCGACTTCGTGGCCAATTCCAGCCCGACGGAAGCACAGATAATGTTTCTAAGGAACTGTTGGCACGTTGTTTACAAGTCTTCACTAGAATGATGCAGCAAATAAAGCTGCAGGAGTTCTTCAGTAGCACCGACCAACTACTCAAGGGGAGTGTATATTACTTGCACGAAATGGCCTGCACGAATTCAGTACGTCTACACGGCCATCGACATAGAGACTCTCTATGCCCAGCCATCCAGGATCTCCTGACGCGCCTGCTTGAGCTCGTCGTCGTCGCGGTCCTTCGCCTCAACTGAGATCCCCGGGAAGTTGTTCTCGAAGATCGCCTGTAGCTTGGGCAGGTCCGCCTTGGGAGGCGCGTAGGTGCCGCTGTTGTTGTCGATCACGAGCTTGTACTTGCCGAAGTGGCTCTTCTCGATGTGGAACTCACCCGCGAATTTGACGGAGAAGGCGGCGCCCGAGTGCAGCATGTGCTTGGACAGCATGTCCTTGAAGAAGGCGGCGCCCGTCTCCGAGAAGTACCAGCCCGTTGGGGTGATGGCGTACGTGAAGAGCACGGGCTTGTCGAGGCGACGGCCATTGTGCACGAGCTTGAAGAAGTCGGACGGCTCCTTCAGCTCGCCGTACTCAGCAGTGGCACCGTGGCCGTAGATCACCGCATGCTCCGTGGCAATGGCCTTGCGGAGCACAGGTGACCCTGGGTTGTTCGGGGAGAAGATCTTCTGGATGGTGGGGTAGTTCTTGTTCCACTCGTGGTCGTTGGGCAGGAACTGCTGGATGTTGTGTAGTTGCACGTGGTAGGCCGAGGACTGCAGCTTGTCGTCGTCCGTCATGGACTGCGTGATGATGCCAGTGGTGAGGCTCAAGTGGCCCGAGTAATGCACCGGGCCGGCCTGCGTGAGCACGCCGTCGCCGTGCGGCTTGGTGGCGTGCGACTTGACCTTGACCACGATGGTGCCGGCTGCCTTGTCGTTGCGAGTGATGGGTAGCTCGAATGTCGTCTCGGCGCCGTCCGTGTTGGCCGCCGTGAACTGCGTCTGGCCCAGCGCGTCGTCGCCGTCCATATCCTTGTCCAGCAGATAGAGCTTGCACAGCGTGTCGGGCCGCACGTTCTTGAAGAAGAACTTCTCGTTCCACTCGGGCTCGAGCGTGTCGAAGATGGGTCGCGTCCAAGCCACCTTCTGGCCGGCCACCTCGATGAGCGCGTAGGCGTCGCTGGAGGCCACGTGGCCCTTGAGCGCCGCCTTCATGCCGAAGTAGTCGCCGGCCGCGATGTCCTTGGCGGCCACGATCTCGAGTTCGACGTCGAGGACGGAGTGCTCAGGCACGGGTTTGCCGGCGTGGGACGAGGAAGAAGAAGAAGAGGAAGCTTGGCCCATGGTACAGGAGAGGTGTGACTGGGAGGCGTCGGAATGGGAAATGATAGTCGTCGAGGGGCGCGCTGGAAGATCGCATTGCAACGTACCCTTTGCTGTTGTGCGGCTCTGATTCATCTGCGACATGAAAGTATCCATCTGGACCGATTACGGCTGAAAATTGTAGACGCACGACAACGAGCACAATCCAACTTTGACGAGATCTATTTTAAAATACAGCGCTGAGCGTTGGCTGTGGCCACGCGCTTCCTCCGCGCCTGTCTTTTGCTTTCGGTGACACACGTGGCAGCCAGCTCTTATCCGCGCCACGCTGGAACTTCATCATACAACGGCTGCACTCGTGTCCATGCCGAGCTTTTAGCCGTTGATCAATTGACCGATCGATGCAATTGCTTTGCTCGCTGAGTCGGCAGACGATAGCAACTCAATCACAGTAATGGTGCATTTACTAGCAAGCTTTCTAATGCCAACACGCAGTGCAGACTGCACTGCAGGCTTAATCTCTATCCCATGGTGCACTCACATGTAATATATCATTCAAACGTTTCGCTGGGTGAGCACCAGCGGGGACGTCAAAACCCTTTTGCCATCATAACGCGTGTATATATGTCGGTGCCTCGAGGCATTTAGGACCAAGTTGGTCTGCTCAAGCCGTGTCGGCCAGCCCCAATCTACAGACAACCGTACCGTATAGGTATTTTATTAAAAAAAACAAATTCGACAAACATCCCCGGCTCAGTAAACTACAATGCTGTCATGTCGCACGCAACTGACAATCATCAACTTGAAAATCAGGTGGGGGTACGTGTCGGTCGCTTCAACCACACTCCAATCCAATTCAGATCCAAATCATTCATCAATCCGCCTCATCAAACGAACATCTCCGCCATGGGCCAAGCTTCCTCGTCCCCCGCTCCTTCCACCGCCCCGCCGACCGCCGAGCCTGTGCCAGAGAACTCCGTCCTCGACGTCGAACTCGAGATCGTGGCCGCCAAGGACATCGCGGCCGGCGACTACTTCGGCGCGAAGGCAGCACTCAAGGGCCACGTGGCCTCCAGCGACGCCTACGCGCTCATCGAGGTGGCCGGCCAGAAGGTGGCCTGGACGCGACCCATCTTCGACACGCTCGAGCCCGAGTGGAACGAGAAGTTCTTCTTCAAGAACGTGCGGCCCGACACGCTGTGCAAGCTCTATCTGCTGGACAAGGATATGGACGACGACGACGCGCTGGGCCAGACGCAGTTCACGGCGGCCAACACGGACGGCGCCGAGACGACATTCGAGCTGCCCATCACTCGCAACGACAAGGCAGCCGGCACCATCGTGGTCAAGGTCAAGTCGAGTCCGACCCTGGTCGTCGGAAACGGAGCCCTGCAACAGGTTGGACCTGTGCACTACTCGGTGCACTCGAGTTTTATCAATGGGATTATCACAGACACCACCACAGACGACGAGAAGCGCGAGTCTTTTGCCTACCACGTGCAACTGCACGACATCCAGCGGATCCTACCTACGGACAACGAGTGGAACCACAACCACAAGCCCGTGCAGAGGATTTTCTCTCCGGATCACCCGGAATCTCCGGTGCTACGGAAGGCCGTGGCGTCGGAGCACGCGGCCGTGTACAAACATGACTCGGACACTGTGTACGGGGAGTTTAACGGGCCAGCCGACTTCTTTAAGCTGCTTCACGACGGCAAACGTCTGGACAAACCCGTGCTCTTTACGTACGCCATCATCTCGACGGGCTGGTACTTCTCCGAGACGGGGGCCGCCTTCTTTAAGGACATGCTGTCCAAGCACATGCTCCATTCGGGGGCGCAGTTCAACGTCAAGTATGCTGGCGAGTTCCACATTGAACAGGGACGTCAGGGAGAGTACAGGCTGCTCATTGACAACAATAGCGGCACCTACGCACCGCCAAAGGAGGAGCTGCCGCAGCTCAAGACGCTGCTGGAAACGAACTTCCCGGGCATTTCGGTCGACGTACACGACCGCAGCGACCCGGAGCTCAAGGAGAAACGGAAGGAGATCCTTGATGCCTGGGCCGCATAAGAAGTTTGTCCAAATGGATCCGTGTCTACCTCGTATCACCTCTGCTGAAGGTTCGACAACGAACGTCAAATTCTTGACAAGTTTGCAACTTTTGGCGGTATTTTGGTCCAAATATAAAACTACTTGCAGTTATAAGTTGGTCAAGTTCGTCCATTATTTTGAGCGGTAGTGCAAAAATATACAGCGCTCGACGCCCGAGAATTTCCCGCCGTCGGTGCTCATCGTAGCTGGAACGAGGCTCACGTTCAAGGTTTGGTGTGAATTATGGCGATGGTGAGCATCGGCGAGCGGATACGAAGGCAGGCAGCTCGCTTCATCCATAAATGGGAGGCTTATCAGGTCGAGTTGCACGGGTTCTATTCCATTGAGCGCTTCACAGCCATGAACGAGTACAACCGATCTACCAGCTCTTGGCGTGCGTTGGCGGTGCTTCTGTTTACACCATTGCCCAGCCTGATCTTAGTCGCCATGATTGACGCGATGCCTCTAGAGGACGCCGAGAAGGGGTTTAAGCACAGCGGTGTTGCGTGGGTGCGTGGCACCTTGACGTGTTTCATCTACACACACTGTGCAATCGAGCAAATTCGACTATACAACCCGATTCTCAACTTGGGGTTATCAGCTGGACTTTGTATCTCGATTCCTGCATCAATTCTCACGTCCGCGCTGGCTTTAGGCTTGTCGGCATCAATTTGCTGGCCACTGCCGTTTGCCTCGCTTTTGATGACGGGTCCCTGGCTCGGCTTCATTTCTTTTTTCTTTCTGAGGGTCCGTGGGGCTCACATACGCGCCAATCCAGAAGCTGTGAAAGAAGTCGTGCGATTCGCGACAATTACCGGAGCCCAGGTCTCGAACGTACTCATCTATGCAGGATTTAGCACCGTATTCACGAAGATGCCGCCTCAGTATCAGCCAGTGTTCGCTCTGTTGATTCCGGTGTACAAAGTGATACAGAAGAACGTCACCAGCCGCCTTCTTGCAGGCTTCGATGACTCGAAGCCCCAAATGGTCATTCTCAATATTGAGATTTTCAATGCGCTCTTCATTGCGACGTGTTTACAGAACTCGCAGTCCGTTGGCACAAGCATCACTCTCATTGCCGTGGATCTCTTACAAGCAGCCATTTCGCTCCTCGACTTGCACCGAATGGTCTACAACGTGAAGAAAACCATGAATAAACTAGGAGTGAGCACCAATGCCTTGATATCGACGGCAGAACTCGTTCTCAAGAAGTACCCTGCTATGGCAGGGAAACATAGGAGGCCCGACGTATGGGCGGGAGACTCTACCCCACGCCCCGTAACGAAGAAGCAGGTACTGCCGACAATGAATATGCAAGTGGGTGATTGCGATATTCCTGCTACTTTTTGCTCTCTAGCTCCAATTGATGCATCACACGACTCGTTGTCATCGTCTGTTCGGTTGGGATCCACAGCCAAATCCACTGGAACCTCTTCCGCTGGACAAAGAACCGGCCTCAACAGACTTACCAGTCAGGAACACCACCGGTTACTCAAGAAGGCACTGCAAGTGCTCTTCTTGACGGAGTTCATGCTGCTTATCGAGTTTACAGAAGTGCTGGTCTCTATTATTTATGGTGAGCCAGCCCACCCTCGATACAAGTTGCTTGTTGCTAACTGCTTTCGTGTTCCTTTGCAAGGAGGGTACATGGTGATCCTGTTTTACCTCCCCAATCGTCGATATTACCACCAACTCGCTCATCTCACGCACCATGAGCTATGGAGCAAGGTCAAAAGTGTGTTGGGATACGGGATGCTCGAACTTGTGTCTTTGATACTTCTCGTGTGTGTGCTGAACCGCCTAGTGAATCGCTTCTCGCTACAGCAACTTGCCTTTGTGCTGGAACGGGAGTTTTTTATGGTTCAGCCAAAGCTTATCATTTGGGTTACTATGACAATGCAGTCCGAGCTGCCACAAATGGGTAGGTTCGTGGTTTAGGCGGTTAATATCCCAAACTGACTGCTATTTGCTTGTCACCAGGAGTGGATTACAGCTTTGAGTTTGCTTGGCTTCATCAAAGGAACAACAGCACGGAAACGCCGTAATGTACAACTGTAAGGAGTCATTTCTAGTGTAAATCAATACCTTTTGCTACACAGCTAACCTGAATACCCAAGTTACAGGTTCTTGACGCAATTCGAATCAGTGGACGTGCACACCTCGCAGATCTGCGAACGGTACGAGCGCTTACAACCAAACTCGGCCTCAGCGCAGACCTCACTGTTCTCGTAGCAGGGAGGGTTGGCAGTCGTCAATTCGCTCACAGTTGGCAGAGGCTGCATCTCACCACCGTCAGTCGTCGTTGAGTTTTTCTCTACAAGTGCGCCGTAAGCAGACACGAGCTTTTCCGCGCGTTCAGCATTGGCGTCACTGTCGCCCGGGTTGGCCCAGAAATCAAGACCATCCAGCCACGTGACTCCATCGTCCGACACTGAGACGCTGAATTCCACACCTCCGGCCGTGCAAAACTCCGAGTAGTTCGCGAAGGAGGCCCCAGTCTCCGGATTAACCAAGGACGTGATACCCACGACGTCGTCCAGCGGGATGTAGCCCAGCACCTCGTACGCAAACGTGCAGGCCTCTCCATTGGGCTCCACTCCGAGAGGGCACATACCGCCAGGATACTCCTCGCGGCAGGCGTCGGTCTTGTCGCTCCAGCGACTTTGCGGACAACTGTTTGGGAAGGAGAACCAGTAGTTGTGCGGGTATGGCGCGATGGCCTCGTTGTCCTGTAGTGATCCACCGACACAGAACCCCAAGTCTGGCTGGCCGGCAGCTCCGATGTACTGGTTGCACACGTCTGGGAATGAGCCGTCGGCATTCGGGTCGCACTGGCCGCCATCCATCGGCATGAATGGGCAGTGCTCAATGGCATAGTCAGACTCATCCGTTGCGCTGGCGTAATATCCCATCGACGCGGCAGGCTGCACCACCGTCGTCTCGTAGAAGACGACGTACTGGATGTTGTTCTTGCGCTTGCAGTCGGTCACCACCGACGCGTTGATGCACTCAGCCTGCACGTACTTGAGAGCGCCCTCGACGGCTGCCATGTTGACAGTGTCGAGCACAGCTCGGTACTTTTCATCGAACGTGGTGTAGTATTTGGACACGAAGCGCCGGTTGTCGGCATCCCATTTGGGCATGTCGCCCTGCACACGGGCTTGGAGCGACTTCACCTTCTGGAAGGGCGTTGAGATCGAGCGCGACGACGAATATGATGCTGAGCCGGTTGCGTCGTAGTCGTCATAAGCTCGTACGTGACTAGCAACGGAGTCGTCGTCGCCGCCAACATCCACGGACGAGTCACCACTAGAAGAGGTTGCATCGAGATCGCTGTAGCTAGAGGTCGAGGAGGCTTCGACCGCGCTTTGGTACTTTCGTGATGGTTTACAACCATCAGCGGCCACAGAAGTACCGGTCACAATCATCGATGCGGAGAGTACGAAGGTCAAGGCGGTGAAGACTTTCATGGTTGCTGGAGTCTGTGGCTGCTCAGGTACTTGCGAGTGAAGAGGCAAAAGTAGGAATGAGAGTTCTGAAAAGCGTCTGACGCACTCCGTCGCGCTATCCTCCAAAACAATGCCGTTTGGAGGCTACTTGAAGCCGGCGCGTAACACCAAGAGTATTTGGAGAAGCAGCGTTGGTTTCAGATACATGACGGATCAAAAACTTCAGGCCGGAGCGTTTGCAATGCAGATTGCTTGGGTTGCACAAGTGCTAGCCAGATAGCTGCTTCTATATAGTCGCTATCAGCGCCTGTCCGTCCATCTTGATTCTCCGCTCTTTGTTATGCTGTTGTGGTTTTACCTCGCTCATGGTTTGTCGAGTTGAGGAGATGTATCCTCTACATACTTGCAGAACGGGAGTGATTAATGACTGTGGTAGGTTTTCGACTTCATTAGCGTACGAAACGGACAGGTGGTGCTGGAAGTACAGGTATTACGAAGCTAAAGGCCTATTGTTTCGAACGATCATCGAAATTGCCTGTCATGCAGTAATACAGAAAACAACTATCATCGTGCGTTTTAATGATCCAGTTCTTGACCCCCGAATTTTGGCGGTGGGTGTAAATCTCATGTGACGCAAGGCACGTTTTCAAGTGCGCATAGAGAGATGGTCTCTGTGAAACCTGCGTCGCAGCCAGTCTCTCACCGGCCCGAGCACCACGTAGTATTCGAACAGGATTGCTGTCGTCACATTGCCCAGCAGCAGCGCCAAGTACTGCGAGCGAAACGCCAGGGGCATCGGGATGTCCGGCAACACCATCACGTTCGTACCGCTCGAGATGCGAAACTTGTCAGTGAGTGTACCCGGTGGACCAAGCAGGAGATACACGTCGAGTACAGCGAGAGCAGCGTACAGCACCAACAGCGGATTGTTGTGCCAGATCGATGCTCGATAGCGGGAACCAAAGCTGAAGATCCACGCGGCGAGCTGTTGTTGTGTGATGATCGTGAAGAAGAGCGTTGTCGCCAAGTGGTTGTCCGATAGTAGCCACCACTTGGCCAAGTCGACGTTGTCGGGGCTGAACGGGCAGTACCAGCGCTGGGAGGTGAGCATATAGATGCCGGATAGCAAAAAGATGACGTTGATGACCTCTTGCCCCAGGATTGAGAGCAGTGTGGATGGCCCGATAAGACTTGATGTAGGACGTTGGTCGCGCAGATCTGGTAGGGGCTGCGACAGGGTGATCACGTACGAGAGACCCACGAGAGTAAAGCCATCGGCCAGGATGAAGAACCATTCCGACAGGATAGTAGCGTTGTACCACTGGAACAGCCTCAAGGTAGACCCAATGACGCCGTACATGATGAGGAACTTGACCGACGCAAACGACGTCGCCAAGCTGCATCGACCTTCACGGCAAATGTCAACCACCGACTGAATCGTCTTGGGTTTGCTGGTAAAAGGCGAGACGACGGATGCATCCGCATCACTGAGAGCGATGCCAGCATGAGCAATACGCAACGCCCCACAGTCGTTTCCTCCATCTCCACACATACCCGTCACTGCGCCAGCCTCCATGTGCATTTTGACACACTCCACCTTGTCGTCAGGCGTCATGCGGCTGAAGATGCGAACGTAGAAGAGCAGTTGGTTCATCTCGCCCATACTCTTGAGACGGTTGAAGGCTGCTCCGGTCACTGCCAGCTCCACGTCCTCTCCTTGTAGTACCATGTTCCTGACCGTTTGATGATCAACTACTACCCCACTATCCACATCGCGCCACTCCACAGCTCCAACTTCTGCATGCAAACCGCTACCAGTTCGCTCAACATCACCGAAAATTACCCGTGAGTCTGGAGCTACCATTCCACTACTGCGAGCGATGTAGCAGCCACACATGGCATTGTCGCCCGTGATCATCACCACACGGATATCGCCTGCCTTTAGCTGTGCGATGGCACCCGCCGTGTCCTCCTTGAGCTCATTCCGGAACAGAATCAAGCCGAGCAAAGACAAATCCTCGTTCACTGCGTCGCGGTTCGACAGGAACGCATCGATCTGCTCATTCGTCCAGTCTCGCGGCAGTTCACGGTACGAAAGTCCCAGCACGTAGCATCCGTCCTTGGCCAGTTGATCCGCCACGGATTTGTAGTCTCTGGGAACGCTGTCTGGCCGACTCAGCTGCTCCATGCGCTCGTACGAGCCTTTGCAGAAGACGAAGAGCTGGCCCGTAGCTCGATGGCGCACCACAACGCTCATCGACATGCGGTGGTGGTCGAAGTCGAAGCGCTTGACGAACTCGAGCTCGTCTCCGTTGGGTGACGTCACAACCGGTTGGCTGCCTTCGTGCTCCACGAGTGTCCACCGCGTTGCCTCGAACATGCGCACCTCGACCTCGTTACCAACCAATTGGCCATCGAGAGACCCGACCGAGTGGCAAGTAGCCAGCGCGTACTGTGTCTGCTGCGAGGCTGAGACTGTTGCTGTGTCCTTGACTACAGGTAGGAAGGAGGCCGACTTGGTGTCCACAGGCTGCACTCCGAGGAAGTCGAGGCCTTGCTTGGTGAGCGTTCCCGTCTTGTCGAAGCAGAACACGCGCACTTTGCCGCAGAGAGTGATTCGCTTCACGTTGAGCGAGAAAATACCCGCTTTTTGAAGTCTTGCAGCGGCGTTTACTTGTCCGACAGTGATCACAACAGGTAGCAGTGGATTCACGACAGCAGAGATCATGAAGATGCAGTAGCAGAACGCCGTCATTTTGTTGTTGAGCTTGCCGTTGCCCAAGAGAAAGCTGATCCCAATCCCACATGCAATGGTCGAGTAGATAAGTAGCAACGCGATCAGCGCCTTCAGATGCTCATCGTACTTGAAGCGCATAGGCACAGGGAACAAAATCGACTGGATCAGTTGTCCCTTGGTGGTGTGAGCGCCTGTGGTTTGTACGACTCCATGGATCTCTTCATTGCGACCCGAAGACAGCACTCGCGTTCCCGAAAACAACGTGTGCTTCTTACCACGACCCTCAGCATCGTAGATTGTAGCGCTATGGTCCGGGATGGGAAATTTCTGGACTGGCATGGACTCACCGGTCAGCATGGACTCGTCACAGACTGTAGCGCCCTTCACGATCACCATATCGCAAGGCAGAACCCAGTTCTCCGGCACCTGCACCAGATCCCCAGGCACCAGTTCAGGTGACTCGACCACCTGCCAGTGATTGTCGCGGAACACGGAAACCTCCGTTTGATACCGAGTCATCTTGACGATCGCAGCTTGCATTTTACGCTTCGTGTAAATGTTAATGACGGCAGTTCCCACCACTACGAGCGTCATGACGATGCCCATGTTCCAGTACGTGAAATAGTACCAGACGTAGTAGCACATGATCTGGTAGATGTAGAACATGGTGAGGAATTCGAGAAGTACCGAGCTCAAGAGCGAGGGCATGTTGACGTCCACGACGTTCATCCCGATCATCCTGAGACGGTTCTTCGCTTCCGTCGAGGTTAGCCCAGAGCCGCCTGCTGCGCCGATGTCGGCGTACGTCCGTCCCACGGAGATTTCAGCCGGTACAAACTGCTTTGGGTCTTCGTCGTAGACGTATCGTAGGTGTTGAAAGTCGACCATGCGCTGACCATCAACAAGCTCGACACGCACGGTCTCCTGATAGCCGCGTAGTTTACCAGAGCTGCTGAACCAGTTTTCCACTTTGGCAACAAGCGCTGATATCCCAGTCCTGTCGGTGAGCATGATCTCTGTATCGTTGCTCTTGAACATGTGTACAAACTCGCACTTGTGCAGCGGACTCGGCTCGCGGAAAAAGTTGGGGAGATCTCGCTGATACGCTACGATCCCGATCGACCACAGTGCAGCAAATAGCCACACTAGGAAGAAGACCGTCGCGTTCGCACTGAGGGGATCAAAGAGTGGAGGGGTGAAGCTGCCGTAGTAGTCGCAGATGACAACCAGCAGCAACACGTGAAGCAGGACGCTCACCAGCACAAAGTAGACGAAAACAAGTCGCCCCAGAGTTGAGCTAGAGTACCCAGTCTGCAAAAGCTTTTTAGGTTCCGCGTTGGGCTCGCGAAGGAGGGCGTACTTGGTCCGCGACATCATTCCTTTGAACTCGGTGACCCCACCAGCGGCAAGAGCTTTATCACCTTCAGTCAGTGAGCAGTTCTTGTGGTGAATCGCACTGCTGTGGAAGTTCCACCACGCCAACAGTGCAAAGCACGCCAAGTAGACGAGGTACACAAGCACCAGCGAGGGCTCCATAAAGCTGGTAAACTGGAAATCTCCCAGCAGGGACTCACTTACACAAGCAGCTTTGCTGTCTTCGTCCACGCTACCGTCGTCCAGCATGAGGCTCACACATTGAGCTCCAACTGGGAAGGACGCGTTGTTGTTTCTCGGATTCGATGGCGAGGTCCAGAAGACCGTCGCGTCTCGGGAATCCTCTACCATTGACGCGTTTTCACTGCCGCACTGCAGCTTCTGCTGAATTTCGCCAGTCAGTGCGTCAACCACCACAGTCTGCAGACGACAGACCGCCTCTGGGTCTTCGTACGTGAACGTGGGCGTGTCGGGGGTGTAGCGGGCGTACGGGAAGTTGACTTGTCTTGGTTGCGCCCACCCCACTGCATAGTCGGCTTCGTAGCTGCCACCTACGGGTCGTGTGAACCTGGTAAACACCTCACGTGTGCTACTCGACGTAGTGCAGCAGTAAAAGTCGGGATGGTGGCGCTGAGGACACGCCGGATAGTCCATCGGGTCCGGTGCAGCCTCCACGGAGACCATCAACGCGAACACAATCGCAATCGCTGTCAACTCGACCGTCATCCTCTCGAACTGCGGCTTATCCAGAGCTTGGCGAGGGGGCCCGGCCAAAGAAGGAATGGCAAGGGACGCTGCATCCCAAACGTGAAACCAACTGAGCCACCAAGGACAAGTCTCCTTCCTTCCATGATCCCAATCGACGTACTCGCTGGCTTTTTACAGAGCGGTGGATTGCATTGAATGGGTGCTACTTGCGTGGGTTCTTACGCACTGCTCTCTCGCAGCTTTTTGAGACGTCCTTGGAACTCTTCGTAGTCGAGGTAGCAGCCTTCCAGGTGACGCCGCGTGTCCACTGCATTGTACGCTGTTCGTCCGTGCATCATGCGTCGGTTGTCAAACACGAGCATTTCTCCTTCGTGGAGTCGGAAGTGCAGCAGGTTGGCGAGGCTGCGCGTCTCGTGGGCAAAGAGCTGCAACGCCGCGTACAGTTCCTTGCTCGCGTTCTCCAGCGGAGCGAGGAGCGCTTGGTTGTACCGCAGCTCCTTGACAGATCCGTCGGTCGGGTCCAGTCGGATCACGGGCCCGTCGAAGCGGAAGTGGTGCTTGTTGCTCGAGAAAACGTGTGCGACGCGCTCCGTGGTGAGCACTTTGAAGGCCTCCGGACTCTCTCGACGGATCTTGTCGGCCACGAAGTAGCCGTCCACGAGGGTGCTCTCCCCGCCTTCGATCTTGGCAGCGGTCAGCTCGAGGCAGTGCAGGAACTGCACGCCAGGCTGCGAGTCACTGAAACACAAGTCGGTGTGTGGGAAGAGAGCTCCGCCCGTGAGCGAGAGGCTGGTCGGGTCCGGGATGTCCTTGACGTCCCAGGAGCTCTCGCCCCAGAACGTGTTGCGAATGATTGAGATGCGACGCCCCACATCCTCCACGCGCTTGTGGCCGTACGGAACGCCGCCGACAATGGTGAACCCGAACGTGTGGAGCTTCTCGAGCCAGGCGAGGACCCCCTTCTCGTCCGCCATGATGCTGTCGTATCGTACTCGAGGCAGCTCCGACGCCATGTCTGCAACGTTCCAGAGCTTCTGGCCGACGTCGTTGGCCTCGTTAGCAAAGCCTGAGTACTTTTCCAGGAAGCCAATGGTGTAGATGGACTCGTGAGCGTCCTCCGTGCTCCAAACGACCTCAAGAATGTCGTGGGTCTGGTTCACGTCCACGGATTTGGGTTGGATGTCAAGAGCGATGGAGGACGAGTCCAGGATGCGCTCTAACGCTACAGCATGGTAGCAGGCCGAGCAGCGGCAGTTGTCACGCAGCCACACGTGCAGGAGCGAACTGCAGCAGTGGCAAAAGGTTAGTCAAGCATGAAAAGCCTATGGACGACAGTGACGTCACCTGGTCTTTCCGTTGCCCCAGGTGAGCTGGACCTGGTCAGGGGTCACTTCCACCTGGACAATAACTGCCATACCGGAGTGAGAAGGCGCGAGTGAATCCGAGAATGACGCGGCGGTTGTGACGAGCAAGGAAGTTGCTGTCTGCTTGCGTTTATCGTGGATGCCAACGTGTGGGAGGGCTCCGCTGGGCAGTGGAGCCACTGCTCCGGTCTCCGTCTTTGGACGAATCCGATGGACTTGAATCGTGACGCGACTACCGAGTGGAGGACCCACCGCCAGGAGATCTTACCACGCGAACAAGTCGGGCGTGATGTGGACACATGCTGGACGCTTACTGGCCCCACGTTGAAGTGGACCGTCACTGGAGGACCATCCAGCCGTTACGAAAAGGTCCATCGCGCATCACCATTCTCACACGTCACAGATTACCGCTGGTGTGCATGCACATGTAGAGTCTCGCTGAGTTGAGTCGCTTTCACTTGCAAATCCTTGGCGGTGGCGGAGCTCATTCTCCAACTTGCCTCGTCAAGAAGAGAGCGACTTCGGCGATGATCCACCGGTCGCTGCTGGCGTTGGCGGTCGTGCCGATGGCCTTCGTGCACGCCGAGCAAGCCAACCAACTTGCCTTCGCAGCCTGCCCCGTGAGCCACAGCCCAGAGTACTATTGCTGCCAGTACTCGAGCTCGAACATGGAGATCTACACCAAGTTCAATCTCCCCACTGGCGGCAGCTACGACGAGTTCTACCGCAAGGGCTGGAACGAAGGTCGTCGTGTCAACTACCCGTACCACAAGTTCACGCCCGACTCGCCCACGTTCTACTACGATGAACCAAGCTCCGTCTGTCGGATGCAAGTGGTCGTCACGGACTTCTCCTCGGGCTCCATGACGTACGAGCTGCAGTGTGCGAGTGCTAACTCCACGTTGGAAGAGGACTCGCGCGATTCCACGGTCTTCTGGACGTCGCCAAGCAACTCGCGCAACAACAACGCGTCGTTCCCTGTTGGTGCCCAATGCACGAGTCTGATGACGGACGGTCTAGTGAACGCCACTGCGAAAGCCGCTTGTGTATCGGAGTCAGCTACTGTGACGCCCCAATTCACCTCCTACGGCGAAGGGAAGCTGCTGCTCGTCTACTTCCTGTACCTCGCAGTGTTTGTGCTGATCGGTCTTTGGATGGCGTACAAGCACGTGCTCCAAAGCAAGAATGAGTCTGTCGACGAGATGGCTCGAAAGCTGTTGACGTCTCCTGCAACGCCGCTCAAGTCTGTCGCAGGCTACAGCGAGGCCCGAAACTCTCACGTACGCGACTCGGATCTTCACATCCAGCGCGTTGCAAGCGACAGCGTTTTCCAAACGGGATACAAGGCGTCCAAGGTCGGCTACGTCGTGTTCAGCTACTTTGTGGCGGCGACGCTGGCGCTCAACGCTCTCGTCATCATCGTTATCTGCGACTACTACGCGAAGTTCACGCCCACTTTGTTCGGCAGCGACAATGCTCTCGTGTTCTTCATCGTTTGGCTCTTTTCCGCTGGCTGGTTCGCTTCCATCGTGCTCTTACGAGAGCAGATCGTTAACTTCTTCCGTCTGCGGGTCGAGTTAAACAAGGCTGAGTACGTGCATCTCTTCAAGCGCGACGATACCGAAGTGCTCCTTGCTGACCGTTCCGGTGTCTCGGACTTGGTCCAGCGTATCGAGTCGGTCTTCTCGAACAAGAGCAAGCTCAGCGGATACCAAGAAACTGTACGAGTGAACCAAGCGGGTTCCCTTCGCTTCCTCACCTTTCAGCATCTGCGGTACATCTACGACGACTCTGAGAAGCGCTTCGTGCCTGGCGCAGTGGCACTCGGAGAGACCCACCGAGACATTATGCGTGACGCTGGCGGACTATCAACTACAGAAGCCGAGAGTCGACTGCAGACTGTTGGAGCCAATGCGGTCGATGTCGCGTTACCATCCGTGGGGAAGTCACTGATCCAGGAGTTCTTCACGCTGTTTTACATCTACCAGATCATGTGCTACTACGTCTGGTACTATTTCACGTACTGGAACTTGGGCATCGTCATGACGCTCGTAGTGGTGGGAACTGCCGTCATTAACATTTACACGAAGCGTAAAATGCAAGCTGCGATCGTCAAGATGACGCGATATCGCACGGAGGTTTCCGTGTTCCGCGATAACGAGTGGAAGACACTTGAATCGCCGCAACTTGTTCCCGGTGACCTCGTTAAAGTTCCTGAAAATTGGATTATTCCTTGCGATATGGTGATCGTGAAGGGCACTACAGTCTGTGACGAGTCCATGCTGACCGGTGAGTCCATGCCAGTCCAGAAATTTCCCATCCCGGACCATAGCGCTACAATCTACGATGCTGAGGGTCGTGGTAAGAAGCACACGTTGTTTTCGGGAACGCGAGTGCTGTCTTCGGGTCGCAATGAGGAGATCCATGGAGTTGTACAAACCACAGGCGCCCATACCACCAAGGGACAATTGATCCAGTCGATTTTGTTCCCTGTGCCTATGCGCTTCAAGTACGACGAGCATCTGAAGGCACTGATCGCGTTGCTACTTGTGTACTCTTTCGTTGGATGCTACCTCGGTATCAACTTTCTCACTAGCAACGGAAAGCTGACGAACAAAATGACGGCGTTCTGCTACTGTATCTTCCTCATTTCTGCAGTGGTAAGCCCTCTCCTTCCCGTAGTTACGACGGTAGGCCAAGTGAATGCAGCAACTCGACTCGAGAAATCGGGTATTTTCTCGCTCAACGTGAAGCGAATCACTCTCTGCGGCAAAGTGCGCGTGTTCTGCTTCGACAAGACGGGAACGCTCACCAAGCAAGGCCTCGACTTCCTCGGAGTGCAGCCTGTGGACACCAAGTCGGCCTCCTTCCTACCTGTAGTCAAGGACACAGCAACAGTCTCAGCCTCGAAGCAGACACAGTACGCGCTGGCTACTTGCCACTCGGTCGGGTCTCTCGATGGCCAATTGGTTGGTAACGAGGTCGAGGTGCGCATGTTCGAGGCAACGCGGTGGACACTCGTGGAGCACGAAGGCAGCCAACCGGTTGTGACGTCACCCAACGGAGACGAGCTCGAGTTCGTCAAGCGCTTCGACTTCGACCACCACCGCATGTCCATGAGCGTTGTGGTGCGCCATCGAGCTACGGGCCAGCTCTTTGTCTTCTGCAAAGGCTCGTACGAGCGCATGGAGCAGCTGAGTCGGCCAGACAGCGTTCCCAGAGACTACAAGTCGGTGGCGGATCGACTGGCCAAGGACGGATGCTACGTGCTGGGACTTTCGTGTCGTGAACTGCCGCGAGACTGGACGAATGAGCAGATCGATGCGTTCCTGTCGAACCGCGACGCAGTGGACGAGGATTTGTCTTTGCTCGGCTTGATTCTGTTCCGGAATGAGCTCAAGGAGGACACGGCGGGTGCCATCGCACAGCTAAAGGCAGGCGATATCCGTGTGGTGATGATCACGGGCGACAATGCCATGTGTGGCTGCTACATCGCTCGCAGTAGTGGAATGGTATCTCCAGACTCACGGGTAATTCTTGGTGAAATGCTCACGTCTGGCGAGTCAATCAGCACACTCGTGTGGCGTGATATTGATGACGATGCGATCTCTTACGACCTTCACGAGCTCAAACGGAAACTAGCTGATGGTGAGGACATTGAGCTTGCTGTCACTGGTGCAGCGTTTGATCATTTGACTGCAGTGGGTGAGATGAAACAAATGCTGTTAAATGTACGCATCTTCAGCCGCATGACGCCCGACAACAAGGTGGAGTGTGTCAAAATGCACATGGAGGCTGGCGCAGTGACGGGTATGTGTGGAGATGGAGGAAACGACTGTGGAGCGTTGCGTATTGCTCATGCTGGCATCGCGCTAAGTGACGCTGAAGCTTCGGTAGTCTCGCCTTTTACCAGCAAACCCAAGACGATTCAGTCGGTGGTTGACATTTGCCGTGAAGGTCGTTGCAGTGTGGCGACGTCGTTCGCTTCCGTCAAGTTCCTCATCATGTACGGCGTCATCGCCTCCACGCTGCGCTTGTTCCAGTGGTATCACGCCGTCATCATGTCCGAGTGGTGCTTCATCCTGGCCGATGGCGTCACACTCGTGGGTCTCTCGTACGTGATCACGCTGTCGAAACCCTTGCCGACGTTGAACCAGCAGCGACCAACGTCCAGCCTCATCGGGCCGACGACACTGGCTTCTATCGTCGGCCAAGAGCTCATCAACGTCGTTTTCCTCTTCAGCGGCGTGCACATGCTCATCAACGAGGTCTGGTACTGCCCGTTCAGCCCTGACAACGTCGACTTGGCCAAGTGGTGGTTGCTCTCCGACAACAGCATGGCCACGACGCTCTTCTTCACGATCATCACGCAGCAACAGCTCGCAGCGTGGGTGTTCAGCTTCGGCTCACGGTATCGCGCACCAATCTGGCGCAACTATCTGCTCGTGACTGTCTTCGCCCTGTTGGTAGCACTCGATGTCTACCTCATCCTCGGCGAACCAAGTGTCGTCCACGACTTGTTCCGGATCGCAAGTGCCACGAATGTGGTGGTGCTGCCAGACATCCCCATGCCGTTCTCATTCCGAGCCAAGTACTTCGCGCTATTGGTTGGAAACGTAGCAAGCGTGATTCTCTTCGAGTACGTCGTCGTTCTGGGCCCTGTTAGAAACTTCCTGCGCAAAAAGTACCACAAAGCCGGCCTGGTCATGCGTAAGTAAGCGCTACATGTCGTGTTGTTTGTCTCCTATATATATTGGACCGAGTTTATCTTCGTCAACCGGAAGTTATTTTTCTCTTGATAAGAATAACAAGTCCGTCTAGCTTCTTTTCCTGACCTGGTAGCCTCATCTTCCATTGAAAGTCTTAACGTGACTTCAGTCTATCAACAACCTGCTATCTCCACGCGTATGTAAACCGGCAGTCGAAGGTGTGTAGCTTGATGGACAGTTGGCTCGTTGTTCTGCTTTTGAGTGCTAGTCCTGTGTGTAGATGTGCGATTCTCGTATCGAAGCCGCGTTCAAGAGACTGTCGAATCGTTACGGGGAGGGAAGACCGTCTTCTTCCTCTGCAACAGGTCAATTCAAACGACGCACACTGTCTTCGTCAAGTTTGAGTTTGCCATCTCGAAAACACGTCGCAATAGATCGCACCGCGTCTCGCTCGTCATCTCAGGAGCGCAGGTTAAACGATAGCATGTCTGGAAGACCTCGAGGGATTCTAAAGAAGACACAGTCTCCTGTCGCGAGCTCAAGCTGGGACAGCAAAAGCTCGCGCGAATCACCGGACCAATGGTTCCAGCGCATTATGCACGTGAAGAAGTTGTCGCCACTGGATTTGTGCGAAGTTTTCTCCTACGGTGACGCGAGAAAACACCCCTTGGTGCCCTTGAGTCATGTGTGCGAGGTTCTGTTTGATCTGGACCCGGACTCAGCCAATGGTGCAGACCCTGTCACTGACGAGATGGAGGTACGAACCTTACGAAGTCAAATCCAAACTCTGAAGGTTCTTTCCACTAATGTTGATGCTGCTATCAGGACGTTTTGTACCAGTTCGCTACAGATCGAGGAGGTGAACTGATGGTCAACATAAGAGAAGCCCTCCGATCTCTCGATATCTGGCAGTCTCGAGCTGTTGCTGCATCTGCGCAGGCGGATCCATCAAAATTGACCTCTGATCCCCAATCGAAGGCGGTCATCCTCGAATCAAAGAACAGAAAACTGATGGGCGTCATTTCAAGCTTGCAGGACGCCAATCTGCGACTTAGTAGGCAGCTGGACTCTGTTAAACTCGCAGTTAGCCCAAAATCATCGGATGAATCGGTTCCTCGTGCTTGGTCGCCAGGAAGTCGAGCAGTAATGAAGTCGTCAAGTGTCAAAGTTTCGCCAGTGAAATTCAAAACTAAGCCCCCAACTAAAGCGACAGCTATTCCATCATCAGGCAAAGCATCGACATCTAGCTCCAAGTTGCAGATCGTCAATCTTCACGAACAGGAACTGGTTGAAATTGCCAGCAAGTTGCAATTGTAAGTACATTTGACTAGGTGGTAAATCTCGGATACCGTATGATTAATTGTAGTTCATCTGACACGCAGCTCCGGTGTGAAGCATTTGGAGGAACTACTGAAAGAAGGAGACGCCGAATCAACAGGATTTGTGCGCTTGAAGCAGTTGTCCTACCTGCTAGCAGACCAGTTCCAACTAGATATCAGCGAGGTACGCCTAATCGAGGTGTGTATGGGGATGAACTTCAATTCAAGTGCTCAGCTGGACTACCAGGAGTTTGTAGACGTGCTGTCGGACATTCTCATTTACGCACTGCCTGATATCCGTGAGTCAGCCAAGCGAACGTCACTCGTTTCGCTGGATAAATACTTGCAGAGTGGATTCCCACCTGGACGTAAAGGTACTCGTCAGCTTCTTGACGCGCTTTGCTCGAAATATGACGTGAACGGTGACCAGTGTATCTCAGTTGGAGAGTTGGTTCGTGTATTTCACAAGGATTTGGTAAAGCGCCACGCACTCGAGTTGCCCTTTCCACTTGAAGAGCATGAAACTATTCAACTCGCTCATCCTTTTCTTCAGCGCAACGAAAAAGACAAAACTACTGAAGGGTTTTTATCGTACCCGGAGCTTCTGGACGCAATTTTCGGCCCATTTCCGCAAGATTTCAATCCAGGAATGAACGGAGCGAAACCTTTCAAACGAGCGCTGAGGTGGGAGTTTTGGCGCAGCATTTATATGAATTTGTGCGCTGGTGATACACGCACAGAGGAAAAGGTGTTGACCCAGCTTACCAAGATTCTAACAAAAGTGGACCCGAAGCTAACGTACACGCTCTCAACGAGACACTTTCAGCGGATATTTGAGCGTCATATTTCTTCAGAGGACCTGGAAGTGATCATGAAAGTACTGGCAGTACCAGAAGATGCGACAGAATCCGATGGTAACCCAACGTGTCCGTTGTTGAGGTATGATGTGCTGCTCAAGTTGATTTTTGGGTCTCCGGAGCTGAACGATGAGCACTTTTTCGATAGTTACATCCGGCGTAACCTTCTTCAAGAGCAAGAGCGGCTCCAATCCTACGCGTCGGAGCTGGTGGCAACAACTGGAGCAGCTCATAGACTTTCGATTCGAGATTTCTACGATACGTTTGTCGTTGAGGCAGAGGCGTATCCGTTGTCGGTGTGTGCTCTGCTGTTTCTTTTCTCAAGTGTCAGTTCCAGCCATGACGGAACTGTTGATGCGAAAGCTCTGAAAGACTATTTGTCGAGACGGTGTTGGAGAACGCAAACACATCATGAGCGTAGTAAAGCTTCCGCTGGTGATACTGAGGACGTCGATAGCAGCTCTTCACCAACAGATTTCGCGTCGATCAAGAAACTCCTCGCCAAATGCTGCGATGCGTATGACTTACAGCGCGTGGTAGATGACCATTCAAACAAAACAAAAGGGTGGATATCTCAAACCAATTTACTGAAAGAACTGACCAACATGCTGCGGGAGCTGGGAGTTGCTGGAGTGCAACAAGACATGCTGAAGCAGTTCGTACAAAGCATCACAAACAGTAACGAATCTGCCACAAAACAGACCGCAAAGCCTCCGACGCGAGATGCACTTCCCTGTGACACATTCTTTGACGCTTTGTTTGACTGGGACACTCTAATTCAGGGTCTGAGACTACCACACTCTTTGGTGGAGATCAAAAAGGTTTTCGAGACGTTTGACTGGGATGGCATGGGCTCGATTCGGTGTGAGGACTGGAACAAAGCGTATCGGCTTATCTGCCGTGATCATCAAAGCATGGCAGGATGGAAAATCCGTGTACTCCACCGGCGATTTCCAGATAATTCCAGGGAGCGAGAACGCGATAGCTCAATTGATTTTGCGCGCTTGCTCGTGTACTTGCTAGCGTATCAGCAAGGACAGGAGAGAAAGAGCCTTCAAGATCGAGTCCTGGAACACTTCCAGCTGAAGTTCACTACGGGCATGTCACCTTCCGAGATGGAGAGACTGTTTCGAGCTCTGGACACGGACAACAAAGGACACTTCAATGCAGCAGACTTGAAGGCCTATTTTACCAAGGAATTCTTGCGAAATACAAAATCCGACGGAGCGGAGAACAGAGATACTGAGCTGCTAAAGAGCTCAGATGCACTAGCAGCAGTGATGCACCTTCTTGCTGGTGACAATGGGGATAACCTCCATCAGAAAACCACTAGCAGTAGCTCTGGATCACCCACTGTGGTGACTCGGGAGCGTTTTCTAGCGATCGGAAACTCGTTTAGCACGACTAAAGCCACTTTATCACCGCGTTCAAAGTCAACAAATATGCCAACTGGAAGCACAGCTCGAAGTGCTCCTACGAGTAAGCGTGCCCATGACGCGTCGCCTACCGATGGAGATTGCAGCACAATATCCAGTCTTCGCGTCCTTGAAATCACGATTTTGGAGATAGCTAGCGAGTTCGCTAATCTGAAGGGGAACATCTTGCCAACGCGAGCTTTTCAATATCTATCACATGGACCTTCAGCTACGGACAATACAAGAACGAATCGTCCGAGCTCACCTCTTCGACGTTCGACTTCCAGCAGCCCTACTAATAGAGGTACGGGCTTATCAGTGACCACCCGAAATCAACAACGCATTTTGGAAGCCTCGACACTTGATCCTTTGACGCCGACCAAACTCAAGGAGCTCCTTCAGGTTCACCACAAAGTGGACGTGTCAACTCATCTCATCAGCCAGTTTTTCCTCCACATTGGCTCGCCGTCCAAGCACTTCCTCGACTTGGCGCCCTTCTCTCAGTGGGTAGCTCCTCTATCCGTCGAGTTGCAAGCCAAAGTTCGAGGCGTCGTGAGGCAAATGATTGTGAAAGGCAAAGGCGGTGGTGGGAAACTGGACCTGGACAGATTCCTTGCCCAGCTTCAGCGGCGACTGCAAGACTCGCCGCAGTACATGGCCAGCTCCGAAAATTCACCACTGCAGCTCGTTTCAATGCCATTGTTGCTGTCGAAGCTGCACCAACTCAACATTCCTCTGCACAAACAGGAACTGGTGGCACTGCTTCGGCATTTTGGAATGGAGGGAGATCTCGAGGCTGTGGACTATGCGCTGCTTCTCCAGCGCTTGTACGAACTCAACTCATCGCCATCGATAGTTAAAGACGCGTAGGGCCTCGTGAATAATATTTTACAAAAGACAATCGAGTCAATTACGGGTCTTGAGGCAAATTAGAAAAAAAACCGTGATCTTCGCTGCTCGGAAGGATGATCTTCGATTCATGAGCGTATCGTTTGAGTTCGCCATCACTACAATTTCGCAAGAAAGTTAACAAACAGGTGTGCTGGGAAGTTAAACAAACGAAGAACAAACCGTACAAGAAGCAGAAAATCATGAACGTAGTCATCGTCATGAGCACGAGGATCCACTCGGGGCTTGAGTAGATATACGTCGAGGTTTCGTTGCCAGTTGCGCTCAGGTGCTTCTGCAAGAGCGCACTTAGTGACGGCACCACTATCGCAGACAAGAAGTTCCCGCAGAGCTGTTGGAGAGCTGCTACGGTGGCTGCACTAGTGGGGTAGGCGCACTCCACACCGAGCTCGAGCGAAATTGGCTGCACGGGACCGAGCACGAACCCGAGAAACAGCAAACTGAGCAGCGTGGCGTGAATCTCGACCTTTGGGACGAGGCGGAACAGGGCAATCCCCACGGCCATCAGCAGCAAACAAAGCAGCAATGCCAGCTTGTGGCAGCGCCTTTTGTCCACGTAATGACTGATCACTTGGCTGCCCACGAGCGAGCTGATGATGAACACTGCTCCGAAAACTCCAATCTGCGCTGTGGAAAAGTTCGCAGCGCTCAGAAACTTGGTCAGCAGTGCACACATAGCGTTCAGAACACATTCCGCCAAGGAGAAAGCCACGACTGTGTGCCAGAAGCCGGAGTGCGAGAAGGCACTTGTCCATTGGCTCCAGTCGTAGTCATCTCCCAGGTGCGACTTGGGAGAGCGGTCGGCGTTAGATTTCTTTGGGAACGACCGAAAGAAAACGAGAGCAAGTACCCAAATGCCACCAGCTTCCAGTGCCAGGTACAAGTTGTAGTCTGGCACTTCGTCGCTCGAAAACACAAGAAAGGGAGCAGTAAGATACACCAGTGCAGTCCCCAGAGCGTTTGCGTTCACAGCAATGCTAGTAGCGGTTGCCCGCATGGATAATGGGAACCAATTCGCAGATAAAACAGCGACCGAATTCACCATAAAAGGCATCGCGAACGACGCGAGCAGTTGGCCCAGCAGCGTCATGTAAACTTCCTTAAGGGGGTCGAACGCGCACGCAAAGTAGCGCAAACTCGCCCCAAGTGCTTGGAGGAGGCCTCCGAGCAGAACGCCGAACCTCAAGCCTTGCTTGTCGATGATCCAGGAGCCGAGGAAGGAGCAAGGGATATACGAGATGAAGTAGATTGTGATAAGGTGCTCCGAGCGAATCTGTGCACACCAGAAAACCAAGTCACGTGGGGTGCTGCACTCAAGTGAGTTCACTCACCCGTTGCTTCCATCGCTGCTCGACGATGCTGTCGATCGGGGCGTACGAATAGCAAATGGCTTGGTTCGTGGCGCTGAGCACCGACAAGATCGCAAGCATGAACCACTTCGCGTTGGAGCTGTTTGGGGGAGGCTTTTCGGGCTCTTTCGGTAGCAGCGCGCTGTGTGCTACAGCAGCAGATGGCACATTAGGACTCGTGGGAGTGAAACAAAGCAGTAAACACGAGCTTGGTACATTGGCCTCCTTTGCTTGTCGACGCGGTCATTTTGGACGCCGAAGTTGAAATGAGACCATCATGCCCGACTCAAGAGATCTGTTTTTATCCGACCTTTCAGACGCAACAATGGCCACACGTTGGGTATCCTTGGATCGCAGTGTGGACGTTTTGATAAAGAAGCCGAAATCGATTTGAAAGTCGTAGACCACATTTCTAGTTATGTTTCTTGGACGACGCATTTTGACTAGAACGCTATCAAGACAAACTAACTACCAGAGTGTCTGAATCGCGTGGACGAGGTAGGACGGTCTTGGACTCGTGGGCGTATCGTTTGTATGCTCCGTTGCTACAATGATAGAAGACAACAGAAGTTAGTACGGGATCAATGAGGGTCAATGAGTTGGCTGCAATCCAAGACGCACTAGAAACAGAACACGATGAGCGACGCTGTCGTCATGAACACCATGATCCACTCGGGACTCGCGTAGAAATACCTGGGCGGCACGTGTCCAGTCTCGTCCACGTGCGTTCTCCGCAGCACGCTCAGTCCAGGTACCATGACCGCCGACAAGAAGTTTCCGCAGAGCTGTTGAAGAGCTGCAACGGTAGCTTCACTGGTAGGATAGGCGCATTCCACTCCAAGCTCCAGAACAATCGGCTGAAGAGGCCCGAGAACAGCGCCGAGTAAGAGCAGGCACATCAGTGTGGCGTCTACTTCTTGCTTGGGGGCCAGTCGGAATGCGGCAAGTCCGATGGCTGTAAACAGTAGGCAAACCTGCAGCGCTCTCTTGTGGTTCCTCTTGTTGTCGACGTACTGACTGATAACCTGACCTCCAACGAGCGAGCTCACGATGAAGGTCGCTCCAACAAGGCCAATCTCGGCTTTGGAAAAGTGAGCCACACTCAGAAACTTGCCCAGCAGCGCGCTCATGGCATTGAGTACGCACTCAGCCAGGGAAAACACCACCACCGTGTGCCAGAAGCCGCTGTGCGTGAAGGCTCTCGTCCATTGGCTCCAGTCGTACTCGTCCCGAAGGTGCACGTCCGAGACAATGGATTGAGCTCCGACACATCTCGGGAACGACCGGAAGAAAAAGTAGGCGACGACCCACGAGGCAACCGCCACCAAAGCCACGTACAAATTCCAGTCGGGAACGTCGTCGACAGACAGTACGACGAAAGGTGCAGTCAGGTACACGAAGGCAGTTCCCATGGCGTTGGCGTTGACTGCCACACTAGTCGACGTCGTTCGCAAGGAAGTTGAGAACCAGTTCGCAGACAGCAGTGGTGGCGAGTTGACCATAAATGGCATTGCGAACGACGCGAGGACCTGCCCCAACAGAGTCACGTACATCTCACCCGTTGGTCCCAAGTAGCAGGCCAAGTAACGCAACGTGGCTCCCAGAGCTTGTAAGAAGCCACCGAGTAGCATGCCATAGCGCAGTCCTCTCTGGTCCATGACCCACGAGCCAATAAACGAGCACGGGATGTACGAGATGAAGTAGACCGTGATGAGTTCTTCCGAGTGCAGCTGCAGACAATTTAAACACTTTGGTTAACCACTCTTGAAGTTGTAAAACTGCAAGAAGTGCGTCACGTACGTGTTGACTCCATCGATCTTCGACGATGCTGGCAATGGGTGCGTACGAGTAGCAAATGGCCTGGTTCGTGGCGGTGAGCACCGACAGAATGGCCAACATGAGCCATTTCTGTTGTGAGTTGCGGCGCAGCGTCACGTTCTGGCGGTCTAGCACCGAGCCGTATCCTGCTGTAGATTGAAACGTCACCTCCACGTTAGCCAGTTATCACCACCGCACTTACAGCGTTAAACCTTTGAATTCCATCTCTTCGTGCACCAATGCCGTCATTTTTACTTGAGCAAATTCTAGCGTGACTTCTACCTGGACCGTTGGCTGTCAAGGGACGTCCACCAATAGGGTGCATCTATGCGACATGTGGAGATGGACCTTCGTCTAGTCGTAGCGCTCAGATGGATACATTCTGTGAACCACTTCAAGCTGAAAATGAAACGTGTAACATCAATTTAACCGGTTAAGGAGCGGGGAAACTTCAAAAACTAGGACGTCGGGTCACTGACGATTCGAACTCGGTCCTGACTGCTGCGAGGAAGGATGATCTTGGACTCGTGGGCGTATCGCTTGTGCTTGCCATTACTACGGGCGATAACGACAGGTTAGAGACCATCAAGTAGCTACTTCGGTGGAGTGTGCAAACGTACAAGAAGCAGAAGACGATGAACGTCACGGCCGTCAGCAGCACCAGAATCCACTCTGGACTGGTGAAGAAATTGGTGGGCGATATGCTGCTCGTTGCGTCGAGTCGAGTTCGTTGCAGCGCACTCAGCCCTGGTACGGCGATCGCCGAGAGGATATTGCCACTGAGCTGTTGGAGCGCTGTAACGGTCGCTTCACTCGTCGGGTGAGCACATTCCACTCCGAGTTCCAGCACGATTGGTTGCAGAGGTCCAAGGACAGCTCCAAGCGACAGTAAACTGATCAGCGTGGCACTCACGTCCACCTTGGGCACGAGTCGAAACGCGGCGATCCCAGTTCCAGTAAGGAACAAACAGACCTGCATTGCTGTTTTATGACTCCGCCGTTTGTCCACGTAGTGACCGACACACTGACCTCCGATGAGAGACGTCATGATGAACGCGGCCCCGACGATGCCAACCTGCTCTTGGGAAAAGTCGGTAGCAGCGAGAAACTTGCCCAGCAACGCACTGATCGAGTTGAAAATGCACTCGGCCACGGAAAACGCCACGACGGTATGCCAGAATCCACTATGACTGAAAGCACTCGCCCACTGTCCCCAGTCGTAGTCGTCTCGTAGATGTGAGCTGGGTGTTGTCGCCTGAGTATTCCCTGCTCGTGGAAATGACTGGAAACACAGGACAGCAACGACGGAGGAACTGACCGCAGCCACCGCAACGTACAGATTCCAGTCTGGGACTTCTTCACTCGATCGTACAATGAATGGAGCCGCGAGGTACACGAGTGCAGTACCGAAATTGTTGGCGTTGAGTCCGATACTAGTAGATGTCGCTCGCATTGACGGCGGAAACCAATTGGCGGAGAGTACGGCCGGCGAGTTTACCACGAACGGCATGGCAAGCGACGCCAGGATTTGTCCAAACAGCGTCACGTACGCCTCCTCTGCTGTATCTAAAGAGCAGGCATAGTACCGCAAACTTGCACCAACTGCCTGCAGAACCCCACCCAGCACGATACCGAATCGTAGTCCTTCCCGGTCCATGATCCACGAGCCTAGGAACGAGCCGGGGATGTACAAGATGAAGAAAACTGTGATAAGGTGCTCCGAGTGCATCTACAGACAGCAAAACACCAGTGAGATACCAATCTGGCGGCATATTCTGGAGAGACACGTACATGTTGTTGCCAACGAGCCTCCACGATACTGTCGATGGGTGCGTACGAGTAGCAAATTGCTTGGTTGACAGCGCTGAGTGTCGACAAAATGGCCAGCATGAGCCATTTCTGGTAGAATTGGCTGGGTGACGTCGGTGGTGCCTTCTTCTGGTGGCCATTTTTCCGTAGTAAAGTACCATATCCGTCTGCAAATAGTCCTCAAGTTAGAGCACGACATGGAGAATTCTGCAGCTTGGAATTCTACCTTTGGCGTCAATCGCTTCGTGCGCCAACGTTGTCATCGTCCTCATGACCCAGAACTTTGACTCGCGGGCGATGGATCTCGATGAGATGGCGTCTATTCAGATCCTCTAGTGACCGCACATTTTCCTGTCTAGGGATGTCTTTGTTTGTCTTGGGTATGATCAAGTTTTGTAGTGTTTTAATTTGTTACTTAGCAAAGGGCCACGTGTAGGGGAGCAGAAGGTCGTTTTAGTGGTAAGTGGACACTGCTTAGAAGAAGCTGCCAGTGTTTCTGGACGTCCTGCCGACAATCACGTGGCCTTTCGACCGAGACTTCTTCGCTAGCTCGTGGGCTAATCGCTTGTATGTCCCATTACTGCGGTAACAGGTAAAAGTTAGTAGAAAATCACACAAGACCTCCATTGCAGTTGGCAACATAGTAATAACCAGGTGCAGAACGTACAAAAAGCAGAATATGATGAACGTCGCTGTCGTCATGAAGACCATCACCCACTCGGGGCTAGCGTAAAAGTACTTTGGCGGCACGTGTCCTGTCGAGTCCACGTGAGTTCTTCTAAGCGCACTCAGGCCGGGAACAACGATAGCGGACAAGAAGTTCCCACAAAGCTGCTGTAGCGCTGCGACGGTAGCTTCACTTGTCGGATACGCGCACTCGACCCCCAGCTCCAGCACAATTGGCTGAAGAGGACCTAGAACTGCGCCGAGGAAGAGCAAACTCACTAACGTTGCGTGTGCGTTGACCTTGGGCACGAGTCGGAACGACGCGATCGCTACAGCAGTCAACAGGAGGCAGAGTTGCAAGGCAGTCTTGTGGTTTCGCTTCTTGTCGACGTATTGGCTGATAACCTGGCCGCCGACCAGGGAACTCACGATAAAACTTGCTCCAACGAGACCAATTTGAGCTTTGGAAAAGTGGGCGACGCTGAGGAACTTGCCCAACAACGCGCACATGGCGTTGAGAATGCACTCAGCGACGGAAAAGGCTGCAACTGTGTGCCAAAACCCATCGTGTGTGAACGCAGTTGCCCACTGAGTCCAGTCATACTCGTCACGGAGCTGTACATCGGATACAATCGACTGCGCCACACCCGTCCTCGGAAAGGATCGGAAGCAAAAGAAGGCAAGGACCCACGAGCCAATGGCAAGAAGCGCCACGTACAAATTCCAGTACGGAACCTGGTCACTGGAAAGCACAATGAATGGCGCTGTAAGATACACGAACGCCGTCCCCATAGCATTCGCGTTTACAGCAACACTAGTGGATGTCGCACGCATTGATGGCGGGAACCAGTTCGCCGACAGCACTGCGGGTGAGTTCACCATAAACGGCATTGCGGTAGACGCTAGAATCTGGCCCAGAAGCGTCACGTAAGCCTCTCCAGCTGGTTCAAACGCACAGGCAAAGTATCGTAAGCTTGCGCCTGAGGCTTGCAACAATCCTCCTAGTAGAACGCCATAGCGCAAGCCTTTCTTGTCCATGATCCAAGAACCGATAAAAGAGCACGGGATGTACGCAATGAAGTAGACCGTGATCAATTCCGTTGAGTGGATCTGTTCACCATGGAAAAGTGAGTTTTTATCAGGAACCCTACTAGCACAAACCCGCCGCTACTTACGCGTTCCTCCCAGCGCTTTTCCACAATACTAGCGATGGGTGCGTACGAGTAACAAATGCTCTGGTTCATGGCTGTGAGGGCGGACAGGATTGCGAGCATGATCCATTTTTGATACCAGTTCTGGCGCGAGACTGTCGTTTTCTTCTGCCCTAAGAAGGTGCCATAGTCTGCCAGTGACGCCATTTGTACGAGTTCACACTGCGAAAGTGAGCGACCAATCCCTTTATGAAGCTAGCTGCAACAACCACAAGTTTACCTCCACTTTCCATGTCTTCGTATATTATCGTAGACATTTTGTCGGGTGATCTTGATGGCGATGCGCGTGTCAGAAACTCGGCGCCTTGTAGCGCGAGCATCTCGCTGCGATTCAGAAGAAAGTCAACTGACAAATGCTTCTCAGCCTATAAATGCTCTGGAGTGATCGATTTCATGCTGATTGCACTTGCTGAGACCGACGGAGGTTTCGAAACTTCCATTGACGTTGCTTGGTTCTAAAATAGTAAAAAAAGGTAACACTGCGCGCGATGCAGCCTTCGTCATGGACGTACATTCGACAATGCTTCGCCAATTTGCCGGTGACGCACCTGAACGGAAGTGGTGACACGTTTAGCACAACCCAATGTGCAACTCACCGATCGAAGCCAGTCATCCTCCTAGTTTTGGTTGAATGTCCAGCCAAGATGAAGTGACCCACTTTCCAGTCACTTGGAAGATCGGGTGAGGCAGCCTTGCCTGCTGGAGTACCCGTTATTGTTTCTTAAGGTTGTGCGGGGCCTAGAAAGCTGAATTTATTCAAAGTCTGCTATAGAACATGACACGGTTCTTCCGGCTTGGAGAATTCCACAGTTTGTACTGGTCTCAAGCACTCGGAGACCAAGGCTTCTTTGTTGATCGTGAAAGCTGCTCCTATGATGAAGGGTCAAGCTAATGTAACATCTCAACCAAGTCAGTTCGGTCCATACTTGCGCACTTCAACCAAAAAAGCAAGATTGAGTCAAACAAATCCGTACCACCAACGAATTTGCAGTCGTTCCGCTCACGTTTGTTTCGTAAGCTCCCGAGATTCCTTTTACTGATAAACACATAGTGTGCAGCTGCTGGCCTCGTTCAGGTGAGGACGCAATAAAGCACATTGCAAGTTGCTCGTACCGAGGTGAGAAACGTTTTCGCGAACTGCATTCGACAGACCCGACAGGAAGCATTTACTGTAACCTGACGAGCTAGCGATTATCTGGCAATAAGTGACTCTGAGTTGCACCCAGCCATTAGCACGTTAGGGCGGCAGGTATGGATGAATTCGGCGGGACAAGCGACAAGTTTTGTGATCGAGTGCTGGAATTGACGTTAGTTTTGCTTGTCATACTCGATAGGTAAACTCCTGATGGGAGTGTATAGTCTCAAGTCACGGCTACTAATCAACTTCTCCACCACCAGCCATCCCTTGTGATTTGTCACCCACTTCCTCCTTCACACAGCAAAATCTGCGCTGGTTTCCGCGCGAGCAAGACCTCCACATCGAGAAACCATGAGCAATAGCACACTGTTCCCTCCGAACTTCCAGTTCTTCAGCGACAAAATCATTCGCGACGTGATTCAGCGCAATCACCACGCTCAAGACACCTCTTTTCTTCAATCGGGTTAGTGCTTTCCCAAGGTCTACCAGTTGAAACACCGAGACCTGACCAAGTAGTGAAGCCAAATTCGCTTGGATCTCTGGCTTTCCATACCAGTATCGCTGGCCACAAACGTTCGCTCCCAGACGCGATGAAGGAAAAAGTGACTCACCCGACGGCGAAGAAGCTGAGGACGGCTGCGTTAACGGACGAGTTAGATAGCAAGGTAGCTGCTGAGGTCGAGGTCGAGCTTCGACGACAGCGCCATCGGGTGAATCAAGCGTGGTACAAGATGAAGCAGCGCCAACGTGTTGCTGGCGTGGAAGATGTCGTCAAAGCCTGGAAGGAAGAGATCCAGGAACTCGAACGACAGCAGTGTGTCATTTCCAAACTTCCGAGAAATATGACGGCTTGGGGAGTTGCCGCCGAGTATTTCCGCCTCTTTCGCCACGGCGTCAAAGCTTCAAGTTCCAGCCAGTACCAAGCTCAATGGGATTTTTTGCAAACTACAATGGCGACAACGTGACGGATAGCCAGGGGTTTGGCATTGCAGCACTGATGGAGACTCTGGAACTCGAGACATTGCGCTACGGAAACCTGGAGGTGCTGCCTCTGCGCATGGAAAACGGACCTGGGGACTCGCTGGTCGCAACAACTCAATGTTCCTTCACTATTACAGAGAGCACACTGCGCTACGGATTCCCTCAATTATCTTCGGACTCGAAGAAGGGAATCCTCGTCAACAAGGTATTTGGCAAGCAGATTGTTATGCGTGGATCCGTGCATTTTGAGCTGAATAGTGCAAGCGGCTGGGTAGATCGACTCCATCAGAAGGCTGATCTTCTGACGCCGTTGCTTGATGTATTGGGCAATGTGGAGGACGTCTCGCGGGTATTCGACAATGCCGAACTAACTCGAGATGGCTTAGTGATGAGAAGATGTGCTCGGCTTAATTAGTTGAGAGAAATATATGTCTTTATGTTGCAATTGTGGATCTCCTGAATGCAGGTCATACGTGCTGAGAATGATTGCTTTTGCTTTACCGCCTACGAGTCACATTCGTGGATTTGCAGTTATGAACGCAGAGCTGCAGTTCACAGTGCCCGAAGAGTCCCAGGCCGTGTTGCAAGACGTTTTAGCCTTCATTGACACGTACCAGAGTCAAAATCTCGGCAGCGGAGACCGTGGGAAGAAGCGACGGCACAACATTTATTCCCCAGACTATGAGCGGCAGAGACGAGAACGCAAGAAACTGGAGCGAGAATCTCTTCGTATGCAAGTGGCACAATACGAAACGCAGTTGGAGCTACTGCGTCTTCAAAAGCCCAGCAGTTCGAGTCCGGGGACTGATTCCAAGTGGGGGTGGGTGCGCCTAGCAACTCAAGAGGAGGATAAGCGACGCCAGGCTGAAGAACTCAATGGAGAACTCAGAGCGATGGTGGCTCAACAGCTCAACACAACGCATGCGATTCAAAGTTTACTAGCCCAAAAAACAGTGTTGGCGGAGGTGAGTGTTGACTTCGCACGCAACAAAACTTCCTGCGTTTTGACTGATAGTACTGTGTGTTTTGACAGCAAATCCAGTCCGTTATGGCTTGTTACGTGCCTTACGCACAACCAAAGTCATTGGGATCATTCTCCAGTGTTGATGCGATCGGTGCGTACCTCAAGGGGATCTTTGGCCAACTTCGAGATTCAGCAGACGACGTGTTTTCGGCTCCCTTGTTCGATGCGAATTCGATGGGTGCTTTCATGTGCTCGGCAAATGTGAAGCCTCTCGACCCAGTTGCTGGACCCTGTATCGAGATTCTTAGCGCGATGCCGTTACCACGCAGCTCCGAGACTACTGCGTCGATGTTGTGGAAGATGCTTCTTGGCAAAGAGGTTTTTGGACCGGATTCTGGCTGCTACACGATGAAGGTAGGAGTTTGCATTGACGTCCTGAGAAGTTGCACAATTATTAATAACGTTGGATTTGATGCTTGTATAGGCCACACAGAGTACGCAATCATCGGCAGAGTTTGGGTACTCCGTGAACTTTGATCCAAACTCGTCGGGAGCTCTTGAAGGCGTCACGCTGATGGAGAAAATTGACGATGACAACCGCACCGTTCTCGTTTGGACGTCGATGATGACGGACCCGGATGGAAAGCCCTGTTTCAGGTCGCAGGGATGGATCTCTGTCATGGGCCTGCCTTGTAACCCACAAACTGAGTCTGTGGTTCGAATGTGTAGCCGGGTTTCAGGTAAGCAATTTGGAGTCCCATGCGACAGCACCGAGGTGGACTTTGTCGTCGCTAGGAAAAGTCAATTCCTTGCCAAATCAAGGCAGGAGCGCGTCCAGCTGAGGATAATAGAACACGCAGAGCTCGAGGTCTCAACTGAGTGAACTAGGCACGCACAACTACGTGGTACTCAAGCAATGAATCCATATCGAAGTTGCAACCTCAAGAAGTTCAAAATATACTACTTGAAGTGCGAGTCACAACCAGCATTTTTCAGCTTCACATTGCATTGTCAGTATTCGCTCTCTTACTTTATTGACACCATCGTCATCTTATTGTGTACTGAAGTAGTTGCAGCTCCAATTCCGAGATCTGCGCTTGTAGCACTTCATATTGTTTGCCTTTCTGTTACCGCTTCAGCTCGCGAAGTACGCTGGCCCCTCTTCTTGCATTTGGTCCCGTCGTGGTTCGATCTTGATAAATTGGTGAGTTAGACGCCTTTGTTCGGTGTTTAGATACAGGAAGTATGTATTGTTCGGTCCTGAAAATCTCAGGACGTCGTGAGTAACCGTGCTTCGCAGAGATCTCGTTTCGTTTCAAACACCATGTAGACGAGCCCACGCCGTGATAATCTGCGCTTAGACCGTAACCATAATTATGAGAGAGCGATATTGTCTCCTGCAGGGTCTTAGAAGCGTTTAGGAGTATAGAATTTGCCAAAAGCCATCAAGAATCGCGCACCTGCAGGCATCGCATTAATTTGTCTTGATAATTATTTGGAGTACTTGGCAGTGCGCTGCCTTGCTGTTTCAGCTACACTAAAAAGCTCGCCAAATCCTCTCGCCCGGTTTCAATGAGCATTTTTTTCTGGAGCAAGTGGTTTTTCGCCTTCATTTTCGCGCCAATTGCGCCAAGAGCGTGGTTACGAACTTGATCAATATGTTCTCCATCTAAATAGGAGCACCCTTGGGCCTTTTGTGCGCTGAGACGATAGTTTACGCGAATTACAGACTCGTCAGTGGACGACGGGGCTGAGCGAGCAGCAGCCGTCCATGAGCCCTCTCGAAAGGATATTTTGCCACTGCGATGGAAGGAGATTGCAGCCCAAATGATGAGCTCGCAGTCGTCCTCGCTGTGCCTGCGTAGTAGTCCAAAACCATCCAAACATTCGTTCATTCTTGACCCTCCAAGATCGACTGTAAACTCCTTTTCGATTTCTCCAGCCGTATTGGTTCTTTTTGCCTACAGGAGCATCAGAAAAATAGCGTTTGAGTTACATACAGCCAGCAACGATTAGAAAGAGAAGTCAATGTTCGTACCCGTGTCCTACGGATTTTCAAGCTTGCTTGGGCAGAGTCCGGCATGGAGAAAATAGAGGATAGTAGCTCTCTAGCCGATTCCAAACTGCAATTGAGCGGCGTCTCCGACGTTAACTCGGTATTCGGTCCTGTCTTAGGATCCAGCCGGACATTATAGTGGCAAGCCAGCGACGGCAACGTAGCCGTCGCTCCCGTCAAAGGGTTTACCATAGCCTTAGCTTCATAGTACATTTTATCCATCGTCGCAAGAATCTCTCTCCTCACCGCAGCAGGGTCACTCTGCAGCACTGCGGGACTGCGGGACACAACATTCGAGTGTTTACTCTGCGAAGAGCCCAACACCGTTGAACTGGCCAACATTGAGCTGGTCAACGATACCGTCTGATCAAGTAAAAAACAGTTAATACCCTGTTCGTATCAGTCTGCATCGATTGACCTGTACCTCCATCGACTGCCTCTTGTGCAGCACGGACTTGAGACTCTTGGACCATTTCATTTCGGCCTCCACCGCCTTCCGTAGCGATTTATTCAGAATTTCCGCCTCCAGTCTCTCCTGCATCACCTCTGGCGTGACACAACTGGATTCCCGCATTTCCGCCAATGTATCGCCACTGGCAGCACTTGCACCGCTTTCTCTCAGTTGCGCTAAATAGTTTTCCATCCGCTGCGCTTGCATTTTTAATTGCTGTCGCTCCTCCTTGAGCCTCTGGCGTCGTCGAAAATCCCGTTCTCGATTCTGTTCCTGTCGAGTTCTTTTACTGCGACTGGAGCCGCGTCCAGTCGATTTTTCACGCGGATTATCGGATAAAAGCGGGGTTTCGTGGAATGCGTCGATCATGGCCAGAGCCTCCTGCACCGTGGCCTGGGAGTCCTCCTCCATCAACACGAAGCTCATTTTGGGTCGAAAATGACCAGGTGGAGCCAGTCTTTTTTGCGTTGGTCCACCAGGTTATGTGGCGTACAGTATAAGGGCGGTTTGGAATTAAGTTTGTACTCGTATTGTTGTATTAACGAATACCGCTAAACCGTAAAGTTGGATATAACAGCGCTTTTACCGTGGGTTACCCCATCCTGACGTACTTTTCATGGTGTTGTTGTTGAATGAACAAAGGAAATGAAGCACGGGGTCATCTTTATGCAAGTCAAGTGCGGTTCTAGGAAATTAGCAAGCTCTGCTCGACGCCCTGCAACACCGACTCGAAGCTCATTTGTTTCTGGCGAGCCAGCAACTCATTCAGTCGATCCACGAATTGCTGTCGGTTGGGCAAGTTACACTCGACGTTAACTGACAGGCCCATACACACTTTCACCACGCACATACCGGGTGCAAGCTCACTTAGGACCAGCCAGTTCTTCTCTACCATGTGGACACCATCGACCGCCATTCCGAACGCTTCCAAAAACCGACTTTGCCCCGAAACCACAATCACTTCACGGCTCAGATCGATGTTCCTGTTGCCTGCGTACCGGAACTGAATTTTCACCGGACTGCCGTATTCTTCAAGTTCCAAAGTGAACGCCTGCAGTATTGCAGTCTTTTTGGCCTCCTCGTGTGGCTTCGACAAGAAAGAGGTATAAGTAAAGTGTAAGCCTTGCAATTCGTCATAGACACTGTACCTGTTCACGCTCGGCTTCATTCTCGACGTAATTTTTGGTCATTTCATACCAGAAGGCTTCTCCGACAACCTTGTAGTCGAATGGGATGACTCGACAGTTGAGTACCTCGATATATGTTGAAGTCTCCGAGGTCGAGTTCATATTGGTCTGGGAAAACGGTGATGTGATGGCACAAAGTCCATTTGAGAGCAGCACATGATCGGTCTCATCTTTCAACTGTCCTAGCCCACCTTGCAGACACTTCATTGTTATTAACGCATCTTCATCAGCGTCGAAGGAGGAATTGACGTAGTATCTTGCATTAAACCGGATGGATGTCTGAGTGGCAACAAATAAAAAGGTGAGAGAAATGCATTATTCGGCGAAGAAATATTAGGCCAGTATCGTTACCTTCACTCGCTCCTGCATTCGAAACATCTTTTTGAGCGTCTCGATCGTTGCAACTTGACTCTTGTAGAGATGACGAAGATTCCGATTATCGCTTTCAGATTCTCTTCGGAGTCGTCGACACCGTTCTGCTAGATCTCTCCACACTTCGAAACGCATGGCGTCGCGTTGCCTATGCCCGTGATGCATTTGCATGATCTGTGTTGCGGACGCGATGATACCGTTTCCATTGTCTTCACGGTCAGCTTCTTGTTGGTGTTTCTTCATCTGAGCGACGCGTTGCTGCAGGACTTCTGCTTCGGCACGGAGCTGTAGAATCTCCACTCGCTGTCGATCTCGCGAGCGATTCCTTTTTGGCTTCGTCAACTTGGTCGTTCGATTTGTATTCTCTTTTCGGGACTCTGCGGTGGTATGCATTACAGAGACATCATTCTCGCCATGCTCGAGAGCACTTGGTGGTAGCACAAAATCCTGCCAACCGTGATTAACTGGGTCTTCTAGTGGAGGATTCGCTCTGAACAGGCTTGAACTACTCTCGTATGAGCTCAGCGAACTCTCGTCGCTATAGTTTCCTGAGGAAGCACTGGTTAAATCGGGGCCACACTCATCTATAAAGGCCAGCGCCGCCTCCAGCGTCTCAGATGCTTCTCCATCGACCGCGTTCAGGTACATTGGTCTTCGATAAACGACAAATGAGCAACACGAGTAGAGACTCTGCCGTAGAGATGCCTCTGAAATGATAGGGAGTACCTATTGGGCACCACCTGGCAGGTCCTTAGTGTGATCATCAGCTGCTTTGTGTGACAAACCATACTGCACAGGCTCCAGGTGCTGTACGTGCACACAGTGATGACGAGGTTTCGGGTGAGTCCGGCTCGTATTCGTACAAACTTGAACAAGCAAAATTGAGATAAAAATATTTGTCATGAAGATGAAGAATGTCGACCCGTTGGCGATTCAGTGGATGCGTGAGGATGTGATTGGCGCCGTACTGCAGCGCTCCAGACCCACGTACCAAAATCTCGCAGAAGAACCGGCTAAAAAATCGGTCCAAGTCCATCCAGAATCACGAATAACGAACCGAAACACGAGACACAAAGTAGCAGGCCGGTCAAAGATGAAAACACGGCACGAACGCGGCTTAGTGAACCAGGCAGAATCCGACGAAAGACGTTCATCGCTATTAATAACTCCAGACCCGAGTCCAGCAACTGCAACAAGAAATTCAGCAATCACTCGACCACACCCTTAGTGTAAAATCATCACGTGTTTTGTGTGACAAACCATACAGCACAGACTCCAGGTTATGTACATGCACGCAGTGATGACGTGGTTTGGTCTGGTTTAGTATAAGTGTTGAGTCCAGCTCGCCTGTATGTCGAGCAAACCTGTACAAGTACAAGCAAAATAGAGATCAAAAACATTAGTCATTGTGCTCAATTCCACGCAAGCCGACATGAAGATGAAGAATATCAACCCGTTGGTGATTCAGTCGATGAGCGAGGACGTGATTGGCGTTGTCCTGCAGCGCTCAAGGCCCACGTACCAAAACTTCGCAGAAGATCCGGCTGGAGAATCGGTCCAAGTCCATCTAGAATCACAGTTCGCTGGGATTGATGAACTGGACCACGAGGCACAAAGGACCAGATCGGCCAAAGATGAAACTGCGGCACGAGTAAAACGTCGCGAACGCGGCAGAGTGAACCAGGCTCGATTCAGAATCCGACGAAAGACATTCATCGTGAACCTCGAGACCAGAGTTCAGCTACTGAAACAAGAAATTCAGCAATTGCAACGCGGACACGATCAAATTGTGGTTGGGGCCCCCACTAAGAGAACCCTGTGGGTTGTTGCGGTGGAATACTTTCACATCTTTCGACATGGGCTGCACACTGCTGAGGGTGTGCACGATCTCGACATAGATTTCCTGCGTTCTTCTTTGGCATCAAACATGACAACTGGTACATCCACGGGACTTGCTGTGCATTTGAGATGTTGGAGAGTCTTTACGGGTTGCTTCCCAGACATTCGCGTGGAGCTCAAACAACTGGGGTTGCGTACGGAAACCTCCCTCCTCGCGGCAACGACCACCACTATCACGATCACAGCGGACTCACTGAGGGTCTTGTTTCCTCATCTAGTTTACGCGCCGAATTATACTCGGTGCTCTGAGCTTGTCGCGAAATTGCAAGGCCAGTGTCTCGTCATACAAGGATCAGTGCGCTTCGATTGGGACAAGGCGATCAACCGAGTGACCGGACTATACGTCCAGATGGATATGGTATCGCCGCTGCTACGGATTCTGGGCAGTCTTGAAGATGTGTCACTGGCGTTCAGCTTCGCTCGAATCACCCCGGACGGAAACCTTGTCGCCCGAGAGATCGTGTCGGGTGCTCTATGCTCGTTCTAGTGTGATTACACGATAAGCTTAGTAGATGTCGAAGAGAAGGGGGAAAACAGCTCCAGCCTGCCCGTTTGAACTCATGCGGTTTGCAGCTATAGGCAGTATACTTGGGATATTTGTTGTTCGGCACAGAAGAACTGGCTACAGACTGTAACTTCACTATAGTTGTTTTTTGGTAGTTGAGGTGGATTGTGTTACTGTTTCTATTCCTGGGAATGAACTCTAATTCGGTTGGCCGTGGGTGGCGTCCTCGTCCGCATCAGGAGAAGTACCATTGCGCTGTCCCCCACTAGTGTGGATGCCAGTCCAATCTTATGACGCCGCGTGGGCCAGCAGCCTGTGCAGCCCCACGAATTCTGCTTCATTGTTTGCCGTTATGTGCCGTTCTAGTGCAGTTACCGCCGCCCACACCTGCCTCGCCTCCTCTACTTATGTTCCGACCTCTATCATTACGCTTCCGCTGACTCCTGGTCCCGGTTTGCCCCGGGACCCTCCGTCGAGCTTCTTCACTATAGTTGAGTAACTGACGATCGAGATGTTAAAGCGATTGATTCTCCCCTCGCTTCTAAGTTTCTGCTTTTTGTAGTTTTTCTGCTTCTGTGCCCCATATAACGCCATGAACACTTGGGACTACTCCGGAATGTGCAGTACCTGGAAGTTACTACAGGATTTCAATAAATACCACAAAGAGTCATTAGTCTGGGATCTGATTCATTGCTAACTTGATCCCGTCACAACGGGTGTACCTTCTTGAGTTGTCCTTGACCACTAAGCTACGAGCAGGTCATGTTCAACATTACGCTGGACCGAATCGAATACTTCTTCCTTGAGATGCGCCAGCATTTCACAAAGTTGTTCAACAAAATGTTGTCGCCCTGGCACGACGTACTTGACTTCTACCGTCAGCCCAATACACAGTTGGAGAATACATAAGCCTGGCGCTGCTTCCGACATCACACACCAACCTTTTTCATGAAAGCCGACACCGTCAAGAGCGATGCCGAACGCCTCCACCATTTGGTTTTGACCCGACAACACGATCACTTCTCTCTTGTGCTCGGAGTATCTGATTCCAGCATAGCGATATTGAATCTTTACGCGCTCCTCGATTTCCACAGTAAAAGCACGGGCCACTACGTTCTGCATCTGGGTTTCCGATGTCTACACCACAATAAAAGACACGAATTAGCTCAAATTCTACCCCAATAAGACCATCACAAGTCTGCGTACATTGACGCTCTCGACTTCGTCCAGTCCACAACCCGCAGTCATTTTGCCATAAAACGTTTTAGAAACGTCGCGGAAGTCAAACGGCATCAGGCAACACTTGAGAAGCTCAATATGCGTAGTAGTTGCGGATATTGACTGCGTGTCAACCTTCGAAAACGCGGACGTGATGGTATTAAGCCCGTTGAGGCGAAACGTGCGATCGGTCTCGGTGAACATCTTTCCAAGCGAATCACTCAGCTTGTCCAGTACAGTCACTGCCTCCCTCTCAGTTTCAAAGAACGAGTTCACATAAAAATTTCGTGATATACAAGCCGACCTCTGATGGCAAATAAAAAAGAAATCAATGCATGACAGTTTAATCAAGGAAAGAGAACAGTTAAATGCAGGGAAATCACACATGCACTCCTGACCTTTGTCGCTTCATGTTTCTGAAGTAAATGCTTGAGTGTCTTGATGCTTTTCAACTGAGTCGTGTGGAGATTTCGGAGATTCTCGTTCTCTACCTCCGCTCTTAGCCGAAGCGTTTTCTGTTTTTTTGTCATCGATTTCCATGCGTCCAAGAGTTTGTCATCACCACGTCGAGCCAAACTGTCGGACATATTTATTCTCGTTGTGTTCTCTTTCGGAGAACTGAGCTCGTCAACTTGTCCCTGCAATCCCGCAGCTTCCACACGGAGCTGCAGCAGCTCCAGCTTCTGAAGGTCCCGAGAGCGGTTTCTTCCTGGCACAGCCAGCTTGGACTTGAGTTGGGCGATTTCTTGGGTGTCATTGTTTACCTGGCCTCGAAGTCGATTGCCTCGGTGATTGGATTTCAGTGCCACGTCAGCGACGTTCTTCTCGTGACACGACTGCACGTTGTGGACACTTGAGCTACTCTCGTCACTGTTGTGATCTGAGGCGAAACCGGTGATAGTGTCGTCGCATTCGTCGAAGAAGGTTAACACGTCCTCAAGCTCTTTGAACTCATCATCGTTCATTAAGTGTTGTAGCTGCACCGTGCAGTCTGTAGGGGGCGAAAGCGAGAGTGAGCTATAAACGGTTTCGAGTGTGTCTACCCTACTATCCACAATCGCTTAAGTTACTATGGTGGGTAAATATCCGTATTGTACATGTAGATAAGAAGCGTGTTGATTTAATCGGATAACAGCAGTATAATTGATGACCACATGGAGTGATTAGTCTCGCCGGCTCTACGGGCTCCGTCGGCGCCGATACTTCAATATGAGGCTGTACAACCAATGACTCGCCTGAACTGTGCTTCGAGCGTCACGCAAAACACAGGTGTTCTTGAAACCGCACTCTGTTCTAAGGCAAATGAATACCGGCTTTGCTTAATCTGCTTTGATGTGCCAACATTCGGCCTTTTCTAGCTTAAAGAAGTACTGCACGTTTCTACACGTAAGCTTAGGAGTAGTTTTTCTTGTACGTGTATTAGGCACATTATGGACGAGCATGAAGCATTCACGATTTTCTGTGCGTTTTTGTTTTTTTTAGAATACAGAACGATTTTGAGTACTTCAGGTCCTCTTCAAGCCTTAGGAAATCCTTCAAGTCGAGATGTCATACGCCTCTCAAACTACAGCAGGAAGAAGACGATCTACTCGGCGCACCTATGCTGTGAACTTATAACACTTTCGTTACGGGAACGTGTATTATCATTTGTCGTTGGTCGCCAGTAATGCTTCCCAGAGACTAGATTGCCATCTTCCAGTGAAAACCAGGTGAAATGAGAGCTTTCTCAAACACGCAAGACACGTCTTCGAGGTCTCCGAGCAGGCGCAGCATTGGAGTCAGCATGTCTGACTGAGCCGTAACACTCGTCACACGTCCGTTGGCGTTGTCCAACTGAAAATGCACCGAGCCTCGCATGACGATTCGCTGGCCCAAAAGCTTCGTAGCGAGTGCTGATCTCTTACATTTAGCATTGTTTTTGCTAGCCCACAGGGCAGGAAATACCTTCCGCAACGTTTGCTCGGTAATGGTGACGCTTGTTGTCGTCGTGGCGTCCAACGAGCTGTTATTGCCCTTCATCAGACCCTCCAGTTCGAGATCAAATCGACCAAACCAGTGCGACAGACACCACCAGCTACGCATCATGGTCTCCACACCGCGCCCTGCGTTGTGCTCGACGTCCGGTGCCAGTGTTGTCAACACGAAGTCCAGCTGCGAAGAAGACGATGTGGTAGATGACTGCGACTGTAGGCTTGAGCCTTGTAGTCCGAAGCGGAAGATTTCAAAATACCTGAGTGCAATATCCCACACGCTCTTCCATATCGGGAGAGAGGCAGAAATATCGCGTCGTCGTTGCTCAAGACTTTGGACCTCTTCCCGTAGTTGTTGCGTGTCTTCCTCGAGATGCGTCAATACGGCGTATTTCTTCTTCCGGTAGCGAATCTGCCTCAGGCGACGTTTCTCTCGCTGGCGCGCTAGACTCGAGGCTGTGCCTCGCTCTTTTTGTTCTGCCTCTGGTGTACGGTAGGGTGTTGGTACAGCATCCTCTGAATACGAAACCCACAGGGTTTTGCTGATGGAATTGGTTGTAGTCTTACCCATCGACGTCCCGCCATGAAGAGCGTTGTAGACTCCACCCTGAGCGACGATCGAGTGCTCTTCAAGCGCTTCCTCGTACAACTGGGGTCTGTCGTGTGGCTGCTGAAATGCATTGCCGGTGATGATATTTTCGTCGCCGCCTTCCTCTATACAGTCGTCCGACAACCAGGCGCGCTGCTTGACACTGCCGATGACATCGTCGCTCAGTTGCCGGCGGCTCGGCGGGTACAGCGTACAAACGTTCATGGCAGCAGCAATAGCACTGAGCCGTTGTCCTCCGAAGCGTAAGTGAGTTCACTGGCGACAGCTCATCAATGAGAGTCTAGCCGGACTGGCCAACGAACGGATTCGTCCTGAAATGTAATACGAAACTGATGTACAACCCCAGTTGCAGCAATGATTCGTGTTGAGTCGTGTTGTTGTCGCGGATGTCTATAGAGCTCTGTTATTACGTAACTCTGATGGCAGTGGAGCCTTGTGCTAATTACGTGGAGTGACTGGAGAACATCAGAAAATCTTCAGCTGTGCTCAACCAGGTCGCGATTGATTGTATTGATGGGCTCCTTTGAGCCGATCTCGCCACTCATCACGGCGAGGCTCATCACACATTTGTGATATGAAAAACTGGCCCGGATCCCCCCGCACGAAACCAGTTGCTTGTCGCCTCTTTGTTATTCCAATTCCATGCGGTAAGACATGTGGAACTTAGCCAATCGTCTCTTTTTCAATACAGCCCCCTAATTTAAGGGGTTCTTGTAGCCATGCCGGCCTGTGGTAAGTGGGAAGCAGGAACATGTTATTCAGTGTATAACTGGACTGGGTGGAATTTACCATCTGAATCGATAATCCGCTCTGCCGTGATGATTTCACGCTATATGGGACTCCATGTTTACCAGTATTACGTACATTGAATGCGCTGGGGGTGCCATTTGCATGTTGTCTCGCACAGAACTCGATCAATTGTGAGGAGCGCACTGGTAAACACGGGGGCCCAGCTGATTATATCGCGTGAAATCAGCACGGCAGCGCAGATTATCGATTCAGAAGGTAAATTCCACCGCTCATCAAACTCGTCGCACCCAGCTACGCGGATCGATCATGAATGGAGCCGACAGGCAGTCATTGAGCTCAAAAACTTGCATGCAAGGGACTCGCTCAAGCAACAACCATCCCCTACAAGTAACAGAGTAACCTGTCCGTCCGTCCGTCCGTCCGTCCGTCTGTCCGTCATTCCGTACGCACCTCGAGCGTAACGCAAATCCGGACTTTCCGTTGGCTATAAATAGCTGCCGAGCGCAGCGAAGGCGGCCCTCCCATTCGCCAATACTATAATTCGAGCCCTCTCATTGGCTATTTAGTGGAGCCTCTGCGCGATTGGCTATTATAATGCGTAGAGTGGACTACACCACATCGGAACTAGCCGAATGAAATCGCTGCTGATTGGACAAAATAAACCGCCTTTCAACAACGTTTCTTTTCATTCCCATACGTGGTCGAGTTTCAGAGAGATTCCAGGCAAATTCTCCCGGTGGTGAAGGGCGGCTCGGCGACAGAGACAATCGACGCATGCCTGAAGTCATCCGAACTGTGGCCACTTTTCCAGAAGGTGCGTCTGACAGAGAACATGCGTGTTCGCACGGCTGCCACGTCCGATAGTGCTGCAGAAATGGCTGCGTTTTCCGAGTACCTGCTGAAGGTTGGAGAGGGGAGACACGAGGTACACAATGATCTGGGAAATGACTACATGAAGATTCCACGTGACATGCTCATCGACAACCCCGCCGGTGATCCAGATGAGGACGAGGAGATCCGACCGGGAGCTACTCCGCGAGGTATGCGGCGCATGATCGACGAGATGTACGCCGACATCAACAATTCGGAAGTCGCAACGGACGAGTACTTTGCGAGTCGCACCATCCTCACCACCACGAACGCGATAGTCCATCGTATCAACGAAGCCGTAGCGGATCGCATGACTGGACCAGCTCGAGAATATGTGTCCACGGACTCAGTGGAGGATGACGAGGACGGGAACTTATTCGAGCAGGAGGTGCTCAACTCCCTGAACATCAGTGGCATCCCACCCCACAAGCTGAAACTCAAGAAGGGGATGCCGATCATCATGATGCGGAACTTAAATCCCGACCTGGGGTTGTGCAACGGAACACGCCTGCGAATCGTCGAACTCAAAGATCATGTCATCCACGCCACTATCATGGCCGGCGACAGGCAAGGCCAGCATGTGTTGATCCCGCGCATCGTGTTCATCAGCGATGGCGACATCCGCGATTTCCCATTTTGACTGAGACGCAGGCAGTTTCCTATCCAGACTGCCTTTGCCATGACGATCAACAAGGCGCAGGGACAAACGGTGCAGTACCTGGGACTGTACTTGGCGACTCCTTGCTTTTCCCACGGTCAGCTGTATGTGGCCATGTCAAGGGTTACGTCGAGGTCGAGATTCAAGGCATTGGTCGAGTATCCAGAGCGGGAGGAACAAGACGGAGTGTACACGGCGAACATAGTGTACCGACAGCTGTTCGAGAGGGCGTAGGCAGCGACACATACTGAGGAGGCGAGCGCAGCGAGTACGCCTGTGGTTTGAAGTCCGTGTGCGAAGCACGCGGGTGAAAACCCAGGACCAAGCAGTGCATGCTAGACAAGCGGAGGCGAAGCTTGCGAGCCGTAGCGGACTTAGGGTTCGTACACACGGGAACCACGTGAGACGAGCGCAGCGAGTACGCCTGCGGTTTGAAGTCCGTGTGCGAAGCACGCGGGTGAAAACCCAGGACCAAGCAGTGCATGCTAGACAAGCGGAGGCGAAGCTTGCGAGCCGTAGCGGACTTAGGGTTCGTACACACGGGAACCACGTGAGACGAGCGCAGCGAGTACGCCTGCGGTTTGAAGTCCGTGTGCGAAGCACGCGGGTGAAAACCCAGGACCAAGCAGTGCATGCTAGACAAGCGGAGGCGAAGCTTGCGAGCCGTAGCGGGCTTAGGGTTCGTACACACGGGAACCACGTGAGACGAGCGCAGCGAGTACGCCTGCGGTTTGAAGTCCGTGTGCGAAGCACGCGGGTGAAAACCCAGGACCAAACAGTGCATGGTAGACAAGCGAAGGCGAAGCTTGCGAGCTGTAGCGGGCTTAGGGTTTTGATACAAGTCTACTGTAAAATATACTGATATAAAACATAACCCTGTCATAGTAAAAATAGTAGTGAAGCGAGCTGGATGAGCGAGCGAACGGGCACCAACCAACCATGCACCCACCGCCCGCAACGCGGGCGGCGCTCGGCTAGTCTACGCCTGCTAGGCATACCTGTAATAGCCCGCGGCGTAGCCTCCGGCGAAAATGTGCGCGAACGAGCACAGGAACCGGTCCTCCTCCAGCGGACTCAGCACGGCGTACTCGCCCAGCAGCCGCTGCTGCACCGCGAACAGCGGCTCCTGCGACGGCAAGAAGTGCGAGTGCAGGTACATGTCCAGTGCCCCGAAGCCCAGCTGGCGCAGCATGCCCGTGGCCACCATGTAGTTGCGCGCCGCCTTGAGCTTCTCAAACAGCTCATCGGGCAAGGGCTCGCCCGTCTTATAGTGCCCGCTGATCGCCGCGATCGTATCTGTGAAATCAAAAGAGCGCAATACGTCAGATCACGTGCCCACAAGTGTCTCGGTTGCCGTATACGGACCTTTATCGTAGCAGAAGTTCTCCATCATCTGCGACGGAATCTCGACGGCGTCCCATTCGATGCCGTTAATGCCTGCCACGTCACCGTACTCCATCTGCGTGAGCATGTGCTGCAGGCCGTGGCCGAACTCGTGGAAGATCGTCTCCACCTCACGGAACGTCATGAGGCTCGGCGTGTCGTCCACGGGCGCAGACTGGTTGCAGATGATGTAGGCGACCGGGATGCGCTTGCCGCCATGATTCTTGGGTCCGAGCAGACGGCTGCGGTCCACGCACGTGTTCATCCAGGCACCGCCGTTCTTCTCCTTCGGGCGCGAGTACGGATCCAGGAAGAATCGAGCGATCACCTCCTTGTCGCCTTCAGTGCTGCGCACATTGAAGAACCGCACGTCCGGGTTCCACACCTCGGCTTGGCCGTCCGCTGCCTCAATAGTCACACCAAACAACCGCGATGTGAGCGAGAACAATCCCTCCAGCACCTGCACCGCGACAAGACAAAATACGTTGGTGAGCTCGACAAAAAAGGTTGCAAAATAGTCAAGGACGTACCCGCTCAAGCGGAAAGTAAGGTTTAATCTCTTCGTCGGTGAACAGGTACTTCTCCGCCTTCAGCTTTTCCGACCTGTTGGCAGGCGTGCAAGTTAATCAGCAACTCGGATAGCACTCATATATCCTATACGATACACGTACCAGTAGCCAAGATCCCAGGGCGCCAAAGGCTCCGTCTGTCCGTGCTGCTTTGCGTACTCAGCCACAGTCGCCACCTCCTCGTGTGCAATCGCCATACACTTTTCGCGCAGGTCGGTGTGCATCTTCTCCACCTCCGCCACGCTCGGCGCCATCTTTTTCGAGATACTCACTTCAGCAAACGAGTTGAACCCGAGCATCTTCGCAATCTGCTGACGGATCTCAAGCAGCTCAACGATGATACCTTCATTGTCAAACGAACCCCCGCTCGCCCGGGTCGCGGACGCACGGTACAGAGTTTCACGCATGGACCGGTTCGCCGAGTACTTCATGAACTGCACATACGAAGGCGGGTCCAGCGTCACACGCCACGGTCCATGTTCCGACGTAGCGTCCGCGTGACCCTCATCCCGAGCGCTCTGCGCAAACATCTGCAGCAGCGAAGGCGGCAGTCCCTCCATCTCATTTCTGTCGGTCGCCGTGATGGAATACGCCTTCGTCGCATCCAGCAGGTTGGACGAGAATTTGGTGCTCTTGTCAAATCCACAAAGCACACCAAAGTCAATCTCTACTCCCAACCAAAGCACCAACCACTCTACTTACCAGCTCGGCCGCACGCAGCTTGAACTTGTTGAACTTTTCTTTCTCCTCGCCCGCGAGTCCAACTCCGCTGAGGGTCGCACTTCTGAGACTGAGCTCGATGATGCGCTGCTGCGCCAGCTCGAGTTGGCTCCACTTGTTGCTCTCGCGCACGGCAACATACGCGTTGTACAACGTCTTGCTCTGCGAGGCCTCGGTGACTGTCTCGATCACCAGTTGCTGCAGCTTGTCGTGCACCGCGCGCAGCTCCTCCGAGTTGCGTACACTCATGAGGTGGCCCACGATACCCCACATGCGACCCAGCGCGTCGCCCTGAACCTCCAGCGGGTCCACGACGTCTCCGAACAGCACGTTCTTGCCGCTGTCCTGCAGCTTCCGCTCCAGCTCGCGTAGTTCGCGCGCGAAGTCGGCGGCCGCGTTGATGACGGCCGGCTCGATCTCTGCCAGCTGCAGACGCTCGAAGGGCGGTAGTTGGCGATTGCGCACGCACACGTCGAGTGAGTTGGTGGATGCCGAGACGAAGCGGCTCCAGAATAGCGAGGCACGGCGGGAGGCGGAGCCCGAGGATGCCGCACGCAGAGGACGCACGCAGCGGAGCAGCATTGTGTGGATTGACAGCCTCTGATGCGATAATGGGTAGCAGCCCTAACCGCTATAGAAGTGTACCACGAAGTGTACCATCGAGTGTTGTATACCTTTCGGTGGACGAACGCCACCGCGTTGCTTTGCCTAGTTGTTTGCTGGCGATGGGCCATGGATATCTAGGAGACTAGTAGTGCCTTGTTGCGTCGCCTTGAGCGCTGCTGTGATCCACAAAATGCTCTTAACATGTTTGCAGAGTTCAAGCACCACTTTTTGCTGTGTGTTGCGCCACCAGTCGCCTGCTACTACGGAATCCTCCAGCTGTCTCTGATTGATGAAACAGGCTTTCCCCGCTGCGTTTCAACTGCGGTGCTGTTGACTTCCTTTACCGCATGGCTGTGCGGTGGATGTCCAGTCAGAAAACATATTCACTGAATATTATTCAGGCTCCGATCCTCAATGTAGGCAGCGCGGAGTAACGGTTCTGGTCGGAGCCACGAGCCACGAGCCACGAGCATACCAGCTGTGCCGCGGCCTTCCTCAGACGCCACCTTGTCCGATACCCTGACATGTAATCCATTCCTGGGCCTGAAAAAGCTGTTAAGTTCATGGTGGCAATCGCACGTCACTGCCTCCTTCTCTCCCTCGATTCAGCAGCGTCAGTAGCAGGGACTCGCTGACACCTCTACGCTAGTTCAGTTCCCATTTTCCTGAGGAGAGCGGATTTCGCCAGCAGAGACTTACGACCACCGCAAATGAATATGGCAACGATTATTCGTGCAGGTGTGCTTGGCTCCGCGCTAGCGGCCACCCTAACGCAAGGGTACACGTTTACTGAGAATGGTGACGTCTCAACGAACTCGGCAACGGAGGAAGCAAGCACCGGATTGACTACGAATGAGGAGAACCGTATCTTCGGTGGATCGGAGGCAGATGCGTCGCAGTTCCCATACATCGTGAGTCTACGCGAGGACGGTGCAGATGAAAGCACGTACTGTGGCGGAACACTCATTGCCTCGCAGTACGTCGTCACGGCTGCTCACTGCGTCAAAACCGACGAGGCGACTATCTACGCTTCGATCGGCTCGGCGTTCGGCTCTGGATCGGGAGGCGGCGAGCAGCTCAAGGTGATCGAAGGCTACAAACATCCCATGTACAACAAATCAGAGCACTTGTACGACATCGGCGTGCTCAAGCTTGAAAAGGAGGTTTCTGTCAGTACGATTGACCTGTGTGCTGCGGACGGATCCGACAACCAAGTCGGCACTGTGGCCACCGTTCGAGGATGGGGGCTCACCGAAAACGGCTCCGAGAGTTTGATGCTCGAGGAAGTAAACGTGCAAATCGTATCCAATGCCGAGTGTAACAAGGAGTATAGCGACCGAATCACCGAGGGAATGCTTTGCGCTGGCGATGGCAACGGTAAAGATTCGTGCAATGGAGACTCTGGGGGCCCGCTCATCGCGAACGATGTGCTGGTTGGGATCGTGAGCTGGGGTGGCAAGTGCGGAGTGAACGCTGGTGTGTACACCCGCGTGTCGTACGTGCTTGATTACATCAACGACGTCACTAGCGGCGGCACTGGCAGCAGCTTCGCGGAGAACGCTGCTGGTTCAACCGATCAAGGCCAGGACAATTCTACTGAGTCTACTTCGACTGACGGGACGGAGACCCCCGCCACTACTACCCCTTCTACTGATGCCCCTGCTACTAAGGTACCAACTGCAGTGCCTATGACCGAGGCGCCGACCGTGGCTCCAACCACAGAAACACCTACTCCGGCGCCGACGACGGTATCGCCTACCGAGATGCCAGAGACAGAAAGCCCGAGCACGAATCAAGCGGACCAGTACGATCCTGATACCGAGTCACCGGAGACCGAAAGCGCGAGCGAAGCTAATCAGTACGAGCCTGCCACCGACTCGGCCGAGCAAAGTGAGCCCTCCGTCAACTCTGCAGAACATAGCGAATCGCCCGTCGACTCAGCAGAACAAAACTATCCTGCCGAGATCGAGGCTCCAACGCCCGCCTCAGGCAAGGAGTGCGCGACGCAGTTTTGATCGTACAGCGATGGACGTCCAGTTCAGAAGATGAGGAAGGAGATCGGTCTTTGTTGCTGTCGAAAGCCCGATCGAGTGAGCCTGTATGTGTGGGTCAATAGATGTGTTGCCTCTTGACCTGTTGTCAGCATCGGACCGAAGTCTTCAGTGTTTGTGTCGTTGTCCTGTTTGGTTGCAGACTGCAATGAGCCGAAATGAGCGATTCACATCCCGTTCGAACAGCATGGGGCTCTTCTTTCGCCGGCGCGGCGGTGCTTCTGATGCGAGTCGCACGCAATGGCGGCCCGGCTGTTTTCGTTGCAATGGACTGGTCGGGAGCCTACTGCTTTAGTTATCCTTATATCAGTGCAATTAAGCGAATGAGCGTGCACGATTTATCTACTGCCACATTGTTCGGTGCCATTTCATGTGTGAATCGATTTCAAACAGCCCATCGAGACGGTGGTGGAGAGCGTCCAGCACAACATAAGCCCTGCGCAGCATGGCACCTGGTCGCTCCTCTGCAAAGCTGTCACTTTGAATTTCTCCATCTCAGCTCGTGAAGTTATCCGACGGTAAATAACCTGAGACCAAACCACTAGAATGAAGCTTGCACAGACCCTCGCGTTCGCCTCGACGGTGGTGTCGGTGGCGTATGGTTACTCGTTTTCGGAGACCATGGCGACCACGCCGTCTGTGGAGAGCACGGGGCTCACTACGAACGAGGAGAACCGAATCTACGGAGGTTCCGAGGCCAACATCGACGACTACCCGTACGCAACCAGTCTCCGCTTCGAGCTGCTGGACGAAACCTTTTGCGGCGGTACGCTCATCGCACCGCAGTGGATTCTCACTGCGGGTCACTGCATCAAGACGGATGAAGACACAATCATCGCGTCGCTCGGCTCCGAGTACGGCGCGGGTTCCGGTTCGGGTAAGGGTGAACAAATCAAGGTTATCGAAGGATACCAGCACCCTATGTACAACCAGAAGAAGCACCTGTACGACGTGGGTCTGCTCAAGCTGGAGAAGGCTTCGACGCAAAAGACGGCGACTATGTGTGCGGCAGACGGCTCGGACAACGTGGTGGGCACTAAAGCGACCGTTCTTGGATGGGGACTGACGGAGGACGGCTCGGAGAGCCACACGCTACAGGAGGTGAACGTCGCCGTTATCTCGAACGCGGAGTGCAACAAGCAGTACAACAACCGCATCACGGAGGGAATGATGTGCGCCGGAGATGGAGGGGGCAAGGACTCGTGCAACGGAGACTCGGGAGGCCCGCTGGTTACCAGCGACGATGTTCTGATTGGGTTTGTAAGCTGGGGTGGCAAGTGTGGAGTCCACGCTGGTGTATACACCCGCATCCCCTTCGTTATGGACTACATCAACGATATTTTGGCTGGTGGCACTGGCAGCAACTTCACAGAGAGCGCCGAGGGATCTGGCTCGACGACCCAGGAGACCTCGCTTGCTTCATCTACAACGGGGTCAGCGAGCCCCAGTTCTGGTTCGTCCACTACAGCTGCCTCTAGCACGGGTTCGTCAAGTACTGCTGCTTCTAGCACCGGATCATCGACGACGCAAGCTTCTTCCACCGAGGACGCGTCGGCTGCGACTAGCTCCAGTTCGGGGTCAACAGCTCAGCAACCAAGCTCCAGCACCGGGTCAGCGACTACTGCAGCGTCCAGTGCAGAGTCCCCGACAACTGAAGCTTCCCTGACCAGTTCCAGCACCGGATCCACCACTACCGACAGCTCTAGCACCGGATCTGCCACTGAAAGCTCCAACCTCGGGTCGCTCACATCTAGCTCTGGATCAGAGACGACTGCCAGCTCTAGCGACTCATCGGTGACGCAGTCCGCGACAACGGACGCTCCTGCGGTGACGCCAGCTGCTACGTCCAGCAGTGAGACTGGTGCTTCCTCGGTGGGATCCCCTGCCGATACTCCCTCTACGTCTGGTTGCAGGGTCCGTCGCCGTCGGCGGTTGGCTGCGATCGATGAGGAGGAGGTTGAAGAGGACATGGAGGCAGCGGAAAAGGCTAAGTTGGTTGCTGAGCAAAAAGAGGAGGAGGCTGAGAGTGACATTGCGGACGCCAAGGAGACTGGCGATGAGGAAGAGCTTGAAGACGCCGAGGAAGCCAAGGCTGCCGCTGAGAAGGAAGTGGAGGAGGCTGAGGAAGAAGAGGAGGAAGATGAAGAAGAGGAGGAGGAAGATGAAATTGAAGAGCTGAAGAAGGCCAATAAGGACGAAGAGGACGGCGAGGAGGAGGAAGAAGAGGAGGAGACCCCAATCAAGGCACCAAAGAAGAAGTCCAAGAAGTCCAAAAAGACCGAAGAAGAGTCGGAGGAGGGTGAGGAAGAGTCGAAGGAGAACAAGGAAGACAAGGAAGACCAAGCGGAAGAGGAAGAAGAGGAGGAGGAAGAGGCCGAGGACGGTGGCGAGAGTGATGAGGACGAGCAGTAGACGTCAACCTGCGAGTTGTTTTCGTTGTGTAGGAACTAAGTATATGTCTTTTTGACGAAGCCAGGGTCCCACTCGGTAAGTTAAGTTTCGGATTACAATGAAAGTTGTATTCACTTTAACACGCCGCTCTTCAGGCCTTGTCGTTGTTTGCAATAATTCCCATCATGTGACTTATCCTGCTGGTTTCAAGCGGCACTTTGCGAATAGGGCTGTGCTTTGGTAGCTGGTGGCGCGTGTGTGCCTTCCAAGATTCTCCGCGAATGCTCTCGCTCCTCGACGCTAGCGCCACAGCAATCCGATCCCATGCTTGATCACGTCGACGCGGTGCTACCGGCCGGCTCGATCGATCGATCGACCCCATGCAGCAGTCACTTTATTTTTCTCTACCGTACAGCAAGACTTCGTGCTGCTCGAACGACTGCAGGTGGACGCAAGTGAGTGAGCCATGAAGCTTTTGCAGGCGTGCGCTTTCGCCTCGGCAGTGGTGACAGTCTCGACAACCGCGAATGGCTATTCGTTTAACGACTTCGTGGGCTCGACTCCTGCGACCGAGAAAACTGGTCTCACCACGAACGAGGAGAGCCGCATCATCGGTGGCTTGGATGCGGATATCGACAGCTACCCATACGTCGCGAGTGTGCGAATTGACGGCGTGACAGTTTGTCCTGCTACGTTGATCGCCCCGCAGTATCTCCTCACGACAGCGCACTGCATCAGGACGGGCGAGTTCAAAATGGTTGCCTCCTTTGATTCAGAGTTCAGCTTTGGCACCGACGGCGAGCTGGTGAACATTGTCAAGGGGTATAAGCACCCGATGTACAACAAAAGGAAGCACCTGCACGACGTGGGTCTGCTGAAGCTGGAGAAGCCGTCGAAGCAAAAGACTGCGGCTCTGCCTGCTGTTGATGGATCCGACAACAAGGTCGGCGCAGTGGCTACTGTTCTCGGCTGGGGTCAGACAAAGGAGAGCACGCAGAGCTTTACGCTTCGCGAGGTGAACATTCCGATCATCTCGAACACGGAGTGCGCCAAATACGACGATTACAAAAATCTCCTCACCGAAGGCATGCTTTGCGCTGGCAAAAAAGGCAAAGGCTCGTGCAGGGGTGACGCTGGTGGGCCCCTTATTGCCAATGACGCCCTTGTGGGGTTTGTGAGTTGGGCTGGTAGCAAGTGCGGCAAGCAACCTGGCGTGTATACCCGCGTGTCGTACTATCTGGATTACATCAACGACATTTTGAACGGTGGAGACGGCAAAAGCTTTGCCGAAGGTGCGTTGGCGTCCGGATCGGCCGTGGAAGAGGTAACTATGCCTTCGTCGATGTCAGGGTCGCTTGAGACTGTTCAATTTCCTGTAACTAAGTCTACCAAGACCCCAGCCACGGAGATCGCTACTACCAAGACTACGACTGTACCGGTACCGACCACGGCTACGTCTTCGTCTGGGTCTGCCGCCGCCCAAAAAAGCTCCACTAAGGGACTGACATTTTCGTTTGATGGATCAACCGCAGCGCAGAAGGATGGTGTTACCAAGGCCCCGGCAACGACAGACACGACTCAGCAATAGTAGATATCTGCCACGTTCTTGAAGTATACGTCAACTGATGATACCAGCTTTTCGTCTATGAAGTTCGTCATTTGCTGTATTCTTGCTCCATTCGCTATCCAGAAATGCTCAGGCTGGAATGTTTAACATGCGAAAACTGAACGAAATTTCTACAGAGCCACTCGAAGTGTATTTAAACGGGCAATGCGCGTCAATATTGCATGGGTGGATGCCTCATTTCAATTACATGTATGTGCCATGATGGCGGGTGACAACATAACACGGGACCAGTAAGTAGAACACACTAAAACACAAGAATGTATCTCCACTTCGAGCCTCGAAGCTCGACGTAAAGTTGTGTTGCTAATGCGCACCATAGTAATTTTTCAGCGAAATTATCTTTGAGATGGTGTTATAGAGTTCTCCGTCAGTTTGCTTATGACTGCCCACTTCTGCGCCGTTGCCACTTCGGCTTTCTCCAGAGGTGAGATTCAGCTTGTGGCTGCGAAACGTGGTGGAGTTTGTGCATTTGTGAATTCGCCCGCTTAAGAATGAAGCTTGTACAAGTTGTCTTGCTGGCATCGACTTTGGCAGCGCTGGCAACACCAACGTATGGCTACGAGCTCTCCAGTACGGCACGTACGATGATGTCGCCAATTGCTGGCGCTGAATTAAACAACAATACGGGTTTGTCCACCAACCAAGAGAGCCGCATCTACGGTGGATCAGAAGCAGACTTGGGTCAGTACCCGTTCATTGTAAGTCTGCGCTTCGAACCCGACGGCAAAACATTCTGTGGCGGGACATTGGTTGCGTCGCAGTACATTCTTACAGCTGGACACTGCATCAAGACGGACAAGGGCCAGATTTACGTTTCGTTGGGATCAGAGTATGGCTCAGGCTCTGGTTCTGCTTCCGCCGAGCAGATTAAAGTGTCCGCAGGATTCCGTCACCCCTTGTACTACAATGACAAGCATCGCTATGATGTCGGCTTGTTGAAACTCGAGACTTCGTCAACCCAGAAGCCTGCAAATCTGTGCGTAGCTGATGGTTCTGACAATGAAGTTGGCACTTTGGCCACAGTCCTAGGCTGGGGGCTCACCGAGGATCGCAAGGGCAGCTTCACACTCCAGAGGGTGAATGTCGCGATCATTTCGAATGCAGAGTGCAACAAGGAATACGGTAATCGCATCACAGAGGAAATGGTGTGTGCTGGAAATGGGGACGGCAAGGACTCGTGCAATGGTGACTCTGGTGGCCCACTCGTTGCCAACGGTGTGCTCGTAGGTCTTGTAAGTTGGGGCGGAAGGTGTGGAGCGAAGGCGGGAGTGTATACCCGCCTAGCGTACGTCATGGACTATATTGTTGGCGTTCTGAACGGAGATACCGACAGCATCTTCCCTGGTCGCTCACCGATTCCTGGTTCCTCAAAAAAAGACAGGTTAACACCGTCACCGGAAACGGAGTCGACTGAAGATCCCAATGCAACCAAGACTGCCACTATGGATACCCCGGCTGCTGAGGCATCAACAATGGCCTCATCGGTATCGTCCAGCAAAAATGAAGAGTTGACGATGGCACTGAAAGCACCTACGAGCACTCCCAATGCCCCAACCTCTCAGCTTTCAACTGCCAATGTGAAAATGGATGCTTTGGCGAATGAAGCCCCGGCACCTGGCAAAGCCTGCGCTCTTCGCAGGCGCTTCTTGTCTCCAAATAATTTCCGATGAAGTTGACGAAGATCATCCTGACAACCGTGAGTAAGGTTAAATAATCGCCAAAATGATGCCAGTGCCATGTGAAGAGTGTAAAAACAAGTAAATAAGGAGCATGGCCAATATGCGTCTACAGTGTGCCAAGCATTATTAGTTGTGGACCCAATCATCTGTTGTTCATTAATCAACGTTCGTTATTAATCTGCGTTGCCATGCATGGGTCACTTCAACATGTCGAAACCGACTCGGGGTCTCCAAGCACAATTTTTCCCATCTCTAGCTTATCCTACTTATGCGATGAAAGCCTGCTGTTTTCCAGCACTTGTTCACTTGTTTGATTTGATCGAATTGGTGGTGCGTAAAGGACACTTTTTACCCCCAACCCACGATCTCGACGAATAACTGCGCGTGTATTAGCTAGCGCCACAGCTTGATTCGAGCACCTTCCGGCTTGGCGGATAGCCTACCGGGATGTGGTCGTCAACGGCCAGTTTGGCTTTATCCGCCCTCGACCTTAGCGCTGTTCGAAGGAGTAAGTCCACACCTTACTGAAGAATGAAAATCGTACAGGTTGGCGCCTTCGCCGCAACGTTGACGACCCTGTCGACGTTAACGCACGGCTACTCGTTTTCTGCCGCGATGAACGATCAGAAAGAGGAAAGCACAGATTTGACCACTAACGAAGAGAGCCGCATTTACGGCGGAACGGAGGCGAGCATCGACAAGTACCCATTCCTCGCCAGTCTGCGCGACTCGTTCTTTGACGAAACATTCTGCGGTGGGGCTCTGATCGCACCCCAGTACATTCTTACGGCTGGCCACTGCATCAAAACTGACGAAATGGACATCGTCGCAACCTTCGGAACGAACGACAGCACCGGCTCCGGGTCGGGTGACGCCAAACAATTCCCTGTGATTCAAGGCTTCCGCCACCCCATGTACAAGAAGAAAGAACACCTCTACGACGTAGGCTTGCTCAAGTTGAAGACGCCTGTGAAGCGCAAAACGGCGAAGCTTTGTGCTGTTGATGGGTCTGACAACGAAGTCGGCACCATGGCCACCGTGCTCGGCTGGGGAAAGACGGAGGACAGCTCGGGTGCGGCTAGCCCGATCCTGGAGCAGCTGACCATTCCTGTCATCTCGAATGCGCAATGCGGCAAGTTTGAGAAATACGTCGGTCGTGTCACGGAAGGCATGCTGTGCGCAGGAACTGGCAATGGCAAGGACACGTGCAATGGTGACTCTGGTGGCCCGCTACTCGTCGACGACGACATCCTCATCGGCTGTGTGAGCTGGGGAAGCAAGTGCGGTGAACAGGCTGGTATCTACACTCGCCTGACGTACGTTATGGATTACATCAACGACATTTTGGCTGGAGGTGACGGCAGCAACTTCACAGAGAGTGCCGAGGGATCTGGCTCGACGACCCAGGAGACCTCGCTTGCTTCATCTACAACGGGGTCAGCGAGCCCCAGTTCTGGTTCGTCCACTACAGCTGCCTCTAGCACGGGTTCGTCAAGTACTGCTGCTTCTAGCACCGGATCATCGACGACGCAAGCTTCTTCCACCGAGGACGCGTCGGCTGCGACTAGCTCCAGTTCGGGGTCAACAGCTCAGCAACCAAGCTCCAGCACCGGGTCAGCGACTACTGCAGCGTCCAGTGCAGAGTCCCCGACAACTGAAGCTTCCCTGACCAGTTCCAGCACCGGATCCACCACTACCGACAGCTCTAGCACCGGATCTGCCACTGAAAGCTCCAACCTCGGGTCGCTCACATCTAGCTCTGGATCAGAGACGACTGCCAGCTCTAGCGACTCATCGGTGACGCAGTCCGCGACAACGGACGCTCCTGCGGTGACGCCAGCTGCTACGTCCAGCAGTGAGACTGGTGCTTCCTCGGTGGGATCCCCTGCCGATACTCCCTCTACGTCTGGTTGCAGGGTCCGTCGCCGTCGGCGGTTGGCTGCGATCGATGAGGAGGAGGTTGAAGAGGACATGGAGGCAGCGGAAAAGGCTAAGTTGGTTGCTGAGCAAAAAGAGGAGGAGGCTGAGAGTGACATTGCGGACGCCAAGGAGACTGGCGATGAGGAAGAGCTTGAAGACGCCGAGGAAGCCAAGGCTGCCGCTGAGAAGGAAGTGGAGGAGGCTGAGGAAGAAGAGGAGGAAGATGAAGAAGAGGAGGAGGAAGATGAAATTGAAGAGCTGAAGAAGGCCAATAAGGACGAAGAGGACGGCGAGGAGGAGGAAGAAGAGGAGGAGACCCCAATCAAGGCACCAAAGAAGAAGTCCAAGAAGTCCAAAAAGACCGAAGAAGAGTCGGAGGAGGGTGAGGAAGAGTCGAAGGAGAACAAGGAAGACAAGGAAGACCAAGCGGAAGAGGAAGAAGAGGAGGAGGAAGAGGTCGAAGACGGTGGCGAGAGTGATGAGGACGAGCAGTACAGTAATCTGCGTGAATAGGCAATGCTTCATGTGTACACAATTTTTTTTACGACTCGTTGCTGAATGCAATTTCGTGGGTTCCTGCCATTACTACAGCGGGGCATACGGATGTCAATACTGTGGCGAAACAAGCACGTCTTCGTGAACGGTGCGCAGCTATCGACACTACTGCATGGAGAATGAGGATGGTGCTTGCATCACGGCGAAACGTCGAGCAGGCAGAACAAGAAAGGTGTGTTCAAGTGCTCTGTTTGCAGGAAAACGAAGGTGTTTACGGCAGCAAGCAGTCTGTGGGACCAAGTGAGGTTGACCTCCAAGCCTGTAGCTATATATTTAACGCCGAGAAGGAAATCGCAGCGACATTTGCACATTGCACGATGGATCTCTCGGCATTGACTGTGGTAGCGCTGATACATGCAAAATGGGAAGCTCACCTTCGCACGTGTGCGATCTTAAATGAGATGCCGTCCGAGATGGAAGACCTAAAGGCATGGGTATTTTCTTCTTCACTCCGGAAAGGTCCATTGCCTGAACGGATGAGTGCTAAATGCCGCGCTGCAGCGCCACTGTGTCGTTCCGCTGGTGACCGAACTCAACCGACAACAGGATCCGTGCAAGGACAGTCTGTGGCATCGCGCTCACGTATGCAATTTGTTACCGAGTGGGCGAGTGACTGTGTAGTGTCATTAGCACCAGAACTTGGTTGTTTTTACGCGTTCATCACCGGAAAGCAATTCATACGCCGCCTCGTCGCACTCGTCGTCCATCAGGAGTCCGGGCACGTCCAAGACCGTGGAGAACTGGAAGCGTGGCAGCACGTAAAACACATACAGTGCGCCCCAGTTCGGCACCAAGTACGTCCCAGTGGAAATCACCAGACGCAGTGACTGCTCGAACAGCCCGCCGTTGTCATCGAAGAACTGCTATCGCACTCGCGCGTTTTGCCTGCACAACAGTCACGTTTAGTTCTTGAAGCATGTACGTCGAGCCCAAGTTCTTACCGCCGACACCAAGAGAGAGATACGCGTCTACCGCAAGTTGCAAGCTAGTGCTCACGAGGTTACACTGTTCACGCAAGCAATAAACGTAGAGAAGCACGCACAAGTCCGTCGTGTTAGCTATCAAGAGAAAACTGTGCCAGAAAGAGACTCTGTCAGCGGGCGCACTTACGATCAGAAGAACCCAAATCCGTCCTTCATCCCAGAGCAGCTCGAACTCACGTTTGATCGAATCAAGGTGCGCCTGAGCCGTGCGCGTCTCAAACGTCTCTGCATGGCGGGCTCCATCGAACGCGACCGTGCTGTAGTTGCCCGTGTCTTGTAAACCAAACTGCCAGCTCGGAGTACCCGCTGCGGCACTGCTCTCACCATCGCTTGACGCTACAGATGAACATTACCGCGGCTATCTATCTCAACTTGCCAGTTGTTTTGCACGGCAACAGACCACATGTGTTCGTCAAACTCAACGGTGTGTGCTCCAACAATAGGACCACGCAATACAACAGTATGTTCCCAATTCAACGTCATTCCCCCCACACTCCAATTGCAGCTTCCCATCGTCAATATGTTACCGTCGATAATCGCTACCTTCCAGTGCATGAGTCTGGGGCCTGCGTGATATACGTTGACCCCGTTTTCAACCAGTTTTTTTTTTTTTATCATTGCTGAGCTTTTCTCGGTGACTTGTGCCCGATCAAGGAGAACACGAACCGTGACACGCTGGGAGGCCCGGATGATAGCGTCGGTCAGTTCAGGATGCGACAAGATGAACATAGCGATATCTACTGAGGTCTCTGCGCCGTCGAGCAAATCAATGAGCTTCTGAGGTGCAGCTTGGTCGCGAGAAAACCAGTAGTCTACAACTGCAGTTTGTAGTCTACCCAATATGTCCTGCTCCATGCGGCCAAATACTCGACGGTCGACCCCCATTATCCTTGCGATGTCCTTGAGCGATAGGGTTTCCGTGACGCAAAGACCTCGTTTCAGCATTTCCACCACGAAACGCATGGGGGTCCACCGAGGGGGTTTACCGGACTTGGACTCGTCTTGGCTGGGCTGGGAGTGGACGATGGAGTTGATCGTGCTGCAGGCGTGTCCTGTGCTTTGATGCAGCTGGGTAATTCTCTCCCCTTTCTGGTATCGCTTGCGAATCTGGGACTTCTCTGCTGGAGTTAGTCGCGGACGGCGTTTCTTGGGCAGCGGACTTTGCGTTCTGTAGGCATTCGGCACGACGCGTCGCGAAGCAGTGTACATCCGAACGGTGGCGAGAGCGATGTTTCCGGTACACCCGGGACTGGCCGAGGGGACGTTGGCACACTTGCGAGCGCGGCGAAGTACTGGGGGTGGGGATGAGTTTCTATCGGGAGTCTGGGGTGGGTGATGCGGGTGGAGTACTGGGCAAGTGGAATTTCTCCGAGTGGAGGAGGGACCACATTCTCCTGGTGCGCGTCGTGCAGTTCTCGCGTCTGGGGGGGGGCATTAATATGCCCCTCCCCATTTACAATGTCATAAGCTTACCGAAAGCTCTATGATTGGCTAGTGGGGGGGGGGGCATTGTGGAAGTCACCCTCCACAGTAATAAAAAATAGACTTGGACACCTGCGATTTTTGCATTTTAAACTGTTTTTTTTATTAATCAAGTTGAGGTTAGTTATATCAGTACTCGATTACCAAAAATACGCACGTTTGTATAGGCAAAGTTGAACTGTGATAACCAAGGCGCATTGAAAGATACAGTAGCGCGTCTCGAGTCTCTTCGCGCACGAGGTCTTTCAGCTTGCAAGATGATTGCTGGCCGCTTGGATGTTAACGTTGATACTCCTAGCTGAGCAGTACGCTCGCTACGCTTCGTGTCGCTAATATTGGTGCAACGGCTAGTCCGCTGAAATCGCTCCTGCACTGAATTCGCTGAAAACCGCATCTGCTGGCCGCGCTAATTTGTCTATTTTGCTTATTTTTGCCGCAGAATATGAACGATAACTCGTCCGCACGCCCTACAGTCTTATATTTATCTGTAAACGCGCTTACAGCCGCCTTATTGCCCAACTAACAAAGGCTCTTCCGCGACCTTAGATCGGATCTATGAGCGCAGAATCTCAATGGATTGTGATAGCATTACTAGGCGTGCAGGACCCCAGACATCTTGTAGCAGCCGATCAACTGTTGCAATTTTAACGCTAGGGCTGATTCCTGACGGCCAGCCTCTGTAAGTAGCTCGCTGTCGTTCGAATCTTAAGACGCAGCCGCTGGTTTTCCTTCTCCTTGCCTGCTAACTGCGTCATGAGGTCGCTGTTTTCTCTCTCTGCATTAACCAGGTCCTCCGTTAGCTTCTCCACTTGACCCTCCATGCTCCCAACTTGCTCTTGATGGAGAGTTTGCACTCTAGCCAACTCATCTTCCCATTCAGCAGTCGTCCTCACACGTCTGCCAGCTTCGATTGCGCGCAGCTCCATCAGCGCTTCTCTCAATTCAACAACGATATCCTTTTCCATGGCAGCTAGCATTTGTGCGTGGTTGCAAAACGTGCTAAAATGGCAACTTTTAGACATGCGAACGTAGTCAACTGGTCTCTCCTCGTTTCGAGCGGCTTTGTAGCAGTTCACAAAGATAATCTTCTGCGAATCGGATAGTCGGTACGGCTCCGACAGCATCGCCTTCCGTGCTGCCTCCTCCCTTGCTTCTCACGGCGCTGTTTAAGTCGCAGAGCAGCACACGCTTGTTTTACCTCCGCCTTCGTTAGCTCGAGGATAGCTGGCGAGGATACTGGATGGATCATATCTGTATCGGTTTTTCTTACAACTGCTTGTGAATAAGTGGTCTGGTTGACATCTTCATCGACTTCACACCTTCACTAGACCTCCTTGAAGACTTTCGTCCGCTCACGGCATCTGTGTTTTGCTTCGTGCCCTGGCCCTCGACTGTTCTCTCCACGAGATGTTTGCGCTTCATCATAACACACGATATACCCGAGAACCTCGCTTCGCGTTGAGGCCACTGCAGATCTTCAAGGAAAATGTGTTAGTAAAATTTCTAGTGTAAAAAGAAACGTAAAAATTACTTTTTACGCAACTTGCAATTAATACCCACTTGTGATAGCTGAACAGGATAGGTAGTGTAGTCATCTAAGGATGCTGTTTAGCCTTCCACTGGTTAAAGTCCGCGACTTCCTCTGCAGATGTATATGGAGGCATTACGACCAACTGAATGAGACGGAGAATCTCGCTCACTGTCGCGTGGTTTGGTTGGAAGTGCTCTAGGTATTTTCGCGTGATTTCCTCAGTCAGCGTGAGGCCCTCCAAGATCGTCGCTCTTGATAGAGCAACATACAGAGTTTGTTTCGGCGATCCCGTTCTACGATCCAGCGGTGTCACGACAACTCCGTCATGACAGGTCTGGCCTTGTAATTTTTCCGTCGTGCAAGAAAAAGCGGGCACCACCGCAAATTGATCCACGGTGACAGTTGCTTGAGTAAGGTTCGGGACCCGTTTTAGCTGAAGGCATGCGTGCAGGGGTGGCAACCCAATAACACCTTCAGGAACCCCAGCGACCAGCGTTCTGTGACAACCACGAAGTTTGATCAGCAATAACTCCGGATGCCACAGAAATCTATGAACTGCAATGCCGTCCACGCTGTAAAGTGTGAACTCGAGCTCGTCGGGTGGAGGATGCATCCCCTCTATGGTGCCAATGACACCGTTTGCAATGATTTCAGCTTCGAGAAGCTTAGGGTGCGTACGCGTAGCCATCACCGGCATGCCAATGTAAAACAGCAACTTCATCGGGACTCGATTTGTGATATCGTCATTCACATTTGCGAGGTTGCTGACAATTATTTTGGAACGTGACGTCGGTAATGCCACACCGCCACTTTTCGAATTTGAGCAATCTTGAAAAGCATTAGGTGGTTTATGGCACACCGAAGCTTGTTCGTACAAACGACAACGGGGCGATAAAATTCATCACCAGTCTGCACCGACGGCACTTCCACTTGACTTACAGGTTGTAAACGCGAATTCAAGAGTTCAAGGTGCTCATCCGAAACCCGGCCCCATCGAAGGTTACCGAGGATATCCGCATACACAGGATCTAATCGCGCCCGCATGTTTTTAGTTAGAAATACGACAAGTTTAATAGCTGAATAGAGAGCGTAACCAGCATGACATAGCCGATTAACAGAACAAGAAGGAATTTGGTAACCTATAAATCCACAACAAAGCATAATTAGTTGCTCGCTTCACTGGTTGGGCATAACAAACCACCACCAAACTCACATGGAACTCCTCCCACCGGTGGAAGCTGAAGAAAATCACTGATGAGTAGTACATGCTTGCCCCCCATGAACTTCTGGGGACTCGTTGACATTGAGCGAGACACAATATCAGTGCCGCCTAGGAGCGCTTGGTGCGTAATAGAAATTTCATCAATAACTACCAACACAACGCGACTGAATCGGGCCTTCATCTCAATCGAAGGAGCCGTATCAGGGTCGGCTCCATTTAGCTGCAGAGTACGGGCACTGTGTAAAGTTTTGCCATGAACATTAATTGCTGCAGCACCTGTAAAGGCTAGCGTCTCAACGCTTCCTTCTCGTTCCCATTTTTGGGCCATGGCCAGATGTGCTTCAACGACTGTGGACTTACCAGTCCCTCCTTCTCCTCCAAGATAAGCGATGAGTTGGGGTTTGATGTCATAGGTACCGGCGCTATCCTGTAATGGGGTAACTCTCCCCAGCAACGTCTCCAATATCTATAGCGTAAGCAAATAAAAGATGTCGAGCAGAAACCTCGAAAATCACATGCTGCCAAAAATTCATTTTGAACGCCTCGGACATCATCGCGACAGTTGGAAAAGACGGTAAGGTGTCAGGGGTCCACCGGGGTGTTGGAGGTGGTGGTTGGTACGGAACGGGGTCATAGCATTCGCTTAAACGCTCTACGCGAGTTCGTGTGGAAGAGAACGTTTCAATAAATGCTTGGGTCCCAAACTGGGCGTTGTCGTCGACAGGCTTGATAATCTGTGATGGGTAGGAACTAGTCGTAAATTCAGCACGTATCGAAATGCTACGAGCCGTCCTGTACTTGCTGCTGGACGCCAATATAGACGCGCCAACATTTTTTACTCCGCTAACAATGATCGCAGCATCCTCAGACAGCTTAGCCGTTGACGTATCCGGTAATTCGACGCTAGTATCTCCGAGAAAATCATTAGGAATAGATTCAGGCGTAAGCTCGTCAGCATATCCACTACCAGTGGAACCAAGGTCAGGTACCCATGAGGAAGTAGAAGGTGCTCTGGTTCTCACCAATTCTTCCTCAGGAGATATGTTTTCATCGTTACTGTTTCGTTGAGCTCTGTAGTAGTCCTGCCACTGTGCCTCGTACTGCGTTAGTAATTGTACATGATCAGCATCGCCAGATAATAGGTACGATCGATAGCTAGCAAGGGGAGTCTGGCCTTCCAACAAAAGTGTAGATTTTCGATGAGGTTTGAATAGCGTAAGTAGTAGTAGTCCGAGCGGTCCTTCTCCAACTGTGCTGTAATATCAGGAATCTCATCCCCACACAAAACGAACACCTTTGCCGAATTGAGCCTAGAATACGACACGGGTTGCGTGTTGATGGGGACGAATTTGTTTTGCTTACCAGAACATTCAAACCTCTCGTAAATCTCAATAAGCGGAATGTTTTCCCGCGATGCGTGGCTTTTCCAGCATCGTTACAGTTGCATTAAGGCTATCATATTCGCCAGGTGTCGGTGCACTATGGGGAGAGACCACATCAGGCACTCGGGGGGTTATTCGGAGAACAGGACGACGTACATCACTTTCTCGAAGAGAAACACTTAAGGTGCGGCTAGGTCCTGTTAGATGCGCCTCGTCAACTGACTTCGTTTTTTGTTTCTTCGATAGCATCTTTCGTTGCGGAGCAAAATCGAAAGTGTTGATCTACACAACCCGTTGAGCTCGCATTCCTCCATATGCACCCACTACTGCGATAAAACCTATAGAAAATCATTAGGCATAGTACTCCCATACGTGCGTCGACAAGCTCGTCTCCTAGACCCACCAAAGCTTCAACGACACCGTCGATATCACGAGAACAAATTTGCTCTTCCCATACCAGTCTTCAAGGCGATTTTCAATGCATTTCACATGCATCGGCATGATTATTACCCTCACAATCCTCAATCTCCAACCTGGTGGAGCCTGAAACCCAACCCAACAGATAATTGGAGATATGAAGCATAGCACGCTTTTATCCAGGCAAAGCTGGAACGTTCGACACAGTCTGACGATGGTCTTACGATTACGCTATCTGCTCGGCCTGCTGCATGCCACACCGAAGCTAATTGCTGCTTGCTGCAGCTCGATCACTATAGCGCGTGACATCCTACGAGGACGCGTCTGGCAGCTCTGCAATTGTAGCGGGGCTACGCATTCGGTTCACCTCCTACCTTAGTGTAACATGCACTAAGGGATACATTCAGGTTGACCACTCCACAAGGTGGTCCACATTCATAGCCCAAAGCATATGACTGGTAGAAAGTAACATCTTTCTACCAATGAGAGTCATTCGATAGATAGGGGTTCTGTCAGCCATCCAATGGCAGAACCTCTCATTAGAAATATCAGTTTTAGGAGGAAACCCCATTTACAATCAATACGGTTCTCATTTAGCACCAAAGCTATCGTTCGGTCCCTTTGTCTTAGTTTAAGTATACTTGCGGATACAAGTATACTGAACTTAATTTAAATACTCCTACGCTTCCTCATACGCGTGCGCACACGTGTAAGCTTAAATAGTGGGTCTAAGCAGACCCATTACACCTGGTAGCACTTTGTAGTCCGTCCAACGACCGACTAACACGTTCGTGTGGAATACGAACGCGGGGCTGAGAACCTGCCCTCGGACAGTAACATGTCCGTGGGTAGCCCAAACACGTCTGCAACGCATCTTGCGCGTGCAGACTGCCCCCACCTGTCGGAACCAGAGTGGGAGGCCCTCCAACGACTGTCAACATTCATTGGGGAAGCGGCGGTAGCAACGATGTTGCGAACGCTATCACCGACGGAGCAACACGGTGTTGCTCTGGGTTTCATCGTGAAGGAACAGCGTAAAACCGCTGCTCGAGCTTCGGTGTCGCCATCGGCCACACCGCGCGTGGAGTCATTGAAACTCCACGTAAGCAGCTACGTTGGAAGAGAGGGGGAACCTCTCCTCCGTTGGCTTGTCGAGGTCGACACTGCCGTTGCGGCTCGACGTATCGTCGACCCGTTGTCGAAGGTTGCGTTCGCCATGTCATGTCTTGGCGGACGAGCAAGGAGTTGGGCGTACGGACGCCGACTCACGGACCCTACGTGCTTCAGCACGTACGAAGAGTTCAAGGAGGAGCTCAAACTTGCGTTTGAGCCCCTGCAGAACGAGTTCCGATCAAGGGCGGAGTTCCTCGATCTGCAACAGGGCAAGCATGACGTACATGCTTACGCCCAAAGGGCACGGTACTTGGTCTCGAACATCGTGACCAACCCGATTGACGAGGCGACAAAGGTCGTCACGTTCATGAAAGGCCTTAGAGATGGGCCTGTGAAGACCTATCTCTTCCGAGAGTATCCAAATACTCTCGAGGCTGCAATTGCGCTCGCAATGCAAGAAGAGTTTAGCCTGCGGCAGGCTAAACTGCATGTGAACGCCCCGCGGCTAATGCCACGACCGGTGGTAAGGCCGTCGGAAGGTCCCGAACCAATGGACCTCTCGAGTGCGACCGCTGCTGGGAACCAGCAGCGTCGTGGATCAACGAATGTGCGTTGTTTCCGCTGCGGAAACATCGGTCACTATGCCCGCGAGTGCACAGCACCTGTGCACGCGGCGAGAAGCCGTCGTGTCGATACTGGGTATCGTCACGGGCAATCAAAAACTAAAGGGACCAGCAGGCGCGGGGCGCCCTGCTGGTGATGCGATCGAACGTGTCGACATCGGACACGCTGCAATGAAGATCGCTGCCCCCAGTGAGAGTCAATCTCACTGCAAGAAGCAAGATGACAAGCCGAACCTTGTCATTCTGAAGGTAAGCTCGAAGAGAGAGAAGTCTCTTCGTGCTCTAGTGGACTGTGGTGCGTCGAACAACTTTGTTCGACTGCAGAGCCTTCCAAGGCTTGACTTCGAGGAGGTAAAAACACCTCGAAGTCTATTGGAAGTGAGGCTAGCAACGGGTGTCGTTGTTAGAACCGAGAAGCGTATCATACGCGTACGCTTCTCTTATCAAGAGAAGGAGTTCGTCGACGAACTTATCGTCCTCGAACTGGACGATAAGTTCGATATGGTGTTGGGCATGCCGTGGCTTGCACGGCATGACCCGGTGATCGACTGGACGAAGCGCACGATCGTGCGCTTCGGGAGCAGCAGCAGCGCGACAGAGAGCGATGGCCCTGTCGGCGCAGCACATGCACCACGTGGTGCATGCGGCCCTCCATCAGAGACAGCGCGGGATGTGGCTGTCTCCGGTCACCCCAAGCGAACGCCAGCGACTGCGAGAGTCGTTGGAAGAAGATGTGAAACGAATCAGCAGGGCCTGGTTCAATCCGATTCGAGAGGGTCTCGAAGCGTCCGGGGCGACGCGGTAGTGTCGACAGGTAATGTCGACACACAATTTGTCGAAAGACACTCCGCCGTTAGGCGTAGAGGTAAAGAAGACGCGTCGGCTCTGGGAGCCGACGCTGCAAGCAGTGCGGACGGTTGCAAACGTCCCGCACCGGAGATGCTTGCGAGCTCGCGTGCAGCCGGGCTGCACGACGAAGCGGTGCGCGATCAAGCCGGGCTTGAACGCGTGCGCCCGCGGGTAAAACCCGCCGGCGAATACAAGGAACAACTGTCCACGGCCGGGCCTGGACAAGAAGAAACTCGCGGAGCCGGGCTCCGCACGAGAAGTGAACGGCACAAGCGAGAAAAGCTGCGCAAGTCTCGGTCAGGGACCGAGACACTACAAGCAGTGTCTGCCGGGCAGACACAGGAGTTGGAGACGACCGTCGAGACATTGAGTGTCTTGACGCGTACAAGTATTGGTCTCCAATACAAGAAGATGAGGCTGGATAATCCTCCGACGTTAGCGTCGGAGTTGATGTCGCTCCCAGTCACAAGCTGGAAGCGTTTCGCTCGCGAACTGCACGATGGAGATCTGCATCCTCTTGGACGTCGAGAGGATGACGTGTGAAGCAGAAGAGCTGAATCAGCTCATCTCTGAGGGCGCGGACGCCCTCAGCGCGAAGTCGAAGAAGGAACGCTTCGACGAGAAAGGCGGGGACTCGCTCAAGGCGAGCCCCTTTTACAAGGTCTTGCGTGAGTACAAGGATGTACTCCCGGACGACATTCCTGCGGAGTTACCGCAGGACAAGGGTGTTCAGCGCGAGATTGATCTCGTGCCGGGAACGAAGTACTGCGTCAGGCGGCAGTGGCCACTGCCGCGTGAGCAAGTCAAGGCAATCGACGACTTCTTTGAAACTCGTCGCAATGCAGGACAAGTACGGGAATCGAAGTCCCCGCACAGCGCGCCTACGTTCTGTGTGAAGAAACCACAGGGCGGGTGGCGCATCGTTCATGCGTACAACAAGCTGAATGATGAGACGGTACCGGCGCAGACGCCGATACCTCGAAAAGATGTGATCATCGATTCGATGACCTCGAGTACTATCTTCAGTACTCTGGATCTGAGAGACGGGTTCTATCAGATCCTCATGCGTGAGAGTGATATCCCTCTCACAGCGGTAAGCACTCCGAGCGGCATGCTCTGGGAGTGGCTCGTGATGCCGCAGGGGCTGAAGAACGCCCCAGCGACGTTCAACATGTGCGTCACGCACTTGTTGCGCTCGGTGCGCGACTTCGCACCGAGCTATTTCGACGACGTGTTCATTCACAGCCGGGCTGTGAATGGGAGATCGGATGTGGAGATGCATACAGAGCATCTCCGCAAGTTACTTGAGCTCATGCAAAAGCACAAGCTCTATGCGAACCTGAAGAAGCGTATCTTCGGGGCGACCGAGATACCCGTACTTGGGTGTCTCGTGGGGAAGAACGGCGTACGCCCTGACCCAGGAAAGGTCAGAGTGATCAATGAATGGCCTACGCCTTCAAACGTAAAGGAACTGCGGCAGTTCCTTGGACTCGCCACGTACTTGTGCAAGTACGTGAGCAACTACGCGGGCAAGATTCGCCCGCTGTCGCAGCTCTTAAAGAAAGAGCTGCATGGGAATGGACTGCTGATTGTCAGCAGGCCTTCAAGCAGTCAAGCAGGGCTTGACTGAGGCGCCGATCTTGGCGGTGGCCGACCAAGATCGCCCATTCCACGTGTGTGCGATGCATCCGATTTCGCGATCGGATGCGCACTGATGCAACTCGATCACGAAGGTGGTTTACTACCAATCGCGTCAGCTGAAGCCAGCTGAGCGCAATTACCCGGTACATGACAAGGAACTCCTTGCCATGAAGTATGCACTCGCAAAATTTCGAGTGTATCTACTTGGGAGTAGACCATTCGTGGTCTACACCGACCACGCATCGTTGCGTACGGCGATTAAGTCGCCGCACATATCCCAAAGAAGGGCACGGTGGCTGTCATTCTTGGCGGAATACAACTTCCAGGTTGAGTACAAACCTGGAAGGTTGAATGTCGTGGCCGACCGCTTTCGCGTCGACCAGATTATGCGGTGCAAGAGGCCGACTATTCCCTCGTCGTCCTTGTTGGATGACGTAAGGCCGCATACGCACATGATGCGGATGCGAAGCAGTTGGAGTACTTCTCCACACCTTCTGACAAGTCTCGTCAGAAGCTGGCCAAACACCTTCGTGCTCGTGTACACCGTTATCGTGTACACAATGGTCTGCTGCTTTACAGCGCAGTCGACGACAACGCAGATCGCATTGTCGTGCCGGATGATCATGAGTTGAAGATCAAGATCACGTACGAGTACCACGATGCCCCGACATCGGGACATCCTGGCCGTGAGAAGACATACTTGCTTCTCACGCGTGACTTCTATTGGAGTCACCAGTACAAATGGGTACGCAAGTACGTTCGTGCTTGCGAGGTATGCCAGCGCGTGAAGCCTGCGCCCAACTCGCAGGCTCCGCTTCAATCACTACCGACTCCGTCGGAGTGCTGGCAGTCCATTTCAATGGACTTTGTTTTTGGTCTTCCGCAAGACAACAAGCGGAGGACTGGTATAGTGGCGCTTCAGTAAGATGGTGCATCTTGCTGCAGGTGATAGTCAAACAGACGGCATGTCTGTTTGTTGACCTGGTGTTTAGACACCATGGTATGCCACTCGACATCGTGTCGGATCGGGATCCGCGCTTTACAGCGCGATTCTGGCAAGAAGTGTTTACACTTCTTGGGACGCAGTTGTCCATGTCGACTGCGGATCACCCGCAGACCGACGGACAAACAGAGCGTGTCAACCGCGTGTGGTTGAACCATGAAGAGCTACGCGCACTCGTTCCATCAATAGAGCGACTGCTACCGATGGCGGAGTTCGCCATCAACAACTCGGTGCATGTCTCGACAGGACACACACCGTTCTACGTGAATGCCATGAGGCACCCACGCGTACCGAGCGTACTCGGTGCGGTAGCTCCTTCCTTAAGTGGGGGAGGATATCCGGTTAATTCAAAACAACCGGATAAGCACGCTGATACAAGCAATGTATCAGCTGTGACGACTCGCGCACGTACTGCGCGCAGTCATGGCAACGACAACACAGTGTCTACGCCCGTCGTAGACACTTCAAACGACAACGAACACCACGCGCAGGCCGGGCCTGCTGCGAACAAGGAGCACGAAGTGAACCAGGGGTTCAGCTCGGATGCAATGGACTTTGTCCAGCGCCGACAAGCCGTAATTCGGTTTGTCCAGGATGCAATAGCAGCTTCTGTCGATCGACAGAAGCTGAATGCTGATAACACCGGCAGGGGAAATACAAATGAATTCAAAATTGGTTCATTAGTTCTGTTAGCTACGCAGAACCTAGCTAAACATGCAGTTTCCGATTTCGGAGCAAGCTTGCTTGCTCCGCGCTTCATTGGGCCATTCACCGTGTTGGCGAAGCATGGCAACGCGTACACACTGGACATACCGTCCAGCATGCGCTTGCACCCAACGTTTTACGTTGGGCGACTGAAGCCGTACGTGCAGCACGAGTCACCTACGTCTGGTGACTCGCCAAAGCGCTCTCGAGCGCGGCGACGCGCTTCAAGGCGCCAGAGAGCCTCGTCCCGACCTCGACCTTTACGTTCGAGGTCGTCTGCGCAACCTCCGCGAGCTGATCCTTCAACAAACTCATCTCCTGACGCAGAGCAGCGAACTGCGACGCTTGGAGACGCTCAACAGCCTCCAAGCGAGACTCAAGGTTTGGTTGACCAAACCCGGGGCGTCTTCCCGCCCCCCCCCACCCCCGTTGCGAGACGCACGCGGGGCAACTCGCTGGATCGTCCCGAATTGTTGGTCATCGGAACCAGACCCAAGGTCCGGTTCATTTTCGAATTCGTTGGAGAGGATTTCCTCCCCAACACGATACGTGGGAATCACGGAATGTCCTGATGGAGGACATTCCGGAAATGGTGACGGCGTACGAAGGCCGCCACCGCCACCTCCGCCGCGGGCGTAAAACTTGGGCGAGCGCTGTAGTCGCCTACAGCACTCGAATAAGTGCTGCGAATATCCGCAGCACTAGAAGACGCCTGCGCCTGAAAACTAGCGCGCAGGGTCTTGAGGTCGTCAGGTACACACATGGACGTGTACCCGTTGATGTCCCGTTCGGTGATGCGTACTGCTCCGGGGTAGCAGTACTCACAAGCAGTGTCGTAAGGCACTGCGCAAGGAAGTCCGATACCGACTGCACCATGGTGCAGTCGTTCAAGTTTACCACGCTTCGAGAACTTCTCGTAGCGCTCCCGCGCCTGGCTAATCCGATCGCGATAGCCAGCGCGGTTCTTGTTGAAGTTTTCAACAAAGTCACTCCAACTCTGACAAAGTGCCTGCCACTCGGGCACTTTGCTTCTGCGAGAAGTCTTCTTGCTCGCAAACCATCGGAGCTCATGGAAGAGTCCGATGTAGTAATCGCGCCTTTGGTCCGTCATCGGATCAAAGTGCAATCGCTTCGCAACGTCATCGTCAACGATGGCGTTACACGAATACAGCGCGTACAGATTCGGTGGCACAGTCGCACCGAATCGGCTGCTGATCTCAAACTGAGACGGCATCCACGGCTCGCGCACTGGCTCAGTGCGCGAGGCCGCAACAACAGCGGATGGAGTGGAGTCATCTCCATCCCGCGGAGTCGTTAAGGCTCCAGCGGCAGCGAGCGGTGTTCCACTGCCGCTGCGCGAACGCTTCGAGCCCGAAGCGTTCGAGTCGTCCTCGCGTGGACGACGCAGACCCACATTGGGGTCAGTGTGGCCCGGAGACAAGGTATCCTTGTCTCCCTCGAGTTTCCCCTCCTCGACTTCACTTCCGTAGTCGAGGGGAACTCCCTCCCACCAGGAGAGTAGATACCCACTCCGGTTTCGACAGCAATGATCTTGCCTGTCTTGTTTCGGATGGCATGTTTCTCATGCCATCTCGAGTGGTATCCAGCAACAGAGAGGCGACTCTCTGTTGCCGCGCTTGTCGACATCGCCGTCGAGGCGATGTCAGTAGCGGTCGTGGCTGAGGCAGCGGCCATCGTCGCCTTGGAGGCGACGACAGCACTTGCTGTTGCTGAAGCGGCCGGCATCTTAGACGAAGACGTCGTTGGCGTGCTCATTCCCAATGAGCACGTGTTCTCCCGAAGAAAATACGGATTGACGTGTCGAGACCGGCACGTCAAATCCTAACGGGGGGATGGTGTAGCGGGGCTACACATTCGGTTCACCTCCTACCTTAGTGTAACATGCACTAAGGGATACATTCAGGTGACCACTCCACAAGGTGGTCCACATTCATAGCCCAAAGCATATGACTGGTAGAAAGTAACATCTTTCTACCAATGAGAATGATTCAATAGATAGGGGTTCGGCCAGCCATCCAATGGCAGAACCTCTCATTAGAAATATCAGTTTTAGGAGGAAACCCCATTTACAATCAATACGGTTCTCATTTAGCACCAAAGCTATCGTTCGGTCCCTTTGTCTTAGTTTAAGTATACTTGCGGATACAAGTATACCGAACTTAACTTAAATACTCCTACGCTTCCTCATACACGTGCGCACATGTGTAAGCTTAAATAGTGGGTCTAAGCAGACCCATTACACTTACTGTAGAGCTTAAGTAGTGGGACTAAGCATACCCATTACACTTACTGTGAGCACATTGTGTAGCGAGGAGCACATGTAAAACACCAAACCGATAATGACAACGCCGCGCCGTTGCCACAACGAAGACCTTTAACATGGCGCAGCGAACAGCGCATACCTGGAACACGGTAGAAGGAACTACCAACGTCACTCGCGGCTGCTAGTGGAAGGTATCATTCCATAAGCAAATAATGGAAGGGTCGTGTGAGATTTAAGTGGCAGTGAACGATTAGTGGAGGGCTATATTTTGAGACTGTTATCAGATAACTAGACCTACTACCATCAGCATGAACGGAGATCACGGATGGCAAATATGGATCGCAGATTATTGGTGTAATGGGTCTGCTTAGACCCACTATTTAAGCTTACACATGTGCGCACGTGTATGAGGAAGCGTAGGAGTATTTAAGTTAAGTTCGGTATACTTGTATCCGCAAGTATACTTAAACTAAGACAAAGGGACCGAACGATAGCTTTGGTGCTAAATGAGAACCGTATTGATTGTAAATGGGGTTTCCTCCTAAAACTGATATTTCTAATGAGAGGTTCTGCCATTGGATGGCTGGCCGAACCCCTATCTATTGAATCATTCTCATTGGTAGAAAGATGTTACTTTCTACCAGTCATATGCTTTGGGCTATGAATGTGGACCACCTTGTGGAGTGGTCACCTGAATGTATCCCTTAGTGCATGTTACACTAAGGTAGGAGGTGAACCGAATGTGTAGCCCCGCTACACCATCCCCCCGTTAGGATTTGACGTGCCGGTCTCGACACGTCAATCCGTATTTTCTTCGGGAGAACACGTGCTCATTGGGAATGAGCACGCCAACGACGTCTTCGTCTAAGATGCCGGCCGCTTCAGCAACAGCAAGTGCTGTCGTCGCCTCCAAGGCGACGATGGCCGCTGCCTCAGCCACGACCGCTACTGACATCGCCTCGACGGCGATGTCGACAAGCGCGGCAACAGAGAGTCGCCTCTCTGTTGCTGGATACCACTCGAGATGGCATGAGAAACATGCCATCCGAAACAAGACAGGCAAGATCATTGCTGTCGAAACCGGAGTGGGTATCTACTCTCCTGGTGGAGAGGGAGTTCCCCTCGACTACGGAAGTGAAGTCGAGGAGGGAAACTCGAGGGAGACAAGGATACCTTGTCTCCGGGCCACACTGACCCCAATGTGGGTCTGCGTCGTCCACGCGAGGACGACTCGAACGCTTCGGGCTCGAAGCGTTCGCGCAGCGGCAGTGGAACACCGCTCGCTGCCGCTGGAGCCTTAACGACTCCGCGGGATGGAGATGACTCCACTCCATCCGCTGTTGTTGCGGCCTCGCGCACTGAGCCAGTGCGCGAGCCGTGGATGCCGTCTCAGTTTGAGATCAGCAGCCGATTCGGTGCGACTGTGCCACCGAATCTGTACGCGCTGTATTCGTGTAACGCCATCGTTGACGATGACGTTGCGAAGCGATTGCACTTTGATCCGATGACGGACCAAAGGCGCGATTACTACATCGGACTCTTCCATGAGCTCCGATGGTTTGCGAGCAAGAAGACTTCTCGCAGAAGCAAAGTGCCCGAGTGGCAGGCACTTTGTCAGAGTTGGAGTGACTTTGTTGAAAACTTCAACAAGAACCGCGCTGGCTATCGCGATCGGATTAGCCAGGCGCGGGAGCGCTACGAGAAGTTCTCGAAGCGTGGTAAACTTGAACGACTGCACCATGGTGCAGTCGGTATCGGACTTCCTTGCGCAGTGCCTTACGACACTGCTTGTGAGTACTGCTACCCCGGAGCAGTACGCATCACCGAACGGGACATCAACGGGTACACGTCCATGTGTGTACCTGACGACCTCAAGACCCTGCGCGCTAGTTTTCAGGCGCAGGCGTCTTCTAGTGCTGCGGATATTCGCAGCACTTATTCGAGTGCTGTAGGCGACTACAGCGCTCGCCCAAGTTTTACGCCCTTCGGCGGAGGTGGCGGTGGCGGCCTTCGTACGCCGTCACCATTTCCGGAATGTCCTCCATCAGGACATTCCGTGATTCCCACGTATCGTGTTGGGGAGGAAATCCTCTCCAACGAATTCGAAAATGAACCGGACCTTGGGTCTGGTTCCGATGACCAACAATTCGCAGGACGATCCAGCAAGTTGCCCCGCGTGCGTCTCGCAACGGGGGTGGGGTGGGGGCGGGAAGACGCCCCGGGTTTGGTCAACCAAACCTTGAGTCTCGCTTGGAGGCTGTTGAGCGTCTCCAAGCGTCGCAGTTCGCTGCTCTGCGTCAGGAGATGAGTTTGTTGAAGGATCAGCTCGCGGAGGTTGCGCAGACGACCTCGAACGTAAAGGTCGAGGTCGGGACGAGGCTCTCTGGCGCCTTGAAGCGCGTCGCCGCGCTCGAGAGCGCTTTGGCGAGTCACCAGACGTAGGTGACTCGTGCTGCACGTACGGCTTCAGTCGCCCAACGTAAAACGTTGGGTGCAAGCGCATGCTGGACGGTATGTCCAGTGTGTACGCGTTGCCATGCTTCGCCAACACGGGAATGGCCCAATGAAGCGCGGAGCAAGCAAGCTTGCTCCGAAATCGGAAACTGCATGTTTAGCTAGGTTCTGCGTAGCTAACAGAACTAATGAACCAATTTTAATTTTGTATTTCCCCTGCCGGTGTTATCAGCATTCAGCTTCTGTCGATCGACAGAAGCTGCTATTGCATCCTGGACAAACCGAATTACGGCTTGTCGGCGCTGGACAAAGTCCATTGCATCCGAGCTGAACCCCTGGTTCACTTCGTGCTCCTTGTTCGCAGCAGGCCCGGCCTGCGCGTGGTGTTCGTTGTCGTTTGAAGTGTCTACGACGGCGTAGACACTGTGTTGTCGTTGCCATGACTGCGCGCAGTACGTGCGCGAGTCGTCACAGCTGATACATTGCTTGTATCAGCGTGCTTATCCGGTTGTTTTGAATTAACCGGATATCCTCCCCCACTTAAGGAAGGAGCTACCGCACCGAGTACGCTCGGTACGCGTGGGTGCCTCATGGCATTCACGTAGAACGGTGTGTGTCCTGTCGAGACATGCACCGAGTTGTTGATGGCGAACTCCGCCATCGGTAAGCAGTCGCTCTATTGATGGAACGAGTGCGCGTAGCTCTTCATGGTTCAACCAACACGCGGTTGACACGCTCTGTTTGTCCGTCGGTCTGCGGGTGATCCGCAGTCGACATGGACAACTGCGTCCCAAGAAGTGTAAACACTTCTTGCCAGAATCGCGCTGTAAAGCGCGGATCCCGATCCGACACGATGTCGAGTGGCATACCATGGTGTCTAAACACCAGGTCAACAAACAGACATGCCGTCTGTTTGACTATCACCTGCAGCAAGATGCACCATCTTACTGAAGCGCCACTATACCAGTCCTCCGCTTGTTGTCTTGCGGAAGACCAAAAACAAAGTCCATTGAAATGGACTGCCAGCACTCCGACGGAGTCGGTAGTGATTGAAGCGGAGCCTGCGAGTTGGGCGCAGGCTTCACGCGCTGGCATACCTCGCAAGCACGAACGTACTTGCGTACCCATTTGTACTGGTGACTCCAATAGAAGTCACGCGTGAGAAGCAAGTATGTCTTCTCACGGCCAGGATGTCCCGATGTCGGGGCATCGTGGTACTCGTACGTGATCTTGATCTTCAACTCATGATCATCCGGCACGACAATGCGATCTGCGTTGTCGTCGACTGCGCTGTAAAGCAGCAGACCATTGTGTACACGATAACGGTGTACACGAGCACGAAGGTGTTTGGCCAGCTTCTGACGAGACTTGTCAGAAGGTGTGGAGATACTCCAACAACTGCTTCGCATCCGCATCATGCGTGTATGCGGCCGTCGGCCTTCTAAATATTAGAAGCGTTGAATCTTACAAAATCGGACTCTAATCGGAAAGCGCGTTTTATTCATCATCGTGCAGAACACCAATCTCGTCCAAGGAGTCGTTTAGCTGTTGTTGCCTTCCTCTTCCTCGCCACTAATGTCCACTCGATGACCTCCGGTTTTCGTCCAGTTCGGGGTGGATTCGCGGCAGCCAGCCATTTTGAAGAAATGACAAGAAGGCTCGGAGTTTTGCACTCAGCACTAGGGGACACTATTAAGAAGAGGTCTTCTATTTTTTATTAGTGACTAGACCAGAGAGCAACAGGACTCTAATCGGGTCAGGTCTTTAATCGGGCATTCCGTTAGTTGACGGCCTAAAGGAACCGACTACGACTTAGACGGAAGGTTAAAATCTGAATATATTTATAGGTGAACCAAGCTTGATCCATACAAATACTTTAAGTCAACTATAGTAAAAGCAATGCAAAGGTCCAAATTGTTGGTTCACAGCCAACCTGTACTACGTACCATGATATGGGGCCAACTCTCTTTTGTAACTCTTTTATCCTTAGACCAACTATTTGGTTAAAGCCAGGTGATGAACCTTACCGGTACCTGAAAATCAGCCAAAAGATTTTGGGCAGCGCCAGAATATGCCCCCGGGTAAGGTTTAGGGCTCGGGTGTAATAAAAAAAAGTTGCTCGTAACCTTTTACAAACAGGTGTACCGTAGTTTGCGTAGCGAGTGCCCAATTATTATAGGTACTTAGTAAATGTGTTCGTACTTAAACGAATCATATCAGTACCAGTTAGTTTGCTGATTCCCAAATGAGTCGAAAATTAAATGCGATGGGTTGACCAGCGAACCGTCCAGATTGGCCGGAATTCACAATATTCGGTCAAATGTCGATTGTCGAAACCGGCATCGAGCAGGACATGAGGTGCAGTCACTGCACTGCACTGCACCTGGTGCACAGCTTTTCCCATCTTTACCATACTCCTACGATGCGATGAAGCCTGCTGTTTTCCAGCACTTGTTCACTTGCTTGAGCTTTGATCGAATTGGTGGTGCGTAAAGGACACTTTTTACCCCCAACCCACGATCTCGACGAATAACTGCGCGCGTATTAGCTAGCGCCACAGCTTGATTCGAGCACCTTCCGGCTTGGCGGATAGCCTACCGGGATGTGGTCGTCAACGGCCAGTTTGGCTTTATCCGCCCTCGACCTTAGCGCTGTTCGAAGGAGTAAGTCCACACCTTACTGAAGAATGAAAATCGTACAGGTTGGCGCCTTCGCCGCAACGTTGACGACCCTGTCGACGTTAACGCACGGCTACTCGTTTTCTGACGCAATGAACGATCAAAAAGAGGAAAGCACAGATTTGACCACTAACGAAGAGAGCCGCATTTACGGCGGAACGGAGGCGAACATCGACAAGTACCCATTCCTCGCCAGTCTGCGCGACCCGTTCTTTGACGAAACGTTCTGCGCTGGAGCTCTGATCGCACCCCAGTACATTCTTACGGCTGGCCACTGCATCAAAACTGACGAAATGGACATCGTCGCACCTTCGGAACGAACGACAGCACCGGCTCCGGGTCGGGTGACGCCAAACAATTCCCTGTGATTCAAGGCTTCCGCCACCCCATGTACAAGAAGAAAGAACACCTCTACGACGTAGGCTTGCTCAAGTTGAAGACGCCTGTGAAGCGCAAAACGGCGAAGCTTTGTGCTGTTGATGGGTCTGACAACGAAGTCGGCACCATGGCCACCGTGCTCGGCTGGGGAAAGACGGAGGACAGCTCGGGTGCGGCTAGCCCGATCCTGGAGCAGCTGACCATTCCTGTCATCTCGAATGCGCAATGCGGCAAGTTTGAGAAATACGTCGGTCGTGTCACGGAAGGCATGCTGTGCGCAGGAACTGGCAATGGCAAGGACACGTGCAACGGTGACTCTGGTGGCCCGCTACTCGTCGACGACGACATCCTCATCGGCTGCGTGAGCTGGGGAAGCAAGTGCGGTGAGCAGGCTGGTATCTACACTCGCCTGACGTACGTTATGGATTACATTGAGGACATTTTGGGTGGCGGCGATGGCAGCAAGTTCAACGTTACCTCCTCATCCGACTCATCCATGGAGGATGTATCGTCTTCGGATGGATCGAACTCGGATGCCACGATGAACCCTGTCAAGGCGACTAAAGCCCCGAAGGAGGAGGGACCGTCCGAGTCGGCCTCGGGTTCTTCGTCCATAGTCGATTTATTCGACGGTTTGTCGAGCTCGTCGCTTGACGCCATGCTTGAGTGGTTGTTTAATTCCGCCTCGGGATCTGCAGAGGAAGAGACGAAGGCCCCTACTACCAAGACGACCAAGACGACCAAGGCCTCTAAGAAGACGTCGTCGGAGTCCACGACGGGATCGTCGTCCGAGGCTCTCTTGGGCTCATCGTTTGAGTCTAGTTTGGGCTCGCAATCCGAGTCTGCCTCGGACTCGTCGGAAGCTCCTGCTACCAAGGTCACTAAGGCAACGAAGGGAAGTACGCAGACGACTGAGTTTGCTTCGAGTTCTTCTGAGGAGGAATCGACCAAGTCACCGGTCGCTACGACCTCGAAGGGTACCAAGGCAACGAAGTCCACCAAGACCGTCGAGGACTCGGCTTCTGCGAGCTCGGAATCCGACTTGGTGCACCAAAGCGACGTGGTGCAGCAGGAATCCCAGTAAGCTACCACCCAGTTGCACCCATTTTTCGCCTTGAAATCACGAAATCAGGTAGTTCGAGTAAAATTACCTCTATCTTTTGGTTTCCACTCTCAATAGAAGGCTGCATCCTTACATTCTCTGATATAAAACCGGTATCAATACATATCCCGCGAAATTTGCTGCAACGTCGCTGTGTAACGCTCACTGGCAATTTACCCAAACGCGCTTTTCATTCGGATACCTGACACAGGACCATGGGGCAGGCCGGCTCCGTACAGCAGAAGCGCGCTGCGCGACGTGCTGTCGCTGCGGCGGCCTAACGTCACAGCTACCGAGCTCGAAGAAGTCCTGCGCACCTTCTGCGCCTTGTTCCCACTCGAGGTGCGCAAGAGCATTCCCAAACTATTTGGTCCCCAATATTGGCCCCAAAAATGACCTTTTTCGCGCATGTCACACATTTTGTTTTTGAGCAGCTCCAAGTGCCCGACGCGCAGCTCATAAGCGGCGTCGTGGGCGTCGACGTCAAGGAGCGGAAAGTCTTCGATGTGGTGCACGCGCTGCTGCAGGACCAGACGGAACAGAGCCGGCTCAGCAATGCGCGGGACATGACGGAGCTGCTGCTCACGAGCTTCCGCCGCATCATCCGCTGGCGGGAGCTCTACAAGCTCTGCGCCAAGTGTTCGCTCAAACCTTTTCTCACGTGTCTCTACCGCCCGTCGCCCAACCTCGTGCTGTCGGTGCTGGAGACGCTGGAGCTCATCCTGTCGCCCTGTCCGGGCTTCGAGTCCGGCGACAAAGCGGCGGAGCGGAGCGAGGCAGCCAATCGACGCAACTTTGGCGATGCAGGAGGGTTTGAAGTGCTGCGTTCGCTGTTGGTGCAGTACGGTGCTGCCGTGGTGAAGGAGGAGCAGAAACGGAGCGCGGCGGCCGTGTTGGAAGGCGTGCTCCAGATTTTCCACTTGACGCTCGTGACCCGTCGAACGACGACGGATATGATGACGGTCTCACAAGCTGTGGACGCGTTGATGAATGCGCGCGTGTCGCTGCTGGATTTGTGTCATTGTCGAGACAGTGAGCATGAAGTCGCGCAACTCGCTATTGGGCTAGTGAAGGAACTCTTTTGCATTGTGGATCTAAACCAGGTGCATGAACTGCAAGAATCGGCAAGAGAGTACGGAGCTCTTTTGTATGCTCTGGAGCCTGCGGTGCAGCAGGACACGCATTTGAAAACGATAGAGAATGGAACGAAGGTGGAAGAAAGCCGTGAAAGTGCTATTGAAATGCGGGAAATGTGCGCGAACCTTGTTGAAGTGTTCTGCGCCGGCAACACGCGCTCCAAGAAGGCGATGTACCGTATCTTTCCCGTGGATTTATTTATTCCAGCGAAGATTCGCGTTGACCTTATATCACGCCACACCGCGGCATCGCCTTCTCCCACAGTGAAAGCCAAGACAGTAGTAGCAGGAGCACGAAGTGCAAGGACGTTGCCACATTTTTCGTTTGATTTGGAGCAACCCAGGCGCACATCGATAGCAACCTCGAATGCTTATTCGACTAACGGAAACGTCGAAACCAAACGTAATCGAGTGGTAGCACTCGCATATAACGCCATAAATTTTGGTGGAGGCGCCTTTGAAAGGTGGCTTGGTGACGCGCGCGAAAAAGGAGAGCACTGGCGAGAAATTATTGAGGCTGTCCGACGAACGCATGAGAGCCCAGAACTCGTATGGCGAGCTCCTATGCTTGCAGAGCTACATGAGGCTTTGCGAACAGAAATTGAGACTCTTGAGCGACGACGGCGCTTTATGGCAGAAGATGAGACGTCACAGTCTGGGGAGCAAATTCCACGCTGGGATCATGAAATGTTTACGTGGAGTACCCGTCGATACAAGCCGAGCTTGTAGTAAATGACTACTTTGTTGAGTATTTGATTCCACGAATAGCGGACCTGACAACAACTTACGAGATTGCTGAGCCCATAGTACTGGCGTGGCACCTCTCAGATCAGCTTGCAATGGAGCACGATGAGAAATGGGCACTTTTGTGCGTGCGATGTCTGCGTTTGGTTATTAGACGCTATGCTATGCTGTTTCATGGCCAACTTCCAATGCAATATGTGCTGTCATTGCTGAGCGACCACATGAACCATTCCTCTGCTTTCGTGCGCGAATGTTTTCTTCTACTCAATACTGCGATCATTACGACTCGCAATGCACCTTCGGAAAGTTTTAATCAGCTTTGTTTGACTGTGACGCGTACAATCGTGGGTGTGCTCGCAGATCCAGTGTTTCTGGCGAGTGTTTCCATGCCTCTTGAATCTGACGACGAAACAGACCATGTGTCTGGCATACGGTTAGCCGAACCTGAAGATGAGGCCGTTTCTGTGATCAACGAGCGCGACGCATTGATACGAGCCGGAATTTCTCTTTTGCTTGCGATTGTCCGCCGTGCCAAGTTCGTTCTACGGCTGGTCCGCCCTAAGCGCATGTTCTTGTGCCGCCTTCTAGCAGTGGAGACACTAGACCATGTGACGATCACTCGACTCCTATTTGTATTGAAGCAACTAGCACTTCAAGACAACAACAACGACTCTAGGGTTCCTGGCGGATCTGGCGCTGTATATAACCAATTGTCATCTGCTTCATCTTCGTCAGTGGCATCGCACACAAGCTCAACATCGGACTGCAACTGGAGATCTCTCACGGTGGTATACGTGCTGCTAGCAAGCTGTGATCCAAAGGGGATGGGGATGTGCGTGGCCGCTGCTGAGTTTCTTAAGGAGTCATGCGCGCAGCCTCCAACCTCACGCACTACGGATGGGTCAAAGAGCTCTCCGTCGACACTCTCATCCTGCGAGTTTAACGATCTGCTCAATGAAGCACTAGGTTACGGTGGCTGTGGCATGGAGCGACTGCTTAATTCTGTAAATGCTGAAGTGTTTGCGGAAACCTTCAATGCACCTGAGAAACGTGCAGCGGATGTGAACTGGGGTCGGAAGCAGCGTGTGCGTCTGTATCGATACTTGAAGCACAAATACTTAGGTTCCAGTGAAAAGGATTCGTCCACAGCGTGGAGTACACTTGTCAATGATGATGCTGACCACCACTACGAGGATGATGATCTGTTCATAGGCAACATATTTTTGCGGTCGTATGTTGAGGGCGATGGAGAGTTTTTGAACGAGTGGACACCAGAAATGTACAGCGAGTTAATCAATGCGCTGTTCGAGAAATTGGTGCTGCTTGGCCGCAGAAAGTCTGCATACGCCGGAACCGGAAGTGCTGGCTCTTTACCAGCCTCCCCTCTGCAGCAGCTTTCTCTGGGTAAATCTTCGATCGGCAGTGGTGGATCATGTGCTGCCGAACCGTGGGAGGTCCAAGTCCTGATTCTCAAGGCCCTAGCACGACTTGTTCCGTCTCATTGTGCTGAGGTCAAAATCAAGGCAGATTTCTATGAGTCTCTGTTGGCTCCTCTGCGTCGCTCCATGCTTAGCGAGGTCGACCAAGTGCGGGGTATTTTGTCGTTGGATCTTTTTGTGGCTATTCTCTCAATTCCCGACGATCGTAACGCCAACACAGCTGCGTGCCGATCTTTCCTCGAGGATAAAGGCCTGAGTGCGCTGGCTGACTCTCTGGAGCGTATGCGTAGTCCAGCGTATCAACAGATATTGCAAACGGTGGAAGTATTCGGTCCTCGGCGGCGGAGCAATTCAACTACCCAGAACATGGCGCGCATACTTTTATATCGCTCAACAGACGTGCTATCCATCCTGGCGAACCAAAACTCCGCAGGAATTCGCGCGATTACTAAAAATCCGAAGGTGGTAACTGCATTGATCGAATTGGCATCACGCCAGATCATTACGCAGTACGCGGATATTGACGCAGCAAGTGTATGCTTGAGTTGCCTTGGGGGACTATGCCACTACGAAGAACTACGTGCACTTGTAGTCAATACTGGTGGTTTACTATCGCTATTAGATACTGTTGTATTCTGTCCAGCAGAGGAGCTTGATAAATCTGCGGCAACGGACCCTCAGGTAACGAGCGACCGGAGTGAATCGGATACATCGGATGCTGAAGATAGTCAACAAGAAAATGCGGAAGGAGATCAAACGAGCGAACATTCAGCCTTAAAAGCCGTCGGGAACTCAATTGAGGAGCCTCAAAGGATTCCATCGCGATTTTTCGGCGCAATTCGAAGCGCTGCGTTGGTGTTGCGGGCGTGCATGGGACCGAAGAATGTCTCCACGCCCACATTACCGACTCAAGTGCTTCATCAGCTGCTAACGCCAAGCTTCGTTAGGGTAAGTTGATACATAGGCTTGGTCTGATGCAGATAGGCTCTGACCACGTACTACATTTTGTAGGTGCTGCGTGCATCTCCTGATCAGTTCATTCTCGAGCTGCAAACCGCCGAAGATATCAGCACAGCGACGCTAATCTGGACAGTTAGTATGCGGCAGCGTCTGCAGAAATGTATCACAATCGAACTTGGGAAAGTGAAAACTGCAGCTTCAGCAAAGACTTGGCCACGCTGGGATCCTGAGCACTTTGTCGCTGCTGACTCGTTCCGGTATCAGTACCCTGAACTCACTGACGTCCTCGTCTTGCACGACGTGTATCTTGCCAACTTCGTGGCGACACCAGTCGAGGATTTGGACTTGGGTGACATCGACATGGCGTCCTTTTCGGAAGCACTGCTGATTTCTATTCAAAGTCATGAAAACGTGCTTCGAATCTTGCGAGAGCGAGGGTCCATCGACTCTGCAAAAGAAGCTGCTGTCCGACTCATGCGGCAGGCCATGGAGAAGCTCGTGAGCACGCACCCGCAGCACAACCTCGAGGTGGCTGCGAGTCGCGACGCCCCGCTGTCGGACAGCTCCCCCGCCATGTCACCGACCACGTCCAGCATCTTTTCAACCGAAGTGATTGCAGTAAGCAATTCGTTTTCCCCAACTGACGACCGAGACTGGGACATCACGCGGATCGAGCGCTGCAGCTCGTCCGGAATCGAAGATTTGACCGTGTAGCGGCGGTCTGGAAGTCGCCATGGATCTACGTATTGTTACAGTAGCGTCGCTGCCATCGGCTGTGATTAGAGGAAGTGAGCATCAAGAATTGCCAACATTCGCAGTCCTTATAGTTTTGAAGTGAAGCAAAGCAAGTGGAGGCTGCCTGTTCATGTTGCCGTTCCGAGTGACCATCATTCCCTGAGTACGTCATCATGCCGTTTCTCTGGACCAATCAGATCTTGGCAAAGGCGAGCCATGCAACTGCCGGCGCTTCAGTTTCGAACTTGCCACGCTGAGCTCTAGTCTCCACGATGACGCAGAAATCGGCCCAAGAGGCCACCCCCCTACTGAGTAAAGTGACGGAGCATCTGGATGCCAAAGAGAAGCAGAAGACCTACTCGCGCTGGCGGGACGACGATGTGGATGACGAAGCGTCCGGCGTGGACCCTCTGTCCCCCAAGAGAGACGCAGGTCGACCCAGCGCCAAATGCTGTGCATGCAGTTCAGCTTACTGCTCCTGCTAGCCTGGGACCTAGCTAGCCTCCTGCTTGTGTGCAGCTTCAGCCTTGGCGGTGCTGCCTTCACCCAGCTGGGCTGGCTACTGGACGTGCACCAGACCCAGTGGCGCTTCTGGGGGCTTCCCGTGTGGGTCACAGCCGTCAAAAGCGTGCTTTTCCTTCTGGCTACGCGCTGGCCGGACGCCCGCGTCGTCACGTGGGTAGTGAACCTTTTCTGTCTTGGGTTCTTGGGTGTGTTGGCGGTGGACGCTTTCAAGTTGGACGCCATTTCGCGTCTTGACGAGGAGAAACAGGCCCTTGTGGACGCTAATGTGGCCAATTCTTTACCGCTGATTTTCACGGTGCTCGAGGTCGTGAACCTGGGCTTCTTGCTGGACTCGATCAGGACTCCGCCACCCGCGGAGAGTGAGGCGCTGCCGCAAGTGGCTGCGGATAACCCGACGGAAGCTCCCAAGCCTCGTGGGATTTCGTTCGTCAAGCTCGTGTACATATTGAAACCCTACTTCTGGCCGCACGGGCTCGCCAACAAGCTGCGTGCTGGTAGCACTTACCTGGTGCTGATCTTGAGTAAACTGGCTAACTTGGCCGCGCCCCTGTTTATGGCGTCTGCTACAAACGCACTTGTGGCGAAGGATGTTGGTGGCGCTATTCGGGATATCGCCGTCTTTAGCGGTCTTACGTTGGTGTCGAAGCTGTTCAAGGAATTGCAGTCGTTGATTTACCTTAAGGTGAAGCAGACGGCGTATATTGAGCTAGCCACGCTTACGTATGAGCATGTTCACTCGCTGTCGTACGACTGGCATGTGCAGAAGAAGCTTGGTGATGTGCTGCGCTCAATGGATCGTGGTGTGGAATCGGCGAACAGCGTTGTGTCGTACGTGTTCTTGTATCTGATTCCGACCTTAGCCGAGTCCGTGGTGGTGATCGTGATTTTTGCGATGCACTTTGAGTTGGCGGGACTGAGTTTTGTGGCATTCTCAAGTCTCGTGGTGTACGCCTATTTGACCATCAAAATCACGCTGTGGCGCAAGAAGTACCGCGAAGCGTCGATGCGCCACGATAATGAGTACCATGACAAGGCAACAGATGCACTCCTAAACTACGAGACAATCAAATATTTCGGCAACGAGCATCATGAGGTTGATGAATACTCCAAGGTGATCGAGAAATATCAACGCTATTCAGTGTCGGTGCAGGCCTCGCTTGGCGTGCTTAACGGCGCCCAGGCTGTGATCATTCAGGCTACTGTCTTGGCTGCACTTGCGCTGGCGGCCCCGCACGTTGTCAACGAAGATAGTGGGCGCAGAATTGACATTGGTGCTTTCATTGCCATCTCAGTGTACCTCACGAATCTTTTCGCACCGCTGTTTTTCTTGGGTGGAATCTACAACATGGTCATCAACTCAGTGGTCGACATGAAGAAGCTAAGCGAGCTGCTCTCAGTGGAGCCTGATATTCTGGACGTTCCCGATGCTGTCGAGCTGGGCGTGTGCAAATACGATACTGAGAATGGAATTGACGTGGTTTTCCGGCATGTGTCTTTCCACTACCCGTCTCAGCCGGCCACGACAGGCGTCAAGGACTTGAACTTTACCATTCCGCGAGGCACAACTACTGCGCTCGTAGGTGAGACTGGTGCTGGTAAAACCACCATTTCACGCCTTCTTTTCCGCTTCTACGAGTGCAACGCTGGCAAGATTCTCGTGAACCACCACAACATTGCCACGGTGACGCAGCAGTCACTACGCCAAGCCATTGGCATTGTTCCTCAAGATACCGTACTTTTCAACGACACCATTCTCCGCAACATCAAGTACGGGAACTTGAACGCTACCTTCGACCAGGTCGTCGACGCGGCCAAGGCTGCTCGCATCTACGACTTTATTATGAAGCTCCCGGATCAGTGGAATACCAAGGTTGGCGAGCGTGGGCTTAAACTTTCTGGCGGCGAGAAGCAGCGTGTTGCCATTGCGCGCACGTTGCTGAAGGACCCGCCTTTTGTCATTTTGGACGAGGCTACTTCCGCACTGGACACGGTGACGGAGCAAGAGATTCAAGCTGCACTGAACCGCCTTAAAGCTAACCGCACCATGCTTGTGATCGCGCACCGCTTGTCCACCGTACGCTCCCACATTTGCTGCCTTGCATATAACGTACTCACTTCCCTTGTGTATTATTCATGCAGATTCGCAATGCTCACCAGATTATCGTGATGCAACACGGCGTGATTGCCGAGCGCGGCACTCACGACGAGCTACTGGCGCAGCCCGACAGTATTTACGCTGGAATGTGGTATGCCCAGCGTAAGCACGAAGGTGAAGAATCGGCTGATGTTCAAGAAGTAGCTTAGATAATCATGATTAACTCACACGCACGATAATCCCTAGCTGTCTGTTGGAGTGCGGCGCTGCTGGTTGTAATGATGGTGCGATGGCGTCGTCTGTGCGAGGTTGGCAAAACTGCGAGTTTGATGCAGTGTCAGTGGCAGCCGGAAAATCGGATATTCTAGCGGCATGTGCGGATGCTGCGGCTGCCACGCAGTACTCAACTCCATCGAGTCCGTCCTAGCGAGCGACGACATGGGGCTCACGTGGTGCGGCGTACCGCCCTTTGTGTAGCTGTTCATTTTTGTAAGCAGCGAGCGCTCCTGTTGCTGCAGCATAGCTCGAACAAACAGTACCTTTGAATCTGGCAATGCAACCTCGTGCTTCTGTAGAAACATGCCCCGCGGAATACCTGGAGTCCGTCGGCGGCTCGTGGTCACGGCGTTGGATCCGTTCGCACCACTGATACTGTGCCCAGCGCCATTCGCTGCGCGGAACTCGTCTTCCATGTAGTAAATGGTGATGATCTGTTCTTTGGGTGTCCGCGAGCAATCCACCATAACGACTTCCTCGGCCAACAGTTCCCACTCCACGTCGTACTTGGTTGTTTGTGCTGACGCTTTTCCCTTTACATTCAAGAATAAAATTCGCTTGCGTGTGACCAGAAAGCATTGGTGGGTCGTTTTCAGGTCGACGTGACCTACATACCCATCAACACGGTAGCGACCACCACGGATTTTGCCTACCATTTCTTCGCCCAAAGACTCCACGTACGAATAGACCTTGAGCCTCTTCGTTCGTAGATCGATGTGCCGTGGTGGTCGCACACGTACTAACAGTGCCTTGGTATTAGGGTCGACTGCGTCGCGAAGCGTAGAGGCGGTTGTCGCTGTAGCTAATGAAAAGCCCAGCAACGGCTTCAGAACAACTCCAAACGCACCAGCTACAATACCTGGCAGCACTCCGCGTGCGCCGTTGACCTCAAACGAGTGAATTGGCGCCACCACGACACCCGAAACACCTTGCACAAGGCCTTGGAAAATATGCCGCGTCGCAGGGTAGCCTGTGTAGTCATCCAACTTCAGACACGCCTCTGAAAGGCCAAGAGAGAAGGCCGTAAGGATGCGGGTGTTGAAATCCAGGAACGTATACACGGAGGCACGCACAAGTGACAGTGAACCCCGACCCACACCAAAGGCAAAAGCCTGGGGGCTTCGCTGCGAAAGCCCATGCGCTGGCTCTGCGATAAAGTCTTGGAAGCCACTGCGCAGATTCTTCCATGCAATCATTGGGTTGCCAAGCACGTCGACACTTCCCAGGATAACATAAGCCTGACGTAGCGCCTCGCTCTGGTAATGTGATGCCAGTCGTGTAGCCAAAACATCAGGCTGCACGAACGAGTTGTGAATGTGTAGTGCCTTCAGTTGGAACGGAGCATTTGCAATCTTGGTCAGACTGGTACCGATAGCATTCAAGATCAGTCGTAGAGGGCCGACCGTGATAACGGGTGACTCTCGCGACGAAGTCGGATCCGTTAGTGCCGCCGCATGCGACAATGAAGACAGGTGTCCGTCCACAATAGCGCCCGCACTATCACCAAACGAAAAGCTGACGGTGGCGCGGATGGGGTCGATGTAAAACTCTTCAAAGTAAAGTTTTTTTGCTCGTCCTTTGCAGCAATGGCGCTAATACTTCCGTATTTGGCTGCCGAGTAGCGCTGAATCTCTGTAGCCAGAGCGGTATGCTGCTTCTGACGTGGGCTTATCAGTTGCTGCTGATTACTGTTCCTTCGAGCGATAATTTTCATCGTCGGAGTGGTGGGATCAGAAGTAGGTCCAGCCGACGTGGTATTGTCTTTTTGAGCCGCCTCCAGCACCTTCACTGAAACCTCCAGACTGGCGTTGAAGTCCGCCAGCAGCAAATGGCTGTGTGCAGCTCGAGTTGCCTCATTGCTGCTACTGTCACCGTTTACGATCACAACTGCTCGCTTTTTGATTGCCGCCCCATTAATGCCACTGCTGCCATAGATTTTGGCGTGTACCAAAAGTGGGAGTAGCTGATAGAGCAGCGCACCATCAACTCGAATGTGCACTGGCAAAACACTGACGCTGAAATGCCGAATGAACTCGATGCCGGCGTACTCATCATGCTTCACAAGTCCAAGTTGTAGCACTGGAATACTCACAGTTTGCCCGTTCACAATTCGTGATCTGCCATTTGGATTTGAAAAGCGGAGTAGCACAGGGTATGGTGTCACCTGCAACTGGTTGTCAACTTGCACGTCATTTACTTCGAGACAGCAAGCAATAATCCGAGGACGCGTCTCGCGTTCAAGGCGCGACAGCGATACCGCATTTTCAGCAATTGATGCACCACTGTTGCTGCGACCATCATCACTGATAAGAATTTCTAGCGCAATTCCAGAGATCGACACGTACACCAGCTCCTTGGGTGCGTTATCGACGATTGAAATGCCCACACCCTGGAGATGCAGCGCCGCATGCACTGTAGGTGCAGTCACAAAGCGCTGCAGAAGCTGCAAGGCACCACCCTGGCTCACTTCAGACTTCGCTGATTGATCATTAGATACTTGTACATTTGCCGATGCATTCTTCTCTCCGCGCAACCGTGTGTCAGTGAATCTTAACACGCGTGTCGGTCCGTCAGTTGAGATTTCAATGCCCAATGTGCCACCAAGTGCATCAGGACACCGTTGAATTTTATCCAAATCAAAACTGCCGATGCGCAGAGGCCGACTGTTGTCACCAGCGGCTGACGGGAGCATGTCCACCACTAGCAATCGCTCTTCTGTAGGCTCGTCCCACGCATAGTCCAGACTGTGATGTGGCAGTAGAATTTCACTGCGACGCACGCGGTGTTGGTGCGTTCGTAGCGTTTCCAGCGAGTAGTTCTCAACTCGGTATGGAGGCGCAGTTGTACGCTCTTCGCGGAAATACACGCATACACAAGATGAGTCTAGCTTAAGCGTCACACGTACGAGCTTGCTTTCCCGCGTCGATTCGTGGCGCATGCGAACAGCATACTCGCCAGACTCGACCAAAGGAACGGCACCGCTCCAAGACCACCCATACTCGGTAAAACGGCACCGGATCGTGCGTGTCTTCGCGAAACGAAGTGTCCAATGAAAATCGGCAAATGCGCCAGCGTCCAATTGGACCACAGGATTTACAGGTGACATCACTCGCGAATTGGGCATCGAACCACTCGCGTTAGCTATATCGATAACTGATGGAGTCACCATCTTCGACGATGAATGGCACACCTCAATGGCACTACTCATTGTGTTGATGAGCATAAACCGCGGCGTCAGCATGATCACTTTTGTGCGTGAATATTGTCCCTTTGCTGGAATGATTGAGTAACCGATGCTAAATTTTCGGTTTGCCCCAAAGTCGTCAGCTTCGATCTCACCAATAGTACCCGCTTGATCCAATACAAAGGGATCAGACCACTTGCGCTGTCCACTCTCCTTTCGCGCTTCCAGGGTTGCTAGATCCCTTTCATTACTTACTCGCAGACGTACACACCCACGATCTGTTCGATAGTCTGAATGACAAGCCTGAAGAACTTCCAGCTGGCCAAGGCTACGCGGATCATACTCAATCGTTTTCGGGAGCAAGTCTAGCAGACCCTTCACAGGTGGCACGCTCGGAAGAAGTCGAGGGTGGCGTCGTTTGCGCTCACTCTCGCGCCGATCGGGAGAGGTTCTATGAGCAGCAGTGTTGTTTTGCTGTACGATACCCTCCACTTCATCCGCAAACTCTTCATCTTCAACTGGAACAGGGTGGAGTAGATGAGGATTGCGTGCTCGACGACCCGTCTTGGCTCTTTGGTTTTCCTTTAGAAGGAGTTCATCACGGTCCAGGCGTTTTTGTCCTGCCAGCAATCTGTTGGCGTAAGCAGCAGTAAAACAAGAATGTTAGATATCAATCACGAAACCGGTATCCATGTTCTGGGTGTGCCTGAATACGTACGTGGTCTTATGTTCGCCCCCCATTCGCTCTTCTTCGTATTCATACTCCAACTTGAGTCCCGTCAGATTTACAATCCAGTACGGCACGTAGAGAAACAACTCGCGACAATGACCTTTACTCATCCGAATTTCCGCAGTAATATAAAGGTACGCGTCGCTGACCAAATCTTTCATCTTGATTCGCACAAGATCGCCAAGATCTTCCTCGAGCTCGAGCGGTTCACTCCAGTCAAAGCCTTTCATGCGAACACTTAATTCGAGAGGTGTCTCCTCACTTGACAAATGCCAAATAAGCGAATCGGCCACATTGATTGTTCCTCGCTCACGCAGGCGCTGCTCGCGAGTTTCCCACCCTGCATTCATGCTCGAGTTTGTCAACGTCACAGCTTCCACCGCTGGCGACCAGTCACTTGGCGTTGCCAAGCAGAAATCTAGAGGCCCAGCAGTTAGATTGTGCACGATCAGTAGCGGGTGGAAGGACAGTGTGCGGTGGTACAGAGCACTACTCGCGTTTGACAGGCAAATGTTCATCATGAATGGACGGACGGGCCGATCACTATACAGTCGTCGGAATTTGATTGTACATTGGGCTTGACCGAACTCATCTGTCTCCATGTGCGTAACGTTTTCGTTAGCAGAAGAGCTTCCTCGGTCGAAAAGTGGAAGGTGTACGCGCTCTTTGGCATAGGCTTTGGGCAAAATGCCGTTAGTATCTGCGTCATCGGCGCCATTGATTTCAGGAGGACGCACCATCACGTAGCCTTCGCCGGAGGAAACGATATGCACCGGTACAGGAACAACAGAGGAAGCTTTGACAATCTTCTTCCAAATTGGGATGATATGCCCTTGTGTATTTCCCGATCTCAAAGAGCGTGACATCGAACGTCGTTGAGGAGGCACAAATTCAACTTCAAGATCTGACGAGGTTTGATTCTCCAGAATCAATGTCGATCGCACCACAAAGTACTTGCAACCGCGTTCCACGAGCACATCAATCACACACTCGCATTTCCGCATTCGAGTGGCGGTAACGTCTGCTTCAAAGTCCACGAGGGCATACATACGCGAATCAACTTGGTCGACTGGAATGGGTGCTTCGCTTTGCCACTTTCTTGGGATGTTAGAGAGACCGTCACTCGGATATTCTTCTTCAACAGCAATAAAGAGCTGGCGGTCGTGCACAAACGCATTGTGCCGGCCCCTCTTTCGACGTTTCTCGCTGGTGTCTCCCTTGTTGCTTTCTGACTCTTTGTTGAAGCGAAGTGGTTCTTCTTGGCCGGCGCGAGAGAGTGTTCATTGTAAGAAGCTCCCCAGTACCGTAGAGGCATTCCAGTGTTGTTTCGGATCCAATACGTAGAGTATTCTGTCATTTCGCGTGAATCGCCGCCAGCATTCACTACCCATCGCCACGCTCGATCTGCAGCCACTAGGTTCGCAATCAACGCATCTGTCAAATTGAGTTGTAAAAAGACGTCTGACGAGATGTTTAACTTCCAAGGTGATACAGCTAGATGCCCTCTATCATCCAAACCACGTTGGCGTGAGTGCTGCTGAGAAAGTGTCATCTTGACACTCCACGGTTCTATAAGGGGTTCCATTGTCACAAGACGCAGATTTTGATACTTGGCTTCAGCTCTGCAACTTGCGATGATATCTATCATCGATTTTGACTCGGATCGCAACAAAATTTCGATGGCCTTTGTGTCGAACTCTACTACTGGCGACGACTGATCCACGATATTATTGATCAATCGGAACTGAGCCCCGCTCACAACTAGCGACGCGCGTATAAGTACATCATGCTGGGGAGCAAGTGTCCCTTGCTTCGATACTTGGTTGTCATCTACCCCAAAGTAGTGAGCGTACTCAGAATAATCCCCTGGCGCATCCGGTAAATCGGACCAATCGAGATCATCTGCTGCTGCTTTCATCCGTGCAATGAATGCATCTCGAATTTTCTTTTCGGCGCTAAGCATGCTGGATAAACCTGCAAATATTTTTAGCAGCAGTGGCAAATCTCGGTAAGCGATATGCGAGATGATCTGGTTAACACGCACAGTGGGCTCACTAAGAATCCATTCCTGCCACTCCAGCGGAACGTCTCGAACAAATAGCTCTGGCAAATCCATTCCTGGGCTATCACCCTTGTCCCCAGTAGGGGTGTTGATCCACGGAGTTGCTTTTACGTCTTCATCACTAGTCTCAACCCCGCTTTCGGCACCACCGCTATTTGAGTCGCTGTTTTGGTCACTCTTTTCCTCGCTGCTTTCTGGGTCGATAGTTTCCTCAAGCACGGGTCGAAAGCATTGGCGCAGTACGACTTGCGCATCCACTTCAAAGCTCTCTACAAGCGTTCCCGTATGATGCGTGGGCTTTGGTTGTGGTTCAAGTGTTCCATCTTCGTTATCACTGACCTTTGGAGAGCCAACTAATACCTCCACTTTGCTTAGCATGACTGACGCTGATACAAGCTCACTTTCGTCGAGAGAAGCAGAAGCTTCTGCCCCGCCAAGTGCGCTATCGAAGTTCGCAATCAATTGACTCGACAACACGCACCCTGCCACATCCGCTTTCCGGTCCGTTGATACAACCCACATCTGCAAGTTCACGAAGCGCGCATCGACTTTCCACTGAGGGATCACAACCCGCTTCCTGTCCGCAACATCTTGATTACCCGATATAGAATCCTTAGTTTTAGAGTTCACCGACGCTCCGCTTCCAGTTTCTTCTGCAATCGCACGAGAAGTAAAACTCCCAGGGGCTCGTCCTTCTTTCGCACTGGCCGAACTCAGCATGCGCTGCAACGGAGACATAAATGCTGATCGAACCGCATTGAGGTCATCCTTCAACGACTCAGATATGCTGTCACTTCGTTGACGAAGGGGGGGGACAGTAAAGCGCGTTTCATGGCGTTCACCCCGGCTGTCATTGGGATCAACCCCACATCAACATATGCAGAGCTGTCGACGCCAGGAGGATTGTTCGCAAGTGCCTCATCACGTTGGATTTCCAATTCACTTCTTTTCTTGCTTGCCGCCAAGAACACATCCAACACAAAGTGCTCCAACCGAAGCAGAGTCCGTGGTAGTAGAATAAACCTAGCAGAAGACACAGACAAATCAAGCGAGTTTAGTAACAGTAGATCCATCTCCAGTTTGTTTGCTTGTCAGCCGTCCACTCAGTTGCGAAGACATGTCTAGCCTTGACGACCGTGATAGTGACGGTCGAAGCAACGGTGGCTGGATGTCGTCTCGAGATAAGAACGAAAATGACGAGCTGTCGGACGAAACAGAAGTTCGAGATTCCATGCGCTCCAAAACAGGTCCTGGGACCGGTCCAAACAGCTGAGTCAAAAATTCCTGCAAGACACCAAAACAGAAGTATCATCGTCATAACCAAAAGTATCTACACAGCTCAACAGCAGCTTATCGTACCGTAGGATCAGCGATTTTGTCACGGATCACGGCCTCTCGCAAGGAAAAATCACATTGGAAAGTAACTTCGCCGTCCGCGAAATCAGAATCCTTTAATCCAATAGCAAGATCTGCTTCCAGCGCAACCATAACTATTTCGCCGATTACACAGCAAGGAATCTCGCTAGGGAAACTTCCTCGGCGCCCCATAAAATGTTGAGGATGATCGTCCCTGTGCAGTGGATGAGGCTCCGCCACTGCTTTCGCGAGAAGAAAGTTCATCTGGAATGTCAATTGCACTTTTCATCCACGTCTCGAATTGGTGAGGCGCCTCAGAATAAGAAATAAGTGCGATCTTGAACTCCTCAAGCATGAAGTGGAGTGTTAGTTGCCCCCACTTTGCACTTCCATAAGGCAATGCAGACTCCAAATCGCCCTCTCCTTGTAGACCACCGGTTAGACTGGCAGAGTCCACTACCGACGTCTCTTCATAACTTTCAATCTGGTGGGTCACTCCTTGGACTGTATCAAGGATGGGGACGATCGCCTCGTAGAATACTTCCAGTGCCAAGCACACGTTGGTCTCGCTAATGTTAAAGCAAACGGGGTAAATTTCTACGTCCAGTGCAATCTCTGGTAAGGCTATTCCTCCATCGCTGTGTTCAATGTTGGGTATTTGCGTTGGTATACTGCATCGCATCTGGAAACCTGATCGATCGAGAATAGCAGTTTGGTCTGCCAGGGAAGTGATCTGCAAACTTTCAACGATCACAGCGGTCTGGTATGGCGAGCACCCAGGTGCTCCTCGCAAAGCGTCCGATGATTCTCGCCGTAGCGTGACAGATATCGTTCCAAAGTCTAACACAATTCCCCGGTACGGTTGTGACTGAAGAGAAACTCGAATATCTTTCAGAGGTGTAGATGGCAGTACAACACACGGATGAAAGAGCTTGACGTCCAAGTCAAAGTTGTTGAAAATATGTGCGAGAACCAGGGCCACGCCGTCTCCTTTTGCAGAGTCATTAGCTTGGCTACTCTGGTTTTCAGGTGTGCCATCGTCTCCAATACTTATAGAAATATCTTGGTTGAGAAGGGTCCAGGGGCTTGACTCGTCAAAATTAAATTGTTTCGCCTCTCTGTTTGACGTATCGACAGCATCGAAAAACGGCGTCAAACTCTCGGGCGGACGGTCAACAAGCGGGGAGAATCTGGGAGCTAATCGAAGTTCGGAGCCTAAAGATCCTGCGTGCTTGTGTTCCCTTTCCATACCACCTTCACTCGACGTAACACATTTTGATAAGAAATGGGTTCGAAGCGGACCATCAACAACATAATTGGCCAGATTTTCCACGAATTCCGGTTGAGCCAGTAATCGAACAGGTTGTACACACACGCTAACACTCGATTTAATTCCTTGCTGCTGCATATCTTCTTCGTCATCCGAAGGAGCCAGTGACTTCGATGTCAACTCTGCCGAGATCAAGCATTCTATACTCAAAATGTGCCGAGAATCGTCTGTCGAAAAGGTAGCAGAACTGTCCAATCCAAATATTTCGATATAGTCCGAAGAGGAGACTCCAAGCCCGCGCAACGAGGCACCGCTGATGCCGAGTCCATCCTCTTGATGTTTCTTCGAAGATAAGTCAAACACCTTCACATCACCAACCAAGCCAGACACGTTGACCTGGCCTGGGTTCGTAGTATCAAGCTGAATTTGTGAGTCGAGAATCGCCACTGACACTACCGATTCACCACGATCAGAAAAACAAGGAAATAGAGTGCAGTCGGACCCCAAGCTTTAGCGCGACAGAAATAGCATCATTTCCACTATCGATCGATGAGTTCTTCGGAGCGTCAGATGCCTGCTCAAATAAATTCCTTCTCGCGCGCTCTAAATCCGCACGAACAGAATCCGTAAGATTTACTGGCATCAAATACTCGTGCTTAATGGTGGGAGTGAGCTCGAAAGGGGGAGTTGGTCATCATCGGCGTCAGCGTTCATAATGTCACCACTAACACCTTGTGAAGAAGTTGGAACCAGTGCAAGTTGTGAAGATGATTCTTCAAACAGCTCCAGCAAAGAGCAGACATATGACTGGTCAAAGTTAAACTGCACCGATCCAAGTTGCAGATCCACGTCCCGCAACACCTCTTTTCCAGTTTTTTTCATTCAATGAGTTGAAACCAAGTTCTAACAGCGTCTCTGGTGGTGCGAAGACTTTCGATCTAGATCCATCATTGCTTTTTGGGCCACCAACTTGGAAAGAAATCACTCGTTCGCGTTGCCTGTTTAGTCGCTTGCGTTGGGCAGAATAACCAGGAACTTTCCCCCCGGCGCAGCGGAGTTTTGATTGAGAACGGTGCCGCGATAGTCGGGCACGAAAATAACAGATACTGCGTCGAGCGTCCACTGGCATCTAGAAAGTCTTCAACTTCGAGCGACATAAGGCTCACATTTACTTGGGTTGACAAAGTTTTTTGTCCCACTCGAATACGAAACCCTTGTAGCTTCACCAAAATCGTGCTGTTGTCTGTAGGGTCGTCATTAAAATCGCTCGTATCGTAACGGTATGAAGCATACGAAGATACTACCGAAGACCGCGGCTTCTTTAACTGCACCGAAATTAAAGGAACCGTGAAGGAGCAGACCATAAGCCTTCGATCTAGCAGCTTAGTAGTTCCGCCTGGGGTATATGGTCGCAGTCTCTTTCGAGGCCTTCTCTCAGGACGTGTGCTCACACTTATGTGGTCCTCCGTCCCTACTGCATCAATAATATCAGATAGAGAGAGGTCGCACTCCAGTTCGCCAGTGATATCACCACTCTGTGTCGATGCACTCACATCTAGGTTACCGCTCGTGATACTAAACCACGTATCATCACTTTCAACACTCGAGTTTCCATCAGAATCCCCTGGGTCATCAGGTAGCGCACCGGCTGCCGAGAGAGGTCCGGCGCTTTCGTTATCGTTAAGCATGAACTTTTTCAATGCGGACGTGCTGAGAAAGCTTCCCCTTCTCATAGCTTCATACCTATCATTGGAATCTGCCACACCAATATCAGCATTTCCGTACGCACCGTCTGGGGAGTAAAAATCTCCATCTGAGTATTTGCGCGTTTGTTTCGGTGCCTCGGCATTTGCCACACTAAATCGATCCGCCAAGGCAACCAACTGGAAGTACTTCTCGAGAGACAGATTAAACGTTAGTGCAGGGAGATCTGCATGAACGTAAAACCTCGTTAACGTCGCATCAAGGGGTAGAATCGACATGCGGACGGTGACGTTGATGTTGAAGCGCTCGACCAGTTCGTATTCTTGCTCTTCGTCATAGATATCGGTAAGATACGGCGGGAGGGACACAGACGGATAGTTCAAACCACTGCTTCCTGTATCATCGTCTTGAACTCGGCTTGTCTTCCCGTACGGAATCAACAGAACATGAATATTTGCTATTGAGAGGCTGAATTTGTCGTAGAATTCTTCTTTCCAGCGGATCGCCCCCTCTCCTCTCTCCGCTTCATCATAAAGCTGCTGAACAAAAGACGTATTCGGGTTCACGCCCCGAAAATGGGACGGGCTCTGGACTGCAAGTGACCCCGGTGCAGATCTGTTCGACGGTGGTCCACCAGTCGAACCCAAACTTATGCTCTCACTGTCCATTTGACTGAGGCGATTGGTTCGAAAGTTAATTCGTCCCAGATCAACAACGAGCCGTGCGCAATTGTAGTCCGTGTCGCTCTCTGGAATAATGAGAACTGGTGCTTGAATACGGAGATCCACAGCGAGTGCAATTCGGTTCTCCATCACGTAATCCAGTTTAGCTTCTGTTCTCGCTTTTAAATTAACGATGTCGTTGAATGAAGCGACTTCGAGCTCCTCCCACAGCCCCAAATTCGCAGGAGTATCCATGAACTTTGCCAAACGGCCCCAACATCGTGCTGTTGGCGAGAACACAATTTCTAGTGGTTCCATGTGAACAAATAACGACGCATCCGCGCTTGAGTTTGGTGGATTCATTTCATAGCTCATCAAAAACACGACACCAGAGAGTTTGTTAACATTGACGTCATCTGTATCACCTGTAGGACGTATAGTCTGCTTTCTGCTCAGAAGGCGGGAAAATGCCGAGCTTTCAGCGCTTTCATCAAACGCTTCAATGGACTGCAACGATACATCCACCACCACTGTTTCGTCCCTTCCTACAGCAGCCACTTGCAGTTGAGAAAATGTTCCAAGCAGGAATTCGGTTGGAGCATACTTCCGCCCGTAGCTAGGGTCATTGCGAAGCAGCGTTTTGTTAGTTTCTGGATCGCTAGCTAGTGTCAGTGAGCCCCTCTGCAACGATACTGTAACGCGATAAAGTTCGCTTAGCTCTGTTTGAGACTCATTGTCAGAAGCGTCATCTTTCCCACCAGCGTCACGATGCTTATGATTTCGTTTCTTCGACCGTCGAGACGGTTCCTCTAAGATTTTAAAAAGCTCACGAAGCTCCACTTCTGGAATAATACGATGGGGGGTTTGACTAGATTCTCCATCAGGGGTTGGAGTTGCAAGTTTCGACGTCCAACCAAACATCCATGCGCCCCACGATCGATACCGCACCTCGGCAGGCACGCTAGACTCAGTGACTTCTGTATCCACCGATTCAGAATCTGAAAATGCTGATGATTTGTGCGGTGGGGGCGTCGGCAACCGACGTCGCACACGAGGCGCTCGGGAAGCCTGGAACTTCCGGACTTCGAGATCACCTAGGTAACGGAAGAATAGCACATCCTCCACACTCCGACGTCGTTCGATTTCTTCCAGCCCGAAATCAATTTCCAAAGATGAGAGCTTGGGCACATTAGCGTGATCCAGCGGAGATGAACCAATTCCTTCCCGCTCGTCACTTTCATCTGCAGCTTCATCATTATCTTCACTATCAGAGAGCACGTAATCAACATTTGTAAGCTCCAGCAGCAAACGAGATTTCTGGTGCCATAAGCTCACGTAATGCTTGCGATCCTCGCGCCGATCCTTCATAAAACCCCATGTCCATTGCTGCTTTTTTGTTTTCAGATCCTCTTGCACCGATGTGATGGCATATTTCCACCAGTCCGCAGGCTCATCAAACACTGCAGCCCGGGGCCTAAATTTGCGATACCGCTGGTACTTCGTGTAGTGCTCCGGGATCTGCAGCGCCGATGCAAGATACAGTATATCACAATACTGAGACTCCTCCAAGCGAAACGCCACCTCCGAAATATTCACATCGACCTCAAACTTGGGCACATTCGCGTCAAATACGTCTCGATTCACAAGACGCGCGCTCGCGTCAATCGGTTTGAGCAGAAAGTGATGCTGCTGCTGTGACGGGTACAGCTGCATGTGGTGGTAATGCCTTTCGTCAAAGCGTTTGGGGATGGCGCGACTAAAGGCGCTGGAGAACTGCTCGGCCGAGCACGTTTCAAAGTTCAACGGTCGATCTCGCTGCAGCTCGCAGTCCGGGTTACAGTACACGCTCAAGTGGTTGAGCTCCACGATCTTGAAGATCCTCGGCTCGTTGCTCTTGGACGTGTCCACGTACGACGGCTGCCAATTGGAATTGGTCGACTGCACGTGCACCGACTCAATCGTGATCCCCATGGCGAAGGGGTGATCCCCCGAACTGTGGTCCTCCACGCGGACGTGGATGCGTCGGATGTGCAGCTCCAGGTTGTCTATGATCTTGTTCACGAGTCTAGCGGTGAACCCATCCTCGGAGCTGGCGGCCGCGTCCTCCTGTCGCTTGGCCTGAACGTACAGCTCCTCCAGCAGCTTCTTCTTGAGCGTGAACTCGTCCATGGCGCGCATGACGGCATCAATGTCGTCCTCCGTGCGCAGCAGCAGGTACACGTCATCAACGGTGGCCACCACCGAGTCGGACTGCAGGCGGTTCCACGGAATCTTGAGCTCGATGGAGCCCACGAGGCCGCGCACGAGCCGCACGGCCGGCAGGTCCGCCACCACCTCGGGCTTCACCTCGAGCTCCGTGAGCACCACGTAGCCCGACCAAACCGCCACATTGATTTTGTCGCTGCTGAAGCACTTGGGTTCGATGTAGTTGCCCAGCGCGCTCGTCAGCAGCCCCGTCACCAGCGTCTCGAACATGGCGCCGCGCGAGTGCGCACTCGAAGAGTGTTTGTGGAGGTGAGGGTGGTGTGTACTTACACAGACAGCTGTAGTCGGTGGTATAGTATGTACCGGTCGTCCACTTCAAGTACAGACCGAGGTTCTGAGGTTTTAAAGTCGCTCGATTCGGTGGCAGCAGCACAAGCAGGCGTCAAGGGGGACTTTTGCAGTGCCAGAAGAAACTTGCAGCGGACATGGAGAGCGTGGACGCGGCGCTGCGCTACCTGCAGCGGCAGTTCGCGGTCGTGGCTAGCGACGAGGCGCAGTGGAACGAGGAGCGCCAGAAGCTGCAGCAGCACGTGCGCGAGCTCGAGGACCAGCGCGGCGAGCAGGAGCAGGCCTACAAGGACGCCATGCTGCGCGTCAAGATGCTCGAGTTCGCGCTGCGTCAGGAGCGCGGCCGCTACTTAGCGTCTCCCGCCGCGGTCAGCAGCGCGGGGGGTCCGGCCACCAAACCCCGCTCCGAGAGTGCCGAGATCTCGCGCGGCGTGACAGTCTCCCGCTCCACGGAGCGCTCCAAGTCAGCGCGCACCGTTGAGCAGCAGCCGTCGCCAGCGCCGTCGCCCGCGGGTAGTCCCAAGGCGTACAGTCTATATAGAACAGATAGTAGGAGCAAGAGTGCAGCCAACACGCCCAAGAACTCTCAGGGCAAGGGCACGGAAATCTCGCGGCCCCGGATGATGTCCAGGACGGCGTCCGGACGCGAGGTAGAGCGCGAGCTGAGCAGGACAGCCTCCGGCCGAGAGGTGGCGGGAAATGACCAGGTCGACCTCAGGTTCAGGACGCGAAGTAGAGCGAGAGATGAACAGGACCGCGTCCGGCTCAGGACGGGAAGTGGAACGTACGTGGACGGTTTGAATTTTGTGGTGGGCTGCAATTTGCTGACAGCTTGCTGCAATTTTTTTGTAGGTACTGTTGAGACTGCAAAGCCGCTCAAACCTGTTGTAATCCCGCTTGCACCGAAGGGATCTTACCGACCACACAAGCTGAAGCTGAAGTTGTCGGGACACATGGTACGGAGATATCGTTTTTTGCTGTGATTCTGAATGATGGGCTCAAAATGCTGCTGGTACTGTTACTTTTTTTACAGGACGGAGTGCGGGCGCTTGCATTCCATCCGACAGAGCCGCTGTTGGTGTCCGGTAGTGAAGATTGCACCGTGAAGGTGTGGAGCCTATCGAGTGTGGCTAATGGTCCGCCATCGCAGCGGGCGACTGAGGTGGACTCACTCGTGACAATGCGGACGCATACGCAAAGTGTGCTGGCGTTGGCTGTTCAGTACGGAGAATTACCCGGATTG